>NC_138762.1:95066518-95383061 GCF_965113315.1 Podarcis vaucheri | reverse complement strand
AAAAGTCAGATTTTTGCTGAAATTGTGACCCCGGGGCTTAGGGATTTTTTCAAAAAACATCTTTTCTGCGGTTAAGTTGTTGAGGGCTGATTTCTTGTCTTGTGATAAAAAGCCTTTTGTTTCGACTGCCAAACCTTTCAGGAGAGCATTTGCAAGCTTCTGGCACCATTTTCGAGTGAATTGCCAAAAGTCAGATTTTTGCTGAAATTGTGACCCCGGGGCTTAGGGATTTTTTCAAAAAACATCTTTTCTGCCGGTTAAATTGTTGAGGGCTGATTTCTTGTCCTGTGATAAAAAGCCTTCTGTTTCGACTGCCAAACCTTTTCAGGAGAGCATTTGCAAGCTTCTGGCACCATTTTCGAGTGAATTGCCAAAAGTCAGATTTTTGCTGAAATTGTGACCCCGGGGCTTAGGGGTTTTTTCAAAAAACATCTTTTCTGCCGGTTAAGTTGTTGAGGGCTGATTTCTTGTCTTGTGATAAAAAGCCTTCTGTTTCGACTGCCAAACCTTTCAGGAGAGCATTTGCAAGGTTCTAGCACCATTTTTGAGTGTATTTCCAAAAGTCAGATTTTTGCTTGTCTTTTGATAAGAAAAAACTTCTGTTTCCATCGCCAAAGCTTTCAGGGGACCATTTGCAACCGGTTGGCACCATTTTTGAGTGAATTGCCAAAAGTCAGATTTTTGCTGAAATTGTGACCCCCGGGGCTTAGGGATTTTTTCAAAAAAATCTTTTCTGCCGGTTAAGTTGTTGAGGCGTGATTTCTTGTCTTGTGATAAAAAGCCTTTTGTTTTGACTGCCAAATATTTCAGGAGAGCATTTGCAAACTTCTGGCAAAATTTTGGAGTGAATTGCCAAAAGTCAGATTTTTGCTGAAATTGTGACCCCGGGGCTTAGGGATTTTTTCAAAAAATCTTTTCCGCCGGTTAAGTTGTTAAGGGCTGATTTCTTGTCCTGTGATAAAAAACCTTCTGTTTCCATCGCCAAAGCTTTCTGGGGACCATTTGCAACCGGTTGGCACCATTTTTGAGTGAATTGCCAAAAGTCAGATTTTTGCTGAAATTGTGACCCCGGGGCTTAGGGATTTTTTCAAAAAAATCTTTTCTGCCGGTTAAGTTGTTGAGGGCTGATTTCTTGTCTTGTGATAAAAAGCCTTTTTTTTCGACTGCCAAACCTTTCAGGAGAGCATTTGCAAGCTTCTGGCACCATTTTCGAGTGAATTGCCAAAAGTCAGATTTTTGCTGAAATAGTGACCCCGGGGCTTAGGGATTTTTTCAAAAAATATTTTCCGCCTGTTAAGTTGTTGAGGGCTGATTTTTGTCCTGTGATAAAAAGCCTTCTGTTTCGACTGCCAAACTTTTTCAGGAGACCATTTGCAAGCTTCTGGCACCATTTTTGAGTGAATTGCCAAAAGTCAGTTTTTTGCTGAAATTGTGATCCCGGGGCTTAGGGATTTTTTCAAAAAAATATTTTCCGCCTGTTAAGTTGTTGAGGGCTGATTTCTTGTCCTGTGATAAAAAGCCTTCTGTTTCGACTGCCAAACATTTTCAGGAGAGCATTTGCAAGCTTCTGGCACCATTTTTGAGTGAATTGCCAAAAGTCAGATTTTTGCTGAAATTGTGACCCCGGGGCTTAGGGATTTTTTCAAAAAAATCTTTTCCGCCGGTTAAGTTGTTAAGGGCTGATTTCTTGTCCTGTGATAAAAAACCTTCTGTTTCCATCGCCAAAGTTTTTAGGGGATCATTTGCAACCGGTTGGCACTATTTTTGAGTGAATTGCCAAAAGTCAGATTTTTGCTGAAATTGTGACCCCCGGGGCTTAGGGATTTTTTCAAAAAAATCTTTTCTGCCGGTTAAGTTGTTGAGGGCTGATTTCTTGTCTTGTGATAAAAAGCCTTCTGTTTCCAATGCCAAACCTTTCAGGAGAGCATTTGCAAGCTTCTGGCGCCATTTTCGAGTGAATTGCCAAAAGTCAGATTTTTGCTGAAATTGGGACCCTGGCGCTTAGGGATTTTTTCAAAAAAATCTTTCCCACCGTTTAAGTTGTTAAGGGCTGATTTCTTGTCCTGTGATAAAAAAAACTTCTGTTTCCATCGCCAAAGCTTTCTGGGGACCATTTGCAACCGGTTGGCACCATTTTTGAGTGAATTGCCAAAATTCAGATTTTTGCTGAAATTGTGACCCTGAGGCTTAGGGAATTTTTCAAAAAAATATTTACTGCCGGTTAAGTTGTTGAGGGCTGATTTCTTGTCCTGTGATAAAAAGCCTTCTGTTTCTACTGCCAAACATTTCAGGAGAGCATTTGCAAGCTTCTGGCACCATTTTTGAGTGAATTGCCAAAAGTCAGATTTTTGCTGAAATTGTGACCCCTGGGCTTAGGGATATATTCAAAAAAATATTTTCTGCCGGTTAAGTTGTTGAGGGCTGATTTCTTGTCCTGTGATAAAAAGCCTTCTGTTTCAACTGCCAAATGTTTCAGGAGACCCTTTGCAAGCTTCTGGAACCATTTTTGAGTGAATTGCCAAAAGTCAGTTTTTTGCTGAAATTGTGAGCCCGGGGCTTAGGGATTTTTTCAAAAAAATATTTTCCGCCTGTTAAGTTGTTGAGGGCTGATTTCTTGTCCTCTGATAAAAAGCCTTCTGTTTCGACTGCCAAACCTTTTCAGGAGAGCATTTGCAAGCTTCTGGCACCATTTTTGAGTGAATTGCCAAAAGTCAGATTTTTGCTGAAATTGTGACCCCGGGGCTTAGGGATTTTTTCAAAAAAATCTTTTCCGCCGTTTAAGTTGTTAAGGGCTGATTTCTTGTCTTGTGATAAGAAAAACCTTCTGTTTCCATCGCCTAAGCTTACTGGGGACCATTTGCAACCGGTTGGCACCATTTTTGAGTGAATTGCCAAAAGTCAGATTTTTCCTGAAATTGTGACCCCGGGGCTTAGGGATTTTTTCAAAAAAATATTTTCCACCGGTTAAGTTGTTGAGGGGTGATTTCTTGTCTTGTGATAAAAATCCTTTTGTTTCGACTGCCAAACCTTTCAGGAGAGCATTTGCAAGCCTCTGGCGCCATTTTCGAGTGAATTGCCAAAAGTCAGATTTTTGCTGAAATTGTGACCCTGGCGCTTAGGGATTTTTTCAAAAAAATCTTTCCCGCCGTTTAAGTTGCTGAGGGCTGATTTCTTGTCCTGTGATAAAAAGCCTTCTGTTTCGACTGCCAAACCTTTTCAGGAGAGCATTTGCAAGCTTCTGGCACCATTTTCGAGTGAATTGCCAAAAGTCAGATTTTTGCTGAAATTGTGACCCCGGGGCTTAGGGATTTTTTCAAAAAACATCTTTTCTGCCGGTTAAGTTGTTGAGGGCTGATTTCTTGTCTTGTGATAAAAAGCCTTCTGTTTCGACTGCCAAACCTTTCAGGAGAGCATTTGCAAGGTTCTAGCACCATTTTTGAGTGTATTTCCAAAAGTCAGATTTTTGCTTGTCTTTTGATATGAAAAAACTTCTGTTTCCATCGCCAAAGCTTTCAGGGGACCATTTGCAACCGGTTGGCACCATTTTTGAGTGAATTGCCAAAAGTCAGATTTTTGCTGAAATTGTGACCCCCGGGGCTTAGGGATTTTTTCAAAAAAATCTTTTCTGCCGGTTAAGTTGTTGAGGGCTGATTTCTTGTCTTGTGATAAAAAGCCTTTTGTTTTGACTGCCAAATATTTCAGGAGAGCATTTGCAAACTTCTGGCAAAATTTTGGAGTGAATTGCCAAAAGTCAGATTTTTGCTGAAATTGTGACCCCCGGGGCTTAGGGATTTTTTCAAAAACATCTTTTCTGCCGGTTAAGTTGTTAAGGGCTGATTTCTTGTCTTGTGATAAGAAAAACCTTCTGTTTCCATCGCCAAAGTTTTTAGGGGATCATTTGCAACCGGTTGGCACCATTTTTGAGTCAATTGCCAAAAGTCAGATTTTTGCTGAAATTGTGACCCCGGGGCTTAGGGATTTTTTCAAAAAACATCTTTTCTGCAGTTAAGTTGTTGAGGGCTGATTTCTTGTCTTGTGATAAAAAGCCTTTTGTTTCGACTGCCAAACCTTTCAGGAGAGCATTTGCAAGCTTCTGGCACCATTTTCGAGTGAATTGCCAAAAGTCAGATTTTTGCTGAAATTGTGACCCCGGGGCTTAGGGATTTTTTCAAAAAACATCTTGTCTGCCGGTTAAATTGTTGAGGGCTGATTTCTTGTCCTGTGATAAAAAGCCTTCTGTTTCGACTGCCAAACCTTTTCAGGAGAGCATTTGCAAGCTTCTGGCACCATTTTTGAGTGAATTGCCAAAAGTCAGATTTTTGCTGAAATTGTGACCCCGGGGCTTAGGGATTTTTTCAAAAAACATCTTTTCTGCGGTTAAGTTGTTGAGGGCTGATTTCTTGTCTTGTGATAAAAAGCCTTTTGTTTCGACTGCCAAACCTTTCAGGAGAGCATTTGCAAGCTTCTGGCACCATTTTCGAGTGAATTGCCAAAAGTCAGATTTTTGCTGAAATTGTGACCCCGGGGCTTAGGGATTTTTTCAAAAAAATATTTTCCGCCTGTTAAGTTGTTGAGGGCTGATTTCTTGTCCTGTCATAAAAAGCCTTCTGTTTCGACTGCCAAACCTTTTCAGGAGACCATTTGGAAGCTTTTGGCACCATTTTTGAGTGAATTGCCAAAAGTCAGTTTTTTGCTGAAATTGTGATCCCGGGGTTAGGGATTTTTTCAAAAAAATATTTTCCGCCTGTTAAGTTGTTGAGGGCTGATTTCTTGTCCTGTGATAAAAAGCCTTCTGTTTCGACTGCCAAACCTTTTCAGGAGAGCATTTGCAAGCTTCTGGCACCATTTTTGAGTGAATTGCCAAAAGTCAGATTTTTGCTGAAATTCTGACCCCGGGGCTTTGGGATTTTTTTTTTTTTAAAAAATATTCTGCGCCGGTTAAGTTGTCGAGGGCTGATTTCTCGTCCTGTGATAAAAAGCCTTCTGTTTTGACTGCCAAACCTTTCAGGAGAGTATTTGCAAGCTTCTGGCACCATTTTCGACTGAATTGCCAAAAGTCAGATTTTTGCTAAAATTGTGACCCCGGGGCTTAGGGATTTTTTCAAAAAAATATTTTCCACCGGTTAAGTTGTCGAGGGCTGATTTCTTGTCCTGTGATAAAAAGCCTTCTGTTTTGACTGCCAAACCTTTCAGGAGAGCATTTGCAAGCTTCTGGCACCATTTTCGAGTGAATTGCCAAAAGTCAGATTTTTGCTGAAATTGTGACCCCGGGGCTTAGGGATTTTTTTCAAAAAAATATTTTCCGCCTGTTAAGTTGTTGAGGGCTGATTTCTTGTCTTGTGATAAGAAAAACCTTCTGTTTCCATCGCCAAAGTTTTTAGGGGATCATTTGCAACCGGTTGGCACCATTTTTGAGTGAATTGCCAAAAGTCAGATTTTTGCTGAAATTGTGACCCCGGGGCTTTGGGATTTTTTTTTTAAAAAAAAATATTCTGCGCCGGTTAAGTTGTCGAGGGCTGATTTCTCGTCCTGTGATAAAAAGCCTTCTGTTTTGACTGCCAAACCTTTCAGGAGAGCATTTGCAAGCTTCTGGCACCATTTTCGACTGAATTGCCGAAAGTCAGATTTTTGCTAAAATTGTGACCCCGGGGCTTAGGGATTTTTTCAAAAAAATATTTTCCACCGGTTAAGTTGTCGAGGGCTGATTTCTTGTCCTGTGATAAAAAGCCTTCTGTTTTGACTGCCAAACCTTTCAGGAGAGCATTTGCAAGCTTCTGGCACCATTTTTGAGTGAATTGCCAAAAGTCAGATTTTTGCTGAAATTGTGACCCCGGGGCTTAGGGATTTTTTCAAAAAAATCTTTTCCGCCGGTTAAGTTGTTAAGGGCTGATTTCTTGTCCTGTGATAAAAAACCTTCTGTTTCCATCGCCAAAGCTTTCTGGGGACCATTTGCAACCGGTTGGCACCATTTTTGAGTGAATTGCCAAAAGTCAGATTTTTGCTGAAATTGTGACCCCGGGGCTTAGGGATTTTTTCAAAAAACATCTTTTCTGCGGTTAAGTTGTTGAGGGCTGATTTCTTGTCTTGTGATAAAAAGCCTTTTGTTTCGACTGCCAAACCTTTCAGGAGAGCATTTGCAAGCTTCTGGCACCATTTTCGAGTGAATTGCCAAAAGTCAGATTTTTGCTGAAATAGTGACACCGGGGCTTAGGGATTTTTTCAAAAAAATATTTTCCGCCTGTTAAGTTGTTGAGGGCTGATTTCTTGTCCTGTGATAAAAAGCCTTCTGTTTCGACTGCCAAACCTTTTCAGGAGACCATTTGCAAGCTTCTGGCACCATTTTTGAGTGAATTGCCAAAAGTCAGTTTTTTGCTGAAATTGTGATCCCGGGGCTTAGGGATTTTTTAAAAAAAATCTTTTCCGCCGGTTAAGTTGTTAAGGGCTGATTTCTTGTCCTGTGATAAAAAACCTTCTGTTTCCATCGCCAAAGTTTTTAGGGGATCATGTGCAACCGGTTGGCACTATTTTTGAGTGAATTGCCAAAAGTCAGATTTTTGCTGAAATTGTGACCCCCGGGGCTTAGGGATTTTTTCAAAAAAATCTTTTCTGCCGGTTAAGTTGTTGAGGGGTGATTTCTTGTCTTGTGATAAAAAGCCTTCTGTTTCCACTGCCAAACCTTTCAGGAGAGCATTTGCAAGCTTCTGGCGCCATTTTCGAGTGAATTGCCAAAAGTCAGATTTTTGCTGAAATTGGGACCCTGGCGCTTGGGGATTTTTTCAAAAAAATCTTTCCCACCGTTTAAGTTGTTAAGGGCTGATTTCTTGTCCTGTGATAAAAAAAACTTCTATTTCCATCGCCAAAGCTTTCTGGGGACCATTTGCAACCGGTTGGCACCATTTTTGAGTGAATTGCCAAAATTCAGATTTTTGCTGAAATTGTGACCCCTGGGCTTAGGGATATATCCAAAAAAATATTTTCTGCCGGTTAAGTTGTTGAGGGCTGATTTCTTGTCCTGTGATAAAAAGCCTTCTGTTTCGACTGCCAAATGTTTCAAGAGAGTCTTTGCAAGCTTTTGGCACCATTTTTGAGTGAATTTTTGCTGAAATTGTGACCCCGGGGCTTAGTGATTTTTTCAAATAAATCTTTTGCGCCGGTTAAGTTGTTAAGGGCTGATTTCTTGTCCTGTGATAAAAAAACTTCTGTTTCCATCGCCAAAGCTTTCTGGGGACCATTTGCAACCGGTTGGCACCATTTTTGAGTGAATTGCCAAAAGTCAGATTTTTGCTGAAATTGTGACCCCGGGGCTTTGGGATTTTTTTTTTTAAAAAAATATTCTGCGCCGGTTAAGTTGTCGAGGGCTGATTTCTCGTCCTGTGATAAAAAGCCTTCTGTTTTGACTGCCAAACCTTTCAGGAGAGCATTTGCAAGCTTCTGGCACCATTTTCGACTGAATTTCCAAAAGTCAGATTTTTGCTAAAATTGTGACCCCGGGGCTTAGGGATTTTTTCAAAAAAATATTTTCCACCGGTTAAGTTGTCGAGGGCTGATTTCTTGTCCTGTGATAAAAAGCCTTCTGTTTTGACTGCCAAACCTTTCAGGAGAGCATTTGCAAGCTTCTGGCACCATTTTCGAGTGAATTGCCAAAAGTCAGATTTTTGCTGAAATTGTGACCCCGGGGCTTAGGGATTTTTTCAAAAAAAAATTTCCGCCTGTTAAGTTGTTGAGGGCTGATTTCTTGTCTTGTGATAAGAAAAACCTTCTGTTTCCATCGCCAAAGTTTTTAGGGGATCATTTGCAACCGGTTGGCACCATTTTTGAGTGAATTGCCAAAAGTCAGATTTTTGCTGAAATTGTGACCCCGGGGCTTTGGGATTTTTTTTTTTGTTAAGTTGTCGAGGGCTGATTTCTCGTCCTGTGATAAAAAGCCTTCTGTTTTGACTGCCAAACCTTTCAGGAGAGCATTTGCAAGCTTCTGGCACCATTTTCGACTGAATTGCCAAAAGTCAGATTTTTGCTAAAATTGTGACCCCGGGGCTTAGGGATTTTTTCAAAAAAATATTTTCTGCCGGTTAAGTTGTTAAGAGCTGATTTCTTGTCCTGTGATAAAAAACCTTCTGTTTCCATCGCCAAAGCTTTCTGGGGACCATTTGCAACCGGTTGGCACCATTTTTGAGTGAATTGCCAAAAGTCAGATTTTTGCTGAAATTGTGACCCCGGGCTTAGGGATTTTTTCAAAAAACATCTTTTCTGCGGTTAAGTTGTTGAGGGCTGATTTCTTGTCTTGTGATAAAAAGCCTTTTGTTTCGACTGCCAAACCTTTCAGGAGAGCATTTGCAAGCTTCTGGCACCATTTTCGAGTGAATTGCCAAAAGTCAGATTTTTGCTGAAATAGTGACCCCGGGGCTTAGGGATTTGTTCAAAAAAATATTTTCCGCCTGTTAAGTTTTTGAGGGCTGATTTTTGTCCTGTGATAAAAAGCCTTCTGTTTCGACTGCCAACCTTTTTCAGGAGACCATTTGCAAGCTTCTGGCACCATTTTTGAGTGAATTGCCAAAAGTCAGTTTTTTGCTGAAATTGTGACCCCGGGGCTCTGGGATTTTTTTTTTTTAAAAAAAATATTCTGCGTCGGTTAAGTTGTCGAGGGCTGATTTCTCGTCCTGTGATAAAAAACCTTCTGTTTTGACTGCCAAACCTTTCAGGAGAGCATTTGCAAGCTTCTGGCAAAATTTTGGAGTGAATTGCCAAAAGTCAGATTTTTGCTAAAATTGTGATCCCGGGGCTTAGGGATTTTTTCAAAAAAATATTTTCCGCCTGTTAAGTTGTTGAGGGCTGATTTCTTGTCCTGTGATAAAAAGCCTTCTGTTTCGACTGCCAAACCTTTTCAGGAGAGCATTTGCAAGCTTCTGGCACCATTTTCGAGTGAATTGCCAAAAGTCAGATTTTTGCTGAAATTGTGAGCCCGGGGCTTAGGGATTTTTTCAAAAAACATCTTTTCTGCCGGTTAAGTTGTTGAGGGCTGATTTCCTGTCTTGTGATAAAAAGCCTTTTGTTTCGACTGCCAAATCTTTCAGGAGAGCATTTGCAAGCTTCTGGCACCATTTTCGAGTGAATTGCCAAAAGTCAGATTTTTGCTGAAATTGTGACCCCGGGGCTTAGGTATTTTATCAAAAAAATCTTTTCCGCCGGTTAAGTTGTTGAGGGCTGATATCTTGTCTTGTGATAAAAAGCCTTCTGTTTCGACTGCCAAACCTTTCAGGAGAGCATTTGCAAGCTTCTAGCACCATTTTTGAGTGTATTGCCAAAAGTCAGATTTTTGCTGAAATTGTGAGCCCGGGGCTTAGGGATTTTTTCAAAAACATCTTTTCTGCCGGTTAAGTTGTTAAGGGCTGATTTCTTGTCTTGTGATAAGAAAAACCTTCTGTTTCCATCGCCACAGTTTTTAGGGGATCATTTGCAACCGGTTGGCACCATTTTTGAGTCAATTGCCAAAAGTCAGATTTTTGCTGAAATTGTGACCCCGGGGCTTAGGGATTTTTTCAAAAAAACATCTTTTCTGCGGTTAAGTTGTTGAGGGCTGATTTCTTGTCTTGTGATAAAAAGCCTTTTGTTTCGACTGCCAAACCTTTCAGGAGAGCATTTGCAAGCTTCTGGCACCATTTTCGAGTGAATTGCCAAAAGTCAGATTTTTGCTGAAATAGTGACCCCGGGGCTTAGGGATTTTTTCAAAAAAATATTTTCCGCCTGTTAAGTTGTTGAGGGCTGATTTCTTGTCCTGTGATAAAAAGCCTTCTGTTTCGACTGCCAAACCTTTTCAGGAGACCATTTGCAAGCTTCTGGCACCATTTTTGAGTGAATTGCCAAAAGTCAGTTTTTTGCTGAAATTGTGATCCCGGGGCTTAGGGATTTTTTCAAAAAAATATTTTCCGCCTGTTAAGTTGTTGAGGGCTGATTTCTTGTCCTGTGATAAAAAGCCTTCTGTTTCGACGGCCAAACCTTTTCAGGAGAGCATTTGCAAGCTTCTGGCACCATTTTTGAGTGAATTGCCAAAAGTCAGATTTTTGCTGAAATTGTGACCCCGGGGCTTAGGGATTTTTTCAAAAAAATCTTTTCCGCCGGTTAAGTTGTTAAGGGCTGATTTCTTGTCCTGTGATAAAAAACCTTCTGTTTCCATCGCCAAAGTTTTTAGGGGATCATGTGCAACCGGTTGGCACTATTTTTGAGTGAATTGCCAAAAGTCAGATTTTTGCTGAAATTGTGACCCCCGGGGCTTAGGGATTTTTTCAAAAAAATCTTTTCTGCCGGTTAAGTTGTTGAGGGGTGATTTCTTGTCTTGTGATAAAAAGCCTTCTGTTTCCACTGCCAAACCTTTCAGGAGAGCATTTGCAAGCTTCTGGCGCCATTTTCGAGTGAATTGCCAAAAGTCAGATTTTTGCTGAAATTGGGACCCTGGCGCTTGGGGATTTTTTCAAAAAAATCTTTCCCACCGTTTAAGTTGTTAAGGGCTGATTTCTTGTCCTGTGATAAAAAAAACTTCTATTTCCATCGCCAAAGCTTTCTGGGGACCATTTGCAACCGGTTGGCACCATTTTTGAGTGAATTGCCAAAATTCAGATTTTTGCTGAAATTGTGACCCCTGGGCTTAGGGATATATCCAAAAAAATATTTTCTGCCGGTTAAGTTGTTGAGGGCTGATTTCTTGTCCTGTGATAAAAAGCCTTCTGTTTCGACTGCCAAATGTTTCAAGAGAGCATTTGCAAGCTTTTGGCACCATTTTTGAGTGAATTTTTGCTGAAATTGTGACCCCGGGGCTTAGTGATTTTTTCAAATAAATCTTTTGCGCCGGTTAAGTTGTTAAGGGCTGATTTCTTGTCCTGTGATAAAAAAACTTCTGTTTCCATCGCCAAAGCTTTCTGGGGACCATTTGCAACCGGTTGGCACCATTTTTGAGTGAATTGCCAAAAGTCAGATTTTTGCTGAAATTGTGACCCCGGGGCTTAGGGATTTTTTTTTTAAAAAAAAAATATTCTGCGCCGGTTAAGTTGTCGAGGGCTGATTTCTCGTCCTGTGATAAAAAGCCTTCTGTTTTGACTGCCAAACCTTTCAGGAGAGCATTTGCAAGCTTCTGGCACCATTTTCGACTGAATTGCCAAAAGTCAGATTTTTGCTAAAATTGTGACCCCGGGGCTTAGGGATTTTTTCAAAAAAATATTTTCCACCGGTTAAGTTGTCGAGGGCTGATTTCTTGTCCTTTGATAAAAAGCCTTCTGTTTTGACTGCCAAACCTTTCAGGAGAGCATTTGCAAGCTTCTGGCACCATTTTCGAGTGAATTGCCAAAAGTCAGATTTTTGCTGAAATTGTGACCCCGGGGCTTAGGGATTTTTTCAAAAAAAAATTTCCGCCTGTTAAGTTGTTGAGGGCTGATTTCTTGTCTTGTGATAAGAAAAACCTTCTGTTTCCATCGCCAAAGTTTTTAGGGGATCATTTGCAACCGGTTGGCACCATTTTTGAGTGAATTGCCAAAAGTCAGATTTTTGCTGAAATTGTGACCCCGGGGCTTAGGGATTTTTTCAAAAAAACATCTTTTCTGCGGTTAAGTTGTTGAGGGCTGATTTCTTGTCTTGTGATAAAAAGCCTTTTGTTTCGACTGCCAAACCTTTCAGGAGAGCATTTGCAAGCTTCTGGCACCATTTTCGAGTGAATTGCCAAAAGTCAGATTTTTGCTGAAATAGTGACCCCGGGGCTTAGGGATTTTTTCAAAAAAATATTTTCCGCCTGTTAAGTTGTTGAGGGCTGATTTCTTTTCCTGTGATAAAAAGCCTTCTGTTTTGACTGCCAAACCTTTCAGGAGAGCATTTGCAAGCTTCTGGCACCATTTTCGACTGAATTGCCAAAAGTCAGATTTTTGCTAAAATTGTGACCCCGGGGCTTAGGGATTTTTTCAAAAAAATATTTTCCACCGGTTAAGTTGTCGAGGTCTGATTTCTTGTCCTTTGATAAAAAGCCTTCTGTTTTGACTGCCAAACCTTTCAGGAGAGCATTTGCAAGCTTCTGGCACCATTTTCGAGTGAATTGCCAAAAGTCAGATTTTTGCTGAAATAGTGACCCCGGGGCTTAGGGATTTTTTCAAAAAAATATTTTCCGCCTGTTAAGTTGTTGAGGGCTGATTTCTTGTCCTGTGATAAAAAGCCTTCTGTTTCGACTGCCAAACCTTTTCAGGAGACCATTTGCAAGCTTCTGGCACCATTTTTGAGTGAATTGCCAAAAGTCAGTTTTTTGCTGAAATTGTGATCCCGGGGCTTAGGGATTTTTTCAAAAAAATATTTTCCGCCTGTTAAGTTGTTGAGGGCTGATTTCTTGTCCTGTGATAAAAAGCCTTCTGTTTCGACGGCCAAACCTTTTCAGGAGAGCATTTGCAAGCTTCTGGCACCATTTTTGAGTGAATTGCCAAAAGTCAGATTTTTGCTGAAATTGTGACCCCGGGGCTTAGGGATTTTTTCAAAAAAATCTTTTCCGCCGGTTAAGTTGTTAAGGGCTGATTTCTTGTCCTGTGATAAAAAACCTTCTGTTTCCATCGCCAAAGTTTTTAGGGGATCATGTGCAACCGGTTGGCACTATTTTTGAGTGAATTGCCAAAAGTCAGATTTTTGCTGAAATTGTGACCCCCGGGGCTTAGGGATTTTTTCAAAAAAATCTTTTCTGCCGGTTAAGTTGTTGAGGGGTGATTTCTTGTCTTGTGATAAAAAGCCTTCTGTTTCCACTGCCAAACCTTTCAGGAGAGCATTTGCAAGCTTCTGGCGCCATTTTCGAGTGAATTGCCAAAAGTCAGATTTTTGCTGAAATTGGGACCCTGGCGCTTGGGGATTTTTTCAAAAAAATCTTTCCCACCGTTTAAGTTGTTAAGGGCTGATTTCTTGTCCTGTGATAAAAAAAACTTCTATTTCCATCGCCAAAGCTTTCTGGGGACCATTTGCAACCGGTTGGCACCATTTTTGAGTGAATTGCCAAAATTCAGATTTTTGCTGAAATTGTGACCCCTGGGCTTAGGGATATATCCAAAAAAATATTTTCTGCCGGTTAAGTTGTTGAGGGCTGATTTCTTGTCCTGTGATAAAAAGCCTTCTGTTTCGACTGCCAAATGTTTCAAGAGAGCATTTGCAAGCTTTTGGCACCATTTTTGAGTGAATTTTTGCTGAAATTGTGACCCCGGGGCTTAGTGATTTTTTCAAATAAATCTTTTGCGCCGGTTAAGTTGTTAAGGGCTGATTTCTTGTCCTGTGATAAAAAAACTTCTGTTTCCATCGCCAAAGCTTTCTGGGGACCATTTGCAACCGGTTGGCACCATTTTTGAGTGAATTGCCAAAAGTCAGATTTTTGCTGAAATTGTGACCCCGGGGCTTTGGGATTTTTTTTTTTTAAAAAAATATTCTGCGCCGGTTAAGTTGTCGAGGGCTGATTTCTCGTCCTGTGATAAAAAGCCTTCTGTTTTGACTGCCAAACCTTTCAGGAGAGCATTTGCAAGCTTCTGGCACCATTTTCGACTGAATTGCCAAAAGTCAGATTTTTGCTAAAATTGTGACCCCGGGGCTTAGGGATTTTTTCAAAAAAATATTTTCCACCGGTTAAGTTGTCGAGGGCTGATTTCTTGTCCTTTGATAAAAAGCCTTCTGTTTTGACTGCCAAACCTTTCAGGAGAGCATTTGCAAGCTTCTGGCACCATTTTCGAGTGAATTGCCAAAAGTCAGATTTTTGCTGAAATTGTGACCCCGGGGCTTAGGGATTTTTTCAAAAAAAAATTTCCGCCTGTTAAGTTGTTGAGGGCTGATTTCTTGTCTTGTGATAAGAAAAACCTTCTGTTTCCATCGCCAAAGTTTTTAGGGGATCATTTGCAACCGGTTGGCACCATTTTTGAGTGAATTGCCAAAAGTCAGATTTTTGCTGAAATTGTGACCCCGGGGCTTAGGGATTTTTTCAAAAAAACATCTTTTCTGCGGTTAAGTTGTTGAGGGCTGATTTCTTGTCTTGTGATAAAAAGCCTTTTGTTTCGACTGCCAAACCTTTCAGGAGAGCATTTGCAAGCTTCTGGCACCATTTTCGAGTGAATTGCCAAAAGTCAGATTTTTGCTGAAATAGTGACCCCGGGGCTTAGGGATTTTTTCAAAAAAATATTTTCCGCCTGTTAAGTTGTTGAGGGCTGATTTCTTGTCCTGTGATAAAAAGCCTTCTGTTTCGACTGCCAAACCTTTTCAGGAGACCATTTGCAAGCTTCTGGCACCATTTTTGAGTGAATTGCCAAAAGTCAGTTTTTTGCTGAAATTGTGATCCCGGGGCTTAGGGATTTTTTCAAAAAAATATTTTCCGCCTGTTAAGTTGTTGAGGGATGATTTCTTGTCCTGTGATAAAAAGCCTTCTGTTTCGACGGCCAAACCTTTTCAGGAGAGCATTTGCAAGCTTCTGGCACCATTTTTGAGTGAATTGCCAAAAGTCAGATTTTTGCTGAAATTGTGACCCCGGGGCTTAGGGATTTTTTCAAAAAAATCTTTTCCGCCGGTTAAGTTGTTAAGGGCTGATTTCTTGTCCTGTGATAAAAAACCTTCTGTTTCCATCGCCAAAGTTTTTAGGGGATCATGTGCAACCGGTTGGCACTATTTTTGAGTGAATTGCCAAAAGTCAGATTTTTGCTGAAATTGTGACCCCCGGGGCTTAGGGATTTTTTCAAAAAAATCTTTTCTGCCGGTTAAGTTGTTGAGGGGTGATTTCTTGTCTTGTGATAAAAAGCCTTCTGTTTCCACTGCCAAACCTTTCAGGAGAGCATTTGCAAGCTTCTGGCGCCATTTTCGAGTGAATTGCCAAAAGTCAGATTTTTGCTGAAATTGGGACCCTGGCGCTTGGGGATTTTTTCAAAAAAATCTTTCCCACCGTTTAAGTTGTTAAGGGCTGATTTCTTGTCCTGTGATAAAAAAAACTTCTATTTCCATCGCCAAAGCTTTCTGGGGACCATTTGCAACCGGTTGGCACCATTTTTGAGTGAATTGCCAAAATTCAGATTTTTGCTGAAATTGTGACCCCTGGGCTTAGGGATATATCCAAAAAAATATTTTCTGCCGGTTAAGTTGTTGAGGGCTGATTTCTTGTCCTGTGATAAAAAGCCTTCTGTTTCGACTGCCAAATGTTTCAAGAGAGCATTTGCAAGCTTTTGGCACCATTTTTGAGTGAATTTTTGCTGAAATTGTGACCCCGGGGCTTAGTGATTTTTTCAAATAAATCTTTTGCGCCGGTTAAGTTGTTAAGGGCTGATTTCTTGTCCTGTGATAAAAAAACTTCTGTTTCCATCGCCAAAGCTTTCTGGGGACCATTTGCAACCGGTTGGCACCATTTTTGAGTGAATTGCCAAAAGTCAGATTTTTGCTGAAATTGTGACCCCGGGGCTTTGGGATTTTTTTTTTTTTAAAAAAATATTCTGCGCCGGTTAAGTTGTCGAGGGCTGATTTCTCGTCCTGTGATAAAAAGCCTTCTGTTTTGACTGCCAAACCTTTCAGGAGAGCATTTGCAAGCTTCTGGCACCATTTTCGACTGAATTGCCAAAAGTCAGATTTTTGCTAAAATTGTGACCCCGGGGCTTAGGGATTTTTTCAAAAAAATATTTTCCACCGGTTAAGTTGTCGAGGGCTGATTTCTTGTCCTTTGATAAAAAGCCTTCTGTTTTGACTGCCAAACCTTTCAGGAGAGCATTTGCAAGCTTCTGGCACCATTTTCGAGTGAATTGCCAAAAGTCAGATTTTTGCTGAAATTGTGACCCCGGGGCTTAGGGATTTTTTCAAAAAAAATTTTCCGCCTGTTAAGTTGTTGAGGGCTGATTTCTTGTCTTGTGATAAGAAAAACCTTCTGTTTCCATCGCCAAAGTTTTTAGGGGATCGTTTGCAACCGGTTGGCACCATTTTTGAGTGAATTGCCAAAAGTCAGATTTTTGCTGAAATTGTGACCCCGGGGCTTAGGGATTTTTTCAAAAAAACATCTTTTCTGCGGTTAAGTTGTTGAGGGCTGATTTCTTGTCTTGTGATAAAAAGCCTTTTGTTTCGACTGCCAAACCTTTCAGGAGAGCATTTCCATCTTCTGGCACCATTTTCGAGTGAATTGCCAAAAGTCAGATTTTTGCTGAAATAGTGACCCCGGGGCTTAGGGATTTTTTCAAAAAAATATTTTCCGCCTGTTAAGTTGTTGAGGGCTGATTTCTTGTCCTGTGATAAAAAGCCTTCTGTTTCGACTGCCAAACCTTTTCAGGAGACCATTTGCAAGCTTCTGGCACCATTTTTGAGTGAATTGCCAAAAGTCAGTTTTTTGCTGAAATTGTGATCCCGGGGCTTAGGGATTTTTTCAAAAAAATATTTTCCGCCTGTTAAGTTGTTGAGGGCTGATTTCTTGTCCTGTGATAAAAAGCCTTCTGTTTCGACGGCCAAACCTTTTCAGGAGAGCATTTGCAAGCTTCTGGCACCATTTTTGAGTGAATTGCCAAAAGTCAGATTTTTGCTGAAATTGTGACCCCGGGGCTTAGGGATTTTTTCAAAAAAATCTTTTCCGCCGGTTAAGTTGTTAAGGGCTGATTTCTTGTCCTGTGATAAAAAACCTTCTGTTTCCATCGCCAAAGTTTTTAGGGGATCATGTGCAACCGGTTGGCACTATTTTTGAGTGAATTGCCAAAAGTCAGATTTTTGCTGAAATTGTGACCCCCGGGGCTTAGGGATTTTTTCAAAAAAATCTTTTCTGCCGGTTAAGTTGTTGAGGGGTGATTTCTTGTCTTGTGATAAAAAGCCTTCTGTTTCCACTGCCAAACCTTTCAGGAGAGCATTTGCAAGCTTCTGGCGCCATTTTCGAGTGAATTGCCAAAAGTCAGATTTTTGCTGAAATTGGGACCCTGGCGCTTGGGGATTTTTTCAAAAAAATCTTTCCCACCGTTTAAGTTGTTAAGGGCTGATTTCTTGTCCTGTGATAAAAAAAACTTCTATTTCCATCGCCAAAGCTTTCTGGGGACCATTTGCAACCGGTTGGCACCATTTTTGAGTGAATTGCCAAAATTCAGATTTTTGCTGAAATTGTGACCCCTGGGCTTAGGGATATATCCAAAAAAATATTTTCTGCCGGTTAAGTTGTTGAGGGCTGATTTCTTGTCCTGTGATAAAAAGCCTTCTGTTTCGACTGCCAAATGTTTCAAGAGAGCATTTGCAAGCTTTTGGCACCATTTTTGAGTGAATTTTTGCTGAAATTGTGACCCCGGGGCTTAGTGATTTTTTCAAATAAATCTTTTGCGCCGGTTAAGTTGTTAAGGGCTGATTTCTTGTCCTGTGATAAAAAAACTTCTGTTTCCATCGCCAAAGCTTTCTGGGGACCATTTGCAACCGGTTGGCACCATTTTTGAGTGAATTGCCAAAAGTCAGATTTTTGCTGAAATTGTGACCCCGGGGCTTTGGGATTTTTTTTTTTTTAAAAAAATATTCTGCGCCGGTTAAGTTGTCGAGGGCTGATTTCTCGTCCTGTGATAAAAAGCCTTCTGTTTTGACTGCCAAACCTTTCAGGAGAGCATTTGCAAGCTTCTGGCACCATTTTCGACTGAATTGCCAAAAGTCAGATTTTTGCTGAAATTGTGACCCCGGGGCTTAGGGATTTTTTCAAAAAAATATTTTCCACCGGTTAAGTTGTCGAGGGCTGATTTCTTGTCCTTTGATAAAAAGCCTTCTGTTTTGACTGCCAAACCTTTCATGAGAGCATTTGCAAGCTTCTGGCACCATTTTCGAGTGAATTGCCAAAAGTCAGATTTTTGCTGAAATTGTGACCCCGGGGCTTAGGGATTTTTTCAAAAAAAATTTTCCGCCTGTTAAGTTGTTGAGGGCTGATTTCTTGTCTTGTGATAAGAAAAACCTTCTGTTTCAATCGCCAAAGTTTTTAGGGGATCATTTGCAACCGGTTGGCACCATTTTTGAGTGAATTGCCAAAAGTCAGATTTTTGCTGAAATTGTGACCCCGGGGCTTTGGGATTTTTTTTTTTTAAAAAAATATTCTGCGCCGGTTAAGTTGTCGAGGGCTGATTTCTCGTCCTGTGATAAAAAGCCTTCTGTTTTGACTGCCAAACCTTTCAGGAGAGCATTTGCAAGCTTCTGGCACCATTTTCGACTGAATTGCCAAAAGTCAGATTTTTGCTAAAATTGTGACCCCGGGGCTTAGGGATTTTTTCAAAAAAATATTTTCCGCCGGTTAAGTTGTTAAGGGCTGATTTCTTGTCCTGTGATAAAAAAACCTTCTGTTTCCATCGCCAAAGCTTTCTGGGGACCATTTGCAACCGGTTGGCACCATTTTTGAGTGAATTGCCAAAAGTCAGATTTTTGCTGAAATTGTGACCCCGGGGCTTTGGGATTTTTTTTTTTTTAAAAAAATATTCTGCGCCGGTTAAGTTGTCGAGGGCTGATTTCTCGTCCTGTGATAAAAAGCCTTCTGTTTTGACTGCCAAACCTTTCAGGAGAGCATTTGCAAGCTTCTGGCACCATTTTCGACTGAATTGCCAAAAGTCAGATTTTTGCTGAAATTGTGACCCCGGGGCTTAGGGATTTTTTCAAAAAAATATTTTCCACCGGTTAAGTTGTCGAGGGCTGATTTCTTGTCCTTTGATAAAAAGCCTTCTGTTTTGACTGCCAAACCTTTCAGGAGAGCATTTGCAAGCTTCTGGCACCATTTTCGAGTGAATTGCCAAAAGTCAGATTTTTGCTGAAATTGTGACCCCGGGGCTTAGGGATTTTTTCAAAAAAAATTTTCCGCCTGTTAAGTTGTTGAGGGCTGATTTCTTGTCTTGTGATAAGAAAAACCTTCTGTTTCCATCGCCAAAGTTTTTAGGGGATCATTTGCAACCGGTTGGCACCATTTTTGAGTGAATTGCCAAAAGTCAGATTTTTGCTGAAATTGTGACCCCGGGGCTTTGGGATTTTTTTTTTTTAAAAAAATATTCTGCGCCGGTTAAGTTGTCGAGGGCTGATTTCTCGTCCTGTGATAAAAAGCCTTCTGTTTTGACTGCCAAACCTTTCAGGAGAGCATTTGCAAGCTTCTGGCACCATTTTCGACTGAATTGCCAAAAGTCAGATTTTTGCTAAAATTGTGACCCCGGGGCTTAGGGATTTTTTCAAAAAAATATTTTCCGCCGGTTAAGTTGTTAAGGGCTGATTTCTTGTCCTGTGATAAAAAAACCTTCTGTTTCCATCGCCAAAGCTTTCTGGGGACCATTTGCAACCGGTTGGCACCATTTTTGAGTGAATTGCCAAAAGTCAGATTTTTGCTGAAATTGTGACCCCGGGGCTTAGGGATTTTTTCAAAAAACATCTTTTCTGCGGTTAAGTTGTTGAGGGCTGATTTCTTGTCTTGTGATAAAAAGCCTTTTGTTTCGACTGCCAAACCTTTCAGGAGAGCATTTGCAAGCTTCTGGCACCATTTTCGAGTGAATTGCCAAAAGTCAGATTTTTGCTGAAATAGTGACCCCGGGGCTTAGGGATTTTTTCAAAAAAATATTTTCCGCCTGTTAAGTTGTTGAGGGCTGATTTTTGTCCTGTGATAAAAAGCCTTCTGTTTCGACTGCCAACCTTTTTCAGGAGACCATTTGCAAGCTTCTGGCACCATTTTTGAGTGAATTGCCAAAAGTCAGTTTTTTGCTGAAATTGTAACCCCGGGGCTCTGGGATTTTTTTTTTTTTAAAAATATTCTGCGCCGGTTAAGTTGTCGAGGGCTGATTTCTCGTCCTGTGATAAAAAGCCTTCTGTTTTGACTGCCAAACCTTTCAGGAGAGCATTTGCAAGCTTCTGGCAAAATTTTGGAGTGAATTGCCAAAAGTCAGATTTTTGCTAAAATTGTGATCCCGGGGCTTAGGGATTTTTTCAAAAAAATATTTTCCGCCTGTTAAGTTGTTGAGGGCTGATTTCTTGTCCTGTGATAAAAAGCCTTCTGTTTCGACTGCCAAACCTTTTCAGGAGAGCATTTGCAAGCTTCTGGCACCATTTTCGAGTGAATTGCCAAAAGTCAGATTTTTGCTGAAATTGTGAGCCCGGGGCTTAGGGATTTTTTCAAAAAACATCTTTTCTGCCGGTTAAGTTGTTGAGGGCTGATTTCCTGTCTTGTGATAAAAAGCCTTTTGTTTCGACTGCCAAATCTTTCAGGAGAGCATTTGCAAGCTTCTGGCACCATTTTCGAGTGAATTGCCAAAAGTCAGATTTTTGCTGAAATTGTGACCCCGGGGCTTAGGTATTTTATCAAAAAAATCTTTTCCGCCGGTTAAGTTGTTTAGGGCTGATTTCTTGTCTTGTGATAAGAAAAACCTTCTGTTTCCATCGCCAAAGTTTTTAGGGGATCATTTGCAACCGGTTGGCACCATTTTTGAGTCAATTGCCAAAAGTCAGATTTTTCCTGAAATTGTGACCCCGGGGCTTAGGGATTTTTTCAAAAAACATCTTTTCTGCGGTTAAGTTGTTGAGGGCTGATTTCTTGTCTTGTGATAAAAAGCCTTTTGTTTCGACTGCCAAACCTTTCAGGAGAGCATTTGCAAGCTTCTGGCACCATTTTCGAGTGAATTGCCAAAAGTCAGATTTTTGCTGAAATAGTGACCCCGGGGCTTAGGGATTTTTTCAAAAAAATATTTTCCGCCTGTTAAGTTGTTGAGGGCTGATTTTTGTCCTGTGATAAAAAGCCTTCTGTTTCGACTGCCAACCTTTTTCAGGAGACCATTTGCAAGCTTCTGGCACCATTTTTGAGTGAATTGCCAAAAGTCAGTTTTTTGCTGAAATTGTGACCCCGGGGCTCTGGGATTTTTTTTTTTTAAAAAAAAATATTCTGCGCCGGTTAAGTTGTCGAGGGCTGATTTCTCGTCCTGTGATAAAAAGCCTTCTGTTTTGACTGCCAAACCTTTCAGGAGAGCATTTGCAAGCTTCTGGCAAAATTTTGGAGTGAATTGCCAAAAGTCAGATTTTTGCTAAAATTGTGATCCCGGGGCTTAGGGATTTTTTCAAAAAAATATTTTCCGCCTGTTAAGTTGTTGAGGGCTGATTTCTTGTCCTGTGATAAAAAGCCTTCTGTTTCGACTGCCAAACCTTTTCAGGAGAGCATTTGCAAGCTTCTGGCACCATTTTCGAGTGAATTGCCAAAAGTCAGATTTTTGCTGAAATTGTGAGCCCGGGGCTTAGGGATTTTTTCAAAAAACATCTTTTCTGCCGGTTAAGTTGTTGAGGGCTGATTTCCTGTCTTGTGATAAAAAGCCTTTTGTTTCGACTGCCAAATCTTTCAGGAGAGCATTTGCAAGCTTCTGGCAAAATTTTGTAGTGAATTGCCAAAAGTCAGATTTTTGCTGAAATTGTGACCCCGGGGCTTAGGTATTTTATCAAAAAAATCTTTTCCGCCGGTTAAGTTGTTGAGGGCTGATATCTTGTCTTGTGATAAAAAGCCTTCTGTTTCGACTGCCAAACCTTTCAGGAGAGCATTTGCAAGCTTCTAGCACCATTTTTGAGTGTATTGCCAAAAGTCAGATTTTTGCTGAAATTGTGAGCCCGGGGCTTAGGGATTTTTTCAAAAACATCTTTTCTGCCGGTTAAGTTGTTAAGGGCTGATTTCTTGTCTTGTGATAAGAAAAACCTTCTGTTTCCATCGCCAAAGTTTTTAGGGGATCATTTGCAACCGGTTGGCACCATTTTTGAGTCAATTGCCAAAAGTCAGATTTTTGCTGAAATTGTGACCCCGGGGCTTAGGGATTTTTTCAAAAAAACATCTTTTCTGCCGGTTAAGTTCTTCAGGGCTGATTTCTTGTCCGGTGATAAAAAGCCTTTTGTTTCGACTGCCAAACCTTTCAGGAGAGCATTTGCAAGCTTCTGGCACCATTTTCGAGTGAATTGCCAAAAGTCAGATTTTTGCTGAAATTGTGATCCAGGGGCTTAGGGATTTTTTCAAAAAAATATTTTCCGCCTGTTAAGTTGTTGAGGGCGGATTTCTTGTCCTGTGATAAAAAGCCTTCTGTTTCGACTGCCAAACCTTTTCAGGAGAGCATTTGCAAGCTTCTGGCACCATTTTTGAGTGAATTGCCAAAAGTCAGATTTTTGCTGAAATTGTGACCCCGGGGCTTAGGGATTTTTTCAAAAAAATCTTTTCCGCCGGTTAAGTTGTTAAGGGCTGATTTCTTGTCTTGTGATAAGAAAAACCTTCTGTTTCCATCGCCAAAGTTTTCAGGGGACCATTTGCAACCGGTTGGCACCATTTTTGAGTGAATTGCCAAAAGTCAGATTTTTGCTGAAATTGTGACCCCGGCGCTTAGGGATTTTTTCAAAAAAATCTTTCCCGCCGTTTAAGTTGTTAAGGGTTGATTTCTTGTCTTGTGATAAGAAAAACCTTCTGTTTCCATCGCCAAAGTTTTTAGGGGATCATTTGCAACCGGTTGGCACTATTTTTGAGTGATTTGCCAAAAGTCAGATTTTTGCTGAAATTGTGACCCCGGGGCTTAGGGATTTTTTCAAAAAACATCTTTTCTGCGGTTAAGTTGTTGAGGGCTGATTTCTTGTCTTGTGATAAAAAGCCTTCTGTTTCGACTGCCAAACCTTTTCAGGAGAGCATTTGCAAGCTTCTGGCACCATTTTTGAGTGAATTGCCAAAAGTCAGATTTTTGCTGAAATTGTGACCCTGGCGCTTAGGGATTTTTTCAAAAAAATCTTTCCCGCCGTTCAAGTTGTTGAGGGCTGATTTCTTGTCCTGTGATAAAAAGCCTTCTGTTTCGACTGCCAAACCTTTTCAGGAGAGCATTTGCAAGCTTCTGGCACCATTTTTGAGTGAATTGCCAAAAGTCAGATTTTTGCTGAAATTGTGACCCTGGGGCTTAGGGATTTTTTCAAAAAAATCTTTTCCGCCGGTTAAGTTGTTAAGGGCTGATTTCTTGTCCTGTGATAAAAAACCTTCTGTTTCCATCGCCTAAGCTTTATGGGGACCATTTGCAACCGGTTGGCACCATTTTTGAGTGAATTGCCAAAAGTCAGATTTTTCCTGAAATTGTGACCCCGGGGCTTAGGGATTTTTTCAAAAAAATATTTTCCGCCGGTTAAGTTGTCAAGGGCTGATTTCTTGTCCTGTGATAAAAAGCCTTCTGTTTCGACTGCCAAACCTTTTCAGGAGAGCATTTGCAAGCTTCTGGCACCATTTTCGAGTGAATTGCCAAATGTCAGATTTTTGCTGAAATTGTGACCTCGGGGCTTAGGGATTTTTTCAAAAAGATCTTTTCTGCCGGTTAAGTTGTTGAGGGCTGATTTCTTGTCCTGTGATAAAAAGCCTTCTGTTTCGACTGCCAAACCTTTTCAGGAGAGCATTTGCAAGCTTCTGGCGCCATTTTCGAGTGAATTGCCAAAAGTCATATTTTTGCTGAAATTGTGACCCCGGGGCTCTGGGATTTTTTTTTTTTAAAAAAAAATATTCTGCGCCGGTTAAGTTGTCGAGGGCTGATTTCTCGTCCTGTGATAAAAAGCCTTCTGTTTTGACTGCCAAACCTTTCAGGAGAGCATTTGCAAGCTTCTGGCAAAATTTTGGAGTGAATTGCCAAAAGTCAGATTTTTGCTAAAATTGTGATCCCGGGGCTTAGGGATTTTTTCAAAAAAATATTTTCCGCCTGTTAAGTTGTTGAGGGCTGATTTCTTGTCCTGTGATAAAAAGCCTTCTGTTTCGACTGCCAAACCTTTTCAGGAGAGCATTTGCAAGCTTCTGGCACCATTTTCGAGTGAATTGCCAAAAGTCAGATTTTTGCTGAAATTGTGAGCCCGGGGCTTAGGGATTTTTTCAAAAAACATCTTTTCTGCCGGTTAAGTTGTTGAGGGCTGATTTCCTGTCTTGTGATAAAAAGCCTTTTGTTTCGACTGCCAAATCTTTCAGGAGAGCATTTGCAAGCTTCTGGCAAAATTTTGTAGTGAATTGCCAAAAGTCAGATTTTTGCTGAAATTGTGACCCCGGGGCTTAGGTATTTTATCAAAAAAATCTTTTCCGCCGGTTAAGTTGTTGAGGGCTGATATCTTGTCTTGTGATAAAAAGCCTTCTGTTTCGACTGCCAAACCTTTCAGGAGAGCATTTGCAAGCTTCTAGCACCATTTTTGAGTGTATTGCCAAAAGTCAGATTTTTGCTGAAATTGTGAGCCCGGGGCTTAGGGATTTTTTCAAAAACATCTTTTCTGCCGGTTAAGTTGTTAAGGGCTGATTTCTTGTCTTGTGATAAGAAAAACCTTCTGTTTCCATCGCCAAAGTTTTTAGGGGATCATTTGCAACCGGTTGGCACCATTTTTGAGTCAATTGCCAAAAGTCAGATTTTTGCTGAAATTGTGACCCCGGGGCTTAGGGATTTTTTCAAAAAAACATCTTTTCTGCCGGTTAAGTTCTTCAGGGCTGATTTCTTGTCCGGTGATAAAAAGCCTTTTGTTTCGACTGCCAAACCTTTCAGGAGAGCATTTGCAAGCTTCTGGCACCATTTTCGAGTGAATTGCCAAAAGTCAGATTTTTGCTGAAATTGTGATCCAGGGGCTTAGGGATTTTTTCAAAAAAATATTTTCCGCCTGTTAAGTTGTTGAGGGCGGATTTCTTGTCCTGTGATAAAAAGCCTTCTGTTTCGACTGCCAAACCTTTTCAGGAGAGCATTTGCAAGCTTCTGGCACCATTTTTGAGTGAATTGCCAAAAGTCAGATTTTTGCTGAAATTGTGACCCCGGGGCTTAGGGATTTTTTCAAAAAAATCTTTTCCGCCGGTTAAGTTGTTAAGGGCTGATTTCTTGTCTTGTGATAAGAAAAACCTTCTGTTTCCATCGCCAAAGTTTTCAGGGGACCATTTGCAACCGGTTGGCACCATTTTTGAGTGAATTGCCAAAAGTCAGATTTTTGCTGAAATTGTGACCCCGGCGCTTAGGGATTTTTTCAAAAAAATCTTTCCCGCCGTTTAAGTTGTTAAGGGTTGATTTCTTGTCTTGTGATAAGAAAAACCTTCTGTTTCCATCGCCAAAGTTTTTAGGGGATCATTTGCAACCGGTTGGCACTATTTTTGAGTGATTTGCCAAAAGTCAGATTTTTGCTGAAATTGTGACCCCGGGGCTTAGGGATTTTTTCAAAAAACATCTTTTCTGCGGTTAAGTTGTTGAGGGCTGATTTCTTGTCTTGTGATAAAAAGCCTTCTGTTTCGACTGCCAAACCTTTTCAGGAGAGCATTTGCAAGCTTCTGGCACCATTTTTGAGTGAATTGCCAAAAGTCAGATTTTTGCTGAAATTGTGACCCTGGCGCTTAGGGATTTTTTCAAAAAAATCTTTCCCGCCGTTCAAGTTGTTGAGGGCTGATTTCTTGTCCTGTGATAAAAAGCCTTCTGTTTCGACTGCCAAACCTTTTCAGGAGAGCATTTGCAAGCTTCTGGCACCATTTTTGAGTGAATTGCCAAAAGTCAGATTTTTGCTGAAATTGTGACCCTGGGGCTTAGGGATTTTTTCAAAAAAATCTTTTCCGCCGGTTAAGTTGTTAAGGGCTGATTTCTTGTCCTGTGATAAAAAACCTTCTGTTTCCATCGCCTAAGCTTTATGGGGACCATTTGCAACCGGTTGGCACCATTTTTGAGTGAATTGCCAAAAGTCAGATTTTTCCTGAAATTGTGACCCCGGGGCTTAGGGATTTTTTCAAAAAAATATTTTCCGCCGGTTAAGTTGTCAAGGGCTGATTTCTTGTCCTGTGATAAAAAGCCTTCTGTTTCGACTGCCAAACCTTTTCAGGAGAGCATTTGCAAGCTTCTGGCACCATTTTCGAGTGAATTGCCAAATGTCAGATTTTTGCTGAAATTGTGACCTCGGGGCTTAGGGATTTTTTCAAAAAGATCTTTTCTGCCGGTTAAGTTGTTGAGGGCTGATTTCTTGTCCTGTGATAAAAAGCCTTCTGTTTCGACTGCCAAACCTTTTCAGGAGAGCATTTGCAAGCTTCTGGCGCCATTTTCGAGTGAATTGCCAAAAGTCATATTTTTGCTGAAATTGTGACCCTGGCGCTTAGGGATTTTTTCAAAAAAATCTTTCCCGCCGTTTAAGTTGTTGAGGGCTGATTTCTTGTCCTGTGATAAAAAGCCTTCTGTTTCGACTGCCAAACCTTTTCAGGAGACCCTTTGCAAGCTTCTGGCACCATTTTCGAGTGAATTGCCAAAAGTCAGATTTTTGCTGAAATTGTGAGCCCGGGGCTTAGGGATTTTTTCAAAAAACATCTTTTCTGCCGGTTAAGTTGTTGAGGGCTGATTTCTTGTCTTGTGATAAAAAGCCTTTTGTTTCGACTGCCAAATCTTTCAGGAGAGCATTTGCAAGCTTCTGGCACCATTTTCGAGTGAATTGCCAAAAGTCAGATTTTTGCTGAAATTGTGAGCCCGGGGCTTAGGGATTTTATCAAAAAAATCTTTTCCGCCGGTTAAGTTGTTGAGGGCTGATATCTTGTCTTGTGATAAAAAGCCTTCTGTTTCGACTGCCAAACCTTTCAGGAGAGCATTTGCAAGCTTCTAGCACCATTTTTGAGTGTATTGCCAAAAGTCAGATTTTTGCTGAAATTGTGACCCCCGGGGCTTAGGGATTTTTTCAAAAACATCTTTTCTGCCGGTTAAGTTGTTAAGGGCTGATTTCTTGTCTTGTGATAAGAAAAACCTTCTGTTTCCATCGCCAAAGTTTTTAGGGGATCATTTGCAACCGGTTGGCACCATTTTTGAGTCAATTGCTAAAAGTCAGATTTTTGCTGAAATTGTGACCCCGGGGCTTAGGGATTTTTTCAAAAAAACATCTTTTCTGCGGTTAAGTTGTTGAGGGCTGATTTCTTGTCTTGTGATAAAAAGCCTTTTGTTTCGACTGCCAAACCTTTCAGGAGAGCATTTGCAAGCTTCTGGCACCATTTTCGAGTGAATTGCCAAAAGTCAGATTTTTGCTGAAATTGTGATCCAGGGGCTTAGGGATTTTTTCAAAAAAATATTTTCCGCCTGTTAAGTTGTTGAGGGCGGATTTCTTGTCCTGTGATAAAAAGCCTTCTGTTTCGACTGCCAAACCTTTTCAGGAGAGCATTTGCAAGCTTCTGGCACCATTTTCGAGTGAATTGCCAAAAGTCAGATTTTTGCTGAAATTGTGAGCCCGGGGCTTAGGGATTTTTTCAAAAAAATCTTTTCCGCCGGTTAAGTTGTTAAGGGCTGATTTCTTGTCTTGTGATAAGAAAAACCTTCTGTTTCCATCGCCAAAGTTTTCAGGGGACCATTTGCAACCGGTTGGCACCATT
This sequence comes from Podarcis vaucheri, assembly GCF_965113315.1. Taxonomy (NCBI): domain Eukaryota; kingdom Metazoa; phylum Chordata; class Lepidosauria; order Squamata; family Lacertidae; genus Podarcis; species Podarcis vaucheri. Next base: position 95,355,763 of record NC_138762.1, on the reverse strand, counting down.
TTTGAGTGAATTGCCAAAAGTCAGATTTTTGCTGAAATTGTGACCCCGTCGCTTAGGGATTTTTTCAAAAAAATCTTTCCCACCGTTTAAGTTGTTAAGGGTTGATTTCTTGTCTTGTGATAAGAAAAACCTTCTGTTTCCATCGCCAAAGTTTTTAGGGGATCATTTGCAACCGGTTGGCACTATTTTTGAGTGATTTGCCAAAAGTCAGATTTTTGCTGAAATTGTGACCCCGGGGCTTAGGGATTTTTTCAAAAAACATCTTTACTGCGGTTAAGTTGTTGAGGGCTGATTTCTTGTCTTGTGATAAAAAGCCTTCTGTTTCGACTGCCAAACCTTTTCAGGAGAGCATTTGCAAGCTTCTGGCACCATTTTTGAGTGAATTGCCAAAAGTCAGATTTTTGCTGAAATTGTGACCCCGGGGCTTAGGGATTTTTTCAAAAAAATCTTTTCCGCCGGTTAAGTTGTTAAGGGCTGATTTCTTGTCCTGTGATAAAAAACCTTCTGTTTCCATCGCCAAAGCTTTCTGGGGACCATTTGCAACCGGTTGGCACCATTTTTGAGTGAATTGTCAAAAGTCAGATTTTTGCTGAAATTGTGACCCCGGGGCTTAGGGATTTTTTCAAAAAAATATTTTCCACCGGTTAAGTTGTCGAGGGCTGATTTCTTGTCCTGTGATAAAAAGCCTTCTGTTTTGACTGCCAAACCTTTGAGGAGAGCATTTGCAAGCTTCTGGCAAAATTTTGGAGTGAATTGCCAAAAGTCAGATTTTTGCTGAAATTGTGACCCCGGGGCTTAGGGATTTTTTCAAAAAAATATTTTCCGCCTGTTAAGTTGTTGAGGGATTATTTCTTGTCCTGTGATAAAAAGCCTTCTGTTTCGACTGCCAAACCTTTTCAGGAGAGCATTTGCAAGCTTCTGGCACCATTTTTGAGTGAATTGCCAAAAGTCAGATTTTTGCTGAAATTGTGACCCCAGGGCTTAGGGATTTTTTCAAAAAAATCTTTTCCGCCTGTTAAGTTGTTGAGGGCTGATTTCTTTTCCTGTGATAAAAAGCCTTTTGTTTCGACTGCCAAACCTTTTCAGGAGACCATTTGCAAGCTTCTGGCACCATTTTTGAGTGAATTGCCAAAAGTCAGTTTTTTGCTGAAATTGTGATCCCGGGGCTTAGGGATTTTTTCAAAAAAATATTTTCCGGCTGTTAAGTTGTTGAGGGCTGATTTCTTGTCCTGTGATAAAAAGCCTTCTGTTTCGACTGCCAAAGCTTTCAGGGGAGCATTTGCAACCGGTTGGCACCATTTTTGAGTGAATTGCCAAAAGTCAGATTTTTGATGAAATTGTGACCCCGGGGCTTAGGGATTTTTTCAAAAAAATCTTTCCAGCCGTTTAAGTTGTTAAGAGTTGATTTCTTGTCTTGTGATAAGAAAAACCTTCTGTTTCCATCGCCAAAGTTTTTAGGGGATCATTTGCAACCGGTTGGCACTATTTTTGAGTGAATTGCCAAAAGTCAGATTTTTGCTGAAATTGTGACCCCGGGGCTTAGGGATTTTTTCAAAAAACATCTTTTCTGCGGTTAAGTTGTTGAGGGCTGATTTCTTGTCTTGTGATAAAAAGCCTTCTGTTTCGACTGCCAAACCTTTTCAGGAGAGCATTTGCAAGCTTCTGGCACCATTTTTGAGTGAATTGCCAAAAGTCAGATTTTTGCTGAAATTGTGACCCCGGGGCTTAGGGATTTTTTCAAAAAAATCTTTTCCGCCGGTTAAGTTGTTAAGGGCTGATTTCTTGTCCTGTGATAAAAAACCTTCTGTTTCCATCGCCAAAGCTTTCTGGGGACCGTTTGCAACCGGTTGGCACCATTTTCGAGTGAATTGCCAAAAGTAAGATTTTTGCTGAAATTGTGACCCCGGGGCTTAGGGATTTTTTCAAAAAAATCTTTTGCGCCGGTTAAGTTGTTAAGGGCTGATTTCTTGTCCTGTGATAAAAAACCTTCTGTTTCCAACGCCAAAGCTTTCTGGGGACCATTTGCAACCGGTTGGTACCATTTTTGAGTGAATTGCCAAAAGTCAGATTTTTGCTGAAATTGTGACCCCGGGGCTTAGTGATTTTTTCAAAAACATCTTTTCCGCCGGTTAAGTTGTTGAGGGCTGATTTCTTGTCTTGTGATAAAAAGCCTTTTGTTTCGACTGCCAAACCTTTCAGGAGAGCATTTGCAAGCTTCTGGCACCATTTTCGAGTGAATTGCCAAAAGTCAGATTTTTGCTGAAATTGTGACCCCGGGGCGTAGGGATTTTTTCAAAAAAAAAAATTCCGCCGGTTAAGTTGTTGAGGGCTGATTTCTTGTCCTGTGATAAAAAGCCTTCTGTTTCGACTGCCAAATCTTTCAGGAGAGCATTTGCAAGCTTCTGGCAAAATTTTGGAGTGAATTGCCAAAAGTCAGATTTTTGCTGAAATTGTGACCCCCGGGGCTTAGGGATTTTTTCAAAAACATCTTTTCTGCCGATTAAGTTGTTAAGGGCTGATTTCTTCTCTTGTGATAAGAAAAACCTTCTGTTTCCATCGCCAAAGTTTTCAGGGGACCATTTGCAACCGGTTGGCACCATTTTTGAGTCAATTGCCAAAAGTCAGATTTTTGCTGAAATTGTGACCCCGGGGCGTAGGGATTTTTTCAAAAAACATCTTTTCTGCCGGTTAAGTTCTTCAGGGCTGATTTCTTGTCCGGTGATAAAAAGCCTTTTGTTTCGACTGCCAAACCATTCAGGAGAGCATTTGCAAGCTTCTGGCACCATTTTTGAGTGAATTGCCAAAAGTCAGATTTTTGCTGAAATTGTGACCCCGGGGCTTAGGGATTTTTTCAAAAAAATATTTTCCGCCTGTTAAGTTGTCGAGGGCTGATTTCTTGTCCTGTGATAAAAAGCCTTCTGTTTCGACTGCCAAAACTTTCAGGAGAGCATTTGCAAGCTTCTGGCACCATTTTCGAGTGAATTGCCAAAAGTCAAATTTTTGCTGAAATTGTGACCCCGGGGCTTAGGGATTTTTTCAAAAAAATATTTACTGCCGGTTAAGTTGTTGAGGGCTGATTTCTTGTCCTGTGATAAAAAGCCTTCTGTTTCTACTGCCAAACATTTCAGGAGAGCATTTGCAAGCTTCTGGCACCATTTTTGAGTGAATTGCCAAAAGTCAGATTTTTGCTGAAATTGTGACCCCTGGGCTTAGGGATTATTTCAAAAAAATATTTTCCGCCGGTTAAGTTGTTGAGGGCTGATTTCTTGTCCTGTGATAAAAAGCCTTCTGTTTCGACTGCCAAACCTTTTCAGGAGAGCATTTGCAAGCTTCTGGCACCATTTTCGAGTGAATTGCCAAAAGTCAGATTTTTTTCTGAAATTGTGACCCCGGGGCGTAGGGATTTTTTCAAAAACATCTTTTCTGCCGGTTAAGTTGTTAAGGGCTGATTTCTTCTCTTGTGATAAGAAAAACCTTCTGTTTCCATCGCCAAAGTTTTCAGGGGACCATTTGCAACCGGTTGGCACCATTTTTTAGTCAATTGCCAAAAGTCAGATTTTTGCTGAAATTGTGACCCCGGGGCTTAGGGATTTTTTCAAAAAACATCTTTTCTGCCGGTTAAGTTGTTCAGGGCTGATTTCTTTTCCTGTGATAAAAACCCTTCTGTTTCTACTGCCAAACATTTCAGGAGAGGATTTGCAAGCTTCTGGCACCATTTTCGAGTGAATTGCCAAAAGTCAGATTTTTGCTGAAATTGTGAGCCCGGGGCTTAGGGATATTTCCAAAAAACTATTTTCTGCCGGTTAAGTTGTTGAGGGCTGATTTCTTGTCCTGTGATAAAAAGCCTTCTGTTTTGACTGCCAAACCTTTCAGGAGAGCATTTGCAAGCTTCTGGCAAAATTTTGTAGTGAATTGCCAAAAGTCAGATTTTTGCTGAAATTGTGACCCCGGGGCTTAGGGATTTTTTCAAAAAAATATTTACTGCCGGTTAAGTTGTTGAGGGCTGATTTCTTGTCCTGTGATAAAAAGCCTTCTGTTTCTACTGCCAAACATTTCAGGAGAGCATTTGCAAGCTTCTGGCACCATTTTTGAGTGAATTGCCAAAAGTCAGATTTTTGCTGAAATTGTGACCCCTGGGCTTAGGGATTTTTTCAAAAAAATATTTTCCGCCGGTTACGTTGTTGAGGGCTGATTTCTTGTCCTGTGATAAAAAGCCTTCTGTTTCGACTGCCAAATCTTTCAGGAGAGCATTTGCAAGCTTCTGGCACCATTTTCGAGTGAATTGCCAAAAGTCAGATTTTTGCTGAAATTGTGACCCCGGGGCTTAGGGATATTTCCAAAAAAATATTTTCTGCCGGTTAAGTTGTTGAGGGCTGATTTCTTGTCCTGTGATAAAATGCCTTCTGTTTTGATTGCCAAACATTTCAGGAGAGCATTTGCAAGCTTTTGGCACCATTTTTGAGTGAATTGCCAAAAGTCAGATTTTTGCTGAAATTGTGACCCCGGGGCTTAGTGATTTTTTCAAATAAATCTTTTGCGCCGGTTAAGTTGTTAAGGGCTGATTTCTTGTCCTGTGATAAAAAGCCTTCTGTTTCGACTGCCAAACCTTTTCAGGAGAGCATTTGCAAGCTTCTGGCACCATTTTCGAGTGAATTGCCAAAAGTCAGATTTTTTTCTGAAATTGTGACCCCGGGGCGTAGGGATTTTTTCAAAAAAAAAATTCCCGCCGGTTAAGTTGTTGAGGGCTGATTTCTTGTCCTGTGATAAAAAGCCTTCTGTTTCGACTGCCAAATCTTTCAGGAGAGCATTTGCAAGCTTCTGGCAAAATTTTGGAGTGAATTGCCAAAAGTCAGATTTTTGCTGAAATTGTGACCCCCGGGGCTTAGGGATTTTTTCAAAAACATCTTTTCTGCCGGTTAAGTTGTTAAGGGCTGATTTCTTCTCTTGTGATAAGAAAAACCTTCTGTTTCCATCGCCAAAGTTTTCAGGGGACCATTTGCAACCGGTTGGCACCATTTTTGAGTCAATTGCCAAAAGTCAGATTTTTGCTGAAATTGTGACCCCGGGGCTTAGGGATTTTTTCAAAAAACATCTTTTCTGCCGGTTAAGTTGTTCAGGGCTGATTTCTTTTCCTGTGATAAAAACCCTTCTGTTTCTACTGCCAAACATTTCAGGAGAGGATTTGCAAGCTTCTGGCACCATTTTTGAGTGAATTGCCAAAAGTCAGATTTTTGCTGAAATTGTGACCCCCGGGGCTTAGTGATTTTTTCAAATAAATCTTTTGCGCCGGTTAAGTTGTTAAGGGCTGATTTCTTGTCTTGTGATAAGAAAAACCTTCTGTTTCCATCGCCAAAGTTTTCAGGGGACCATTTGCAACCGGTTGGTACCATTTTTGAGTGAATTGCCAAAAGTAAGATTTTTGCTGAAATTGTGACCCCGGGGCTTAGGGATTTTTTCAAAAAACATCTTTTCTGCCGGTTAAGTTCTTCAGGGCTGATTTCTTGTCCTGTGATAAAAAGCCTTCTGTTTCGACTGCCAAACCTTTCAGGAGAGCATTTGCAAGCTTCTGGCACCATTTTCGAGTGAATTGCCAAAAGTCAGATTTTTGCTGAAATTGTGAGCCCGGGGCTTAGGGATATTTCCAAAAAACTATTTTCTGCCGGTTAAGTTGTTGAGGGCTGATTTCTTGTCCTGTGATAAAAAGCCTTCTGTTTTGACTGCCAAACCTTTCAGGAGAGCATTTGCAAGCTTCTGGCAAAATTTTGTAGTGAATTGCCAAAAGTCAGATTTTTGCTGAAATTGTGACCCCGGGGCTTAGGGATTTTTTCAAAAAAATATTTACTGCCGGTTAAGTTGTTGAGGGCTGATTTCTTGTCCTGTGATAAAAAGCCTTCTGTTTCTACTGCCAAACATTTCAGGAGAGCATTTGCAAGCTTCTGGCACCATTTTTGAGTGAATTGCCAAAAGTCAGATTTTTGCTGAAATTGTGACCCCTGGGCTTAGGGATTTTTTCAAAAAAATATTTTCCGCCTGTTAAGTTGTCGAGGGCTGATTTCTTGTCCTGTGTTAAAAAGCCTTCTGTTTCGACTGCCAAACCTTTCAGGAGAGCATTTGCAAGCTTCTGGCACCATTTTCGAGTGAATTGCCAAAAGTCAGATTTTTGCTGAAATTGTGACCCCGGGGCTTAGGGATATTTCCAAAAAAATATTTTCTGCCGGTTAAGTTGTTGAGGGCTGATTTCTTGTCCTGTGATAAAAAGCCTTCTGTTTTGACTGCCAAACCTTTCAGGAGAGCATTTGCAAGCTTCTGGCAAAATTTTGTAGTGAATTGCCAAAAGTCAGATTTTTGCTGAAATTGTGACCCCGGGGCTTAGGGATTTTTTCAAAAAAATATTTACTGCCGGTTAAGTTGTTGAGGGCTGATTTCTTGTCCTGTGATAAAAAGCCTTCTGTTTCTACTGTCAAACATTTCAGGAGAGCATTTGCAAGCTTCTGGCACCATTTTTGAGTGAATTGCCAAAAGTCAGATTTTTGCTGAAATTGTGACCCCTGGGCTTAGGGATTTTTTCAAAAAAATATTTTCCGCCGGTTAAGTTGTTGAGGGCTGATTTCTTGTCCTGTGATAAAAAGCCTTCTGTTTCGACTGCCAAATCTTTCAGGAGAGCATTTGCAAGCTTCTGGCACCATTTTCGAGTGAATTGCCAAAAGTCAGATTTTTGCTGAAATTGTGACCCCGGGGCTTAGGGATATTTCCAAAAAAATATTTTCTGCCGGTTAAGTTGTTGAGGGCTGATTTCTTGTCCTGTGATAAAAAGCCTTCTGTTTTGATTGCCAAACATTTCAGGAGAGCATTTGCAAGCTTTTGGCACCATTTTTGAGTGAATTGCCAAAAGTCAGATTTTTGCTGAAATTGTGACCCCGGGGCTTAGTGATTTTTTCAAATAAATCTTTTGCGCCGGTTAAGTTGTTAAGGGCTGATTTCTTGTCTTGTGATAAGAAAAACCTTCTGTTTCCATCGCCAAAGTTTTCAGGGGACCATTTGCAACCGGTTGGCACCATTTTTGAGTGAATTGCCAAAAGTAAGTGTCAGAGCTGCCACCCAGTCCCAGCTCACATAGGACCAAGTCCGCCAGCGTTCACTTTATAAGAGTCTTTATTAAGTTACAGGTTTCATTTCCGAACTGCAGCGTGCAGCTCTACACCTTCTGCCCTAGGTCGGCGAAGACCCGTCTGAGTCCCCGCCTCTTGCACACCAGCTTAATACCCTAGCCTTGCTCCACCTCCTTCGCCTCTCCCTACGTCTCTGGGTCCTTCTGCCCCCCTGGGCCTCCTCCCTTCTACTCTCCTCTTACGCTGACCCCCCTGATCCTTCTGCCTCCTTGCGGCGGGCTTTAGGACCTGGCTCACTCTCCGGGCTGCTTACTGCTCCAGCTTCCGCTGCATTTGAACTTGGCGCGCGCGCCCAACTCTCTACTTTCCTCTTAACCGTTGCCTCGCTCTCTGAGGAGGGCGTGACCACCCCTGACTCGTGCCCTCCCTCCTGCTGACAGCCTCCGGAACCCGATGCCTGGCTACCTTCCTCCCTGCTGCTCTCAGTCTTGAGCGTGGGTCCCGACTTCCAGCTGCTGCCGCTCTCAGTTATGAGCGTGGGTCCCGACTTCCAGCTGCTGCTCTCTGAATCTCCTCTGTTCCCTTCCTCCTGGGGTGTCCCCCCGGATCCCCCCCTTGCTCTGCTCACTGGGGCTCCCTTTTGGGAGTCCTCTGACTCACTGCTTAGGCTTGGAGATCTCGGGTCGTCATCATCACTCATTTTCCCTTCGGATTCCTCCCCCTCGCTCTCTGCTTCCTCCCTTCTCTGCGTCTCTGCTCCTGAACCCCTGACATCCATCCCCCCCTCGAAGCCCCCCTTTCCCCCCTCCCCGCTTTCAGGTGTGGGTGCTGGGTGCTCCATCATCACGGGAGGGAATGCCGGATACAGTTCGCTCCCCGTGGTTGGCCGCCAACTGAAGACCTCCGAGTCTTCCTCCTCGCGGTCGCCGACGTTGACCTGTTCCGCTTCCATCTCTGTACCGCCGTGCTCGAACCCAAGGTCCTCCCCGAACACGTCCATGTCAGTCTCTGCGTCGGTCGCTCGACCTGGCATCTCCAGCCACTTCCGGCGCCATTGCTCCTCCGGTCGACCGTCCCACCAATACGAGGTGTCTGACGCCGAACCCGCCGGCGATCCTTCTGGGGAACGGGTGCTCAGTGCGGGTTCCCCGTCCGAGTCGAATCCATGGAACGTGCTGGAAGAAAGTGTGGGCGTGAACAGCCAGTCGTCGAAGAAGCTCGCTGGCATGGGTCTGTGTGGGAAAAGGGCATGAAACTCGTCCTTGAGCAGGGGTTCCTCCAAAGCGTAGTCTGGCACCCAGCTATTGGCGCTGGCCCGGGTGCCCTCTCTGGCTAGGAGGTATTCGACTCCCTCTTCCCCCCATCTGGAGTCCAAAATCTCTGTGACCTCGTTGATGGGGTCTTGCTGCGTCCCCCCTCGCGTCTCCGTCCGCTCCCGGAACGGACTCGGTGCCGTCCCTGGCTCCTGGAATCTGTGAGGTGCCTTGTAGGGAGTGAGCACCGACCTGTGGAACACCGGATGCATTCTGGAACCCTCCGGCAGCGCCAGTCGGAAGGCTACCGGGTTGATCTGTGCTTCGACTTGGTACGGACCAATTTGCTTGTGCCCCAACTTCTTCTTGGCTAGTGACCTGGTCGGCACTGCGTGGGCTGCCAACCAGACCCAGTCTCCCACTTGGATCTCTTCGCCAACCCGCCTGTGCTTGTCAGCTTGCACCTTGTAGGCGTGCTTAGCTAGCTCCAGCTGCCGTCTGAGTTGATCGTGTACCGCCTGCAACTCTGACGCGAACGCGTCCGCCGTCTGTGGTTCTCCGTCCCCCACTCTCTCCCGTCCCGGGAAGGTTCTGGGATTCCTCCCATTGTTGGCGAAGAACGGCGTCACCCCTGTGGACACGTGCTTCGTGTTGTTGTAAGCGAACTCGGCGAGCGGCAGGTAATCCACCCAGGTCGCAGGTTGTTGATTGGCATAGCATCTCAGGTACTGCTGCATGATGGCATTGACCCTCTCTGCTTGCCCGTTGGTCTGCGGGTGTCTTGCTGATGCCAGATCGACCTTGACATTTAGAAAACTCATCAGCTTCTGCCAGAAATTCGAGACGAACTGGCGCCCGCGGTCGGACAGGATAGACCGCGGCAGACCATGCACTTTGAACACGTGATCTATGAACAGTTTGGCGGTTTGTTCCGCCGTGGCCACCTTCGCACACGGAATGAAATGTGCCATCTTGGTGAACAAGTCCACCACCACTAGTACAGCTGTCTTGCCTCTCGAGCTGGGTAGATCCGTAACAAAGTCCAGGGCCACTCTCTCCCACGGTTCAAACGGCGTTTGCAGCGGTTCCAGCAGTCCCGCCGGTGGTTTGTGCACCGGTTTGGCCCTCTGGCAGGTGTCGCACCTCGCAACGTAGTCCGCGACTTCCCCTCTCAGTCTGGGCCACCAAAAGTCCCTTGCGACTAATTCCACCGTTTTTTCCGTGCCAAAGTGCCCGGCCGTGGGTGCGTCGTGCAGCTGCTGCAGTACCCTGGCGCGAAGTTCGTCTCCCGGCACGTAGATGGCCCCTTTACGTAAGAGCAAGCCGTCTCGTATCTGGAACTCGTCGCCCTTCGCCTTGCCCTTGTGCACCTCTGCCATCTTCGCCTGCGCGAAGGAGTCGTCCTGCAACGCCCGCCGCACCGCATCCAGGTCTACTGTGGCTGAAGCGCACGCCCACGCTGTTGGCGCGAAGATGTGCATGGCTGCCGCTGGCGTCGCCTCTTCGAGGTATTGCGGTTTTCGGGACAGTGCATCCGCCATGACGTTGGTGTCGCCTGGGACGTACTCTATTCGGAAATTGAAGTCAGCAAAGAACTCCGCCCAACGTATCTGCCTCTGGTTCAGGAACTGAGCCGTGCGCCAGTGCTCCAGATTCTTGTGATCCGTGCAGACCTGCACCGTGTGCTTGGCGCCGATCAGGAAGTGCCTCCACGCCTTGAAAGCTGCATGAATGGCCAGCAACTCCCTGTCCCAGATGGTGTAGTTCTGCTCCGACTTGCTGAGCTTTCTGGAGTAGAACGCTCCCGGCCTCCAGACCCCCTGTGGGTCCCTTTGCAGCAGGACAGCTCCCACTGCTCTATCGGACGCGTCTGTCTCTACCCGCATCGGCCTGCTGGGGTCGATATGCAGCAGTTGCTCTTCCGACGCGAAGAGACGCTTGAGTGCCTGAAAGGACTGCTCCGCCTGCTCCGTCCAGATGAATTTCTTTTTCTTGGAGCTTAGCGTGTCCGTAATGGCCGCCGTCTGCATCGCGAACCCCTTGATAAACTTGCGATAGAAGTTGGCGAAGCCGACAAACCGCTGGACCTCCTTCCGGTTGCGCGGGCTCTTCCAATCCAACACCGCACGAACCTTGGCGCTGTCCATGGCTAGCCCCTTGTCCGACAACTTGTAACCCAAGAAATCCACCTCCGTCGTGTCGAACTGGCACTTCTCCAGTTTGGCGTACAGTCTATGCTGCTGCAGCCTCTCCAGCACCTCCCGAACATCTTGGTCATGGGCTTGCTGCGATTCGGAGAATATCAGGATGTCATCCAGAAAGCAGACGCACTTCTTGTAAAGGAGTCCCGCCAACACATGATGCATGAAAGCTTGGAAACAGTGAGAACCGTTTTGCAATCCAAACGGCATCACTCTGTATTCGTAGGTGCCCAGAGGCGTGAACATGGCTGTCTTCCACTCATCGCCCTCCCTCATGCGGATGAGATTGTACGCACCTCGCAGGTCCAACTTGGTGAACACGCGTCCCTTGCGCACCGTCGCCAGTAGGTCGTCAATCCTGGGCATGGGGAAATCAGAAGGCTTGGTCATCTTGTTTAAGAGGCGAAAATCCACCACCAGTCTTTTTTGGGGCGTGTCTTTCTTCTTCACGAAGAAAACAGGGCTGCCCCCTACTGCCCTGGACTCCCGGATGAAACCGCGCTGCAAATTGTGATCTATGAACTGTTTGAGTTCCTGTAATTCGTCCTCAGACATGGAATACAGCTTCCCTTTCGGCAGCGTCGCCCCTGGTAGGAGGTCAATCTTGCAGTCATATTGCCTGTGCGGTGGTAGCTTGTCAGCCTCTTTCTCGCAGAAGACCTCCAGAAAGTCTGCGTATTTGTGGGGGACTGCTTGCAACGTTCCCAACTGCAGTTGTGATTCCTCCTCCTCTCCCTCCTGTCTGGGCAGGATGCAGTGTTCTGCGCAATAAGAGGAGCCGAAGATCAGCTGTCTCTGGTACCAAGCCAGTGTCGGACTGTGCCTGTCCAGCCAACTCATGCCCAACACAATGGGCGTGTCCGACAGTCGGGTGACATTAAAACTGATGACTTCCCTGTGGTTGCCAAGGCGCATCACCATCGGTGGCGTTTGCTTCACCACCTGCCCCCCTAGCAACTCTCTGCCATCCACTGTGACGACTTGCAGGGGCAGAGTGGCAGGCAGTAGCTGTATAGCGTGCTGCTCCACAAAATCCTGCGCTATAAAGTCTGCGTTGCTTCCAGAATCCACAGAAAGCGGCACTTCGATAGTGACGCCATCGGGTAGCTGGAGAGATGCTGTGAGCTGCACTACTGGTTTGGGTGGGAGGGGGTCCGTGGGTTGCAAGATCGCTGGGGACTGCTTCACTGATGCGTCTGGCTGGGCCCCAGTGCCTCTGTCTCCAGCCAGACATCGTCGTTTCCCTGCTGTGGTTCTCCTTGCTGCGTTGCTGTAGTCACCATTGCTGAGGCTGCAGTGTGCTTGTGGAGCCTCCGGGGACACTCTTTCGCCAAATGGCCTGGATCCTCGCAGATGTAACACTTCCTGTTCCCTCTAGGAGGCTTCGCTTTCACTGCTGTCGGTGCTTGGGCTCTGGCTGCTGACTGAGCCCTTGCACCTCCAACCTCCATCGGTTCCCCTCCCCCTCCAGGCGGAGGTGTGGATTGCGCACGCGCTGCTTCTCTTGGAACGAAAGAGAAACTTCTCGCTGCTTCGCGCCCTCCACGTCCTTCATCTCTGCACCATGGACGTTCTTCCAGCCTCACCCCCACAGTCAGCGCCCTTTGGACCACCTCCTGCGTGCTTCGGGGCCTCTCCCCCCTTGCAATTTCATCCTTGACCGCAGAGCTTAGACCCTCCCAGAACAGGTCTCTGACAGGGGGCGAATCCCGGTCCCACTCTAAGGCACTGACCAGCGCAAAAAAGCGGGCGTGGTACTGCCGGACGCTTGCCCTCCCTTGTTTTAGTCCATGAATCTCCCGTCGGGCAAGATCCACATCAATAGTAGACAAAAAACACGCATCCATCGCTTTGATAAAGGCATCTGCATTCTGAAGCGCCGGATCTTTATCCCTCCACAAATTGCGTAGCCACGCTTTAGCATCCCCATGCAAATGGGATAGTATGAACCCCACTTTCTCTTCCTCATCTCTAAAGTCTTTTGCCAGCAGTTGCAGTGCGCACATTACGTCTGCTCGAAAATTGGGGTACTGTTGTAAATTCCCATCGAAGTGAGCCACAAGCCCTCCTGCTCTCCGTGCCAACCCAACCCCCTCCGGTCTGGGTCCTGGCTGCCCGTGTTTAACCCATGCTTCAAACCTGGCGTGGAGATCTCTGTAGGCGGCTGCCGCATCCTCCTCCCTCTTCTTGGATGCCAGTACCTCCGCGTTCAATTGGGTAACTGCCTGTTGCAGCGCTGCAACTGTCTCTGCTTCCGTCATCTCTGCTAACCGTCGTGAGCTTGCTCCCAAACACCGATCCCCTCCTCCAGCTGCCTCTCTCTCCGCTGCGAGATATCAGGTGTCCGAAGCTTTTGTGGGACGGGTCTTACTGTCAGAGCTGCCACCCAGTCCCAGCTCACATAGGACCAAGTCCGCCAGCGTTCACTTTATAAGAGTCTTTATTAAGTTACAGGTTTCATTTCCGAACTGCAGCGTGCAGCTCTACACCTTCTGCCCTAGGTCGGCGAAGACCCGTCTGAGTCCCCGCCTCTTGCACACCAGCTTAATACCCTAGCCTTGCTCCACCTCCTTCGCCTCTCCCTACGTCTCTGGGTCCTTCTGCCCCCCTGGGCCTCCTCCCTTCTACTCTCCTCTGACGCTGACCCCCCTGATCCTTCTGCCTCCTTGCGGCGGGCTTTAGGACCTGGCTCACTCTCCGGGCTGCTTACTGCTCCAGCTTCCGCTGCATTTGAACTTGGCGCGCGCGCCCAACTCTCTACTTTCCTCTTAACCGTTGCCTCGCTCTCTGAGGAGGGCGTGACCACCCCTGACTCGTGCCCTCCCTCCTGCTGACAGCCTCCGGAACCCGATGCCTGGCTACCTTCCTCCCTGCTGCTCTCAGTCTTGAGCGTGGGTCCCGACTTCCAGCTGCTGCCGCTCTCAGTTATGAGCGTGGGTCCCGACTTCCAGCTGCTGCTCTCTGAATCTCCTCTGTTCCCTTCCTCCTGGGGTGTCCCCCCGGATCCCCCCCTTGCTCTGCTCACTGGGGCTCCCTTTTGGGAGTCCTCTGACTCACTGCTTAGGCTTGGAGATCTCGGGTCGTCATCATCACTCATTTTCCCTTCGGATTCCTCCCCCTCGCTCTCTGCTTCCTCCCTTCTCTGCGTCTCTGCTCCTGAACCCCTGACAGTAAGATTTTTGCTGAAATTGTGACCCCGGGGCTTAGGGATTTTTTCAAAAAACATCTTTTCTGCCGGTTAAGTTCTTCAGGGCTGATTTCTTGTCCTGTGATAAAAAGCCTTCTGTTTCGACTGCCAAACCTTTCAGGAGAGCATTTGCAAGCTTCTGGCACCATTTTCGAGTGAATTGCCAAAAGTCAGATTTTTGCTGAAATTGTGACCCCGGGGCTTAGGGATATTTCCAAAAAAATATTTTCTGCCGGTTAAGTTGTTGAGGGCTGATTTCTTGTCCTGTGATAAAAAGCCTTCTGTTTTGACTGCCAAACCTTTCAGGAGAGCATTTGCAAGCTTCTGGCAAAATTTTGTAGTGAATTGCCAAAAGTCAGATTTTTGCTGAAATTGTGACCCCGGGGCTTAGGGATTTTTTCAAAAAACATCTTTTCTGCCGGTTAAGTTCTTCAGGGCTGATTTCTTGTCCGGTGATAAAAAGCCTTTTGTTTCGACTGCCAAACCTTTCAGGAGAGCATTTGCAAGCTTCTGGCACCATTTTTGAGTGAATTGGCAAAAGTCAGATTTTTGCTGAAATTGTGACCCCGGGGCTTAGGGATTTTTTCAAAAAAATATTTTCCGCCTGTTAAGTTGTCGAGGGCTGATTTCTTGTCCTGTGTTAAAAAGCCTTCTGTTTCGACTGCCAAACCTTTCAGGAGAGCATTTGCAAGCTTCTGGCACCATTTTCGAGTGAATTGCCAAAAGTCAGATTTTTGCTGAAATTGTGACCCCGGGGCTTAGGGATATTTCCAAAAAAATATTTTCTGCCGGTTAAGTTGTTGAGGGCTGATTTCTTGTCCTGTGATAAAAAGCCTTCTGTTTTGACTGCCAAACCCTTCAGGAGAGCATTTGCAAGCTTCTGGCAAAATTTTGTAGTGAATTGCCAAAAGTCAGATTTTTGCTGAAATTGTGACCCCGGGGCTTAGGGATTTTTTCAAAAAAATATTTTCTGCCGGTTAAGTTGTTGAGGGCTGATTTCTTGTCCTGTGATAAAAAGCCTTCTGTTTTGACTGCCAAACCTTTCAGGAGAGCATTTGCAAGCTTCTGGCAAAATTTTGTAGTGAATTGCCAAAAGTCAGATTTTTGCTGAAATTGTGACCCCGGGGCTTAGGGATTTTTTCAAAAAAAATATTTACTGCCGGTTAAGTTGTTGAGGGCTGATTTCTTGTCCTGTGATAAAAAGCCTTCTGTTTCTACTGTCAAACATTTCAGGAGAGCATTTGCAAGCTTCTGGCACCATTTTTGAGTGAATTGCCAAAAGTCAGATTTTTGCTGAAATTGTGACCCCTGGGCTTAGGGATTTTTTCAAAAAAATATTTTCCGCCGGTTAAGTTGTTGAGGGCTGATTTCTTGTCCTGTGATAAAAAGCCTTCTGTTTCGACTGCCAAATCTTTCAGGAGAGCATTTGCAAGCTTCTGGCACCATTTTCGAGTGAATTGCCAAAAGTCAGATTTTTGCTGAAATTGTGACCCCGGGGCTTAGGGATATTTCCAAAAAAATATTTTCTGCCGGTTAAGTTGTTGAGGGCTGATTTCTTGTCCTGTGATAAAAAGCCTTCTGTTTTGATTGCCAAACATTTCAGGAGAGCATTTGCAAGCTTTTGGCACCATTTTTGAGTGAATTGCCAAAAGTCAGATTTTTGCTGAAATTGTGACCCCGGGGCTTAGTGATTTTTTCAAATAAATCTTTTGCGCCGGTTAAGTTGTTAAGGGCTGATTTCTTGTCTTGTGATAAGAAAAACCTTCTGTTTCCATCGCCAAAGTTTTCAGGGGACCATTTGCAACCGGTTGGCACCATTTTTGAGTGAATTGCCAAAAGTAAGATTTTTGCTGAAATTGTGACCCCGGGGCTTAGGGATTTTTTCAAAAAACATCTTTTCTGCCGGTTAAGTTCTTCAGGGCTGATTTCTTGTCCTGTGATAAAAAGCCTTCTGTTTCGACTGCCAAACCTTTCAGGAGAGCATTTGCAAGCTTCTGGCACCATTTTCGAGTGAATTGCCAAAAGTCAGATTTTTGCTGAAATTGTGACCCCGGGGCTTAGGGATATTTCCAAAAAAATATTTTCTGCCGGTTAAGTTGTTGAGGGCTGATTTCTTGTCCTGTGATAAAAAGCCTTCTGTTTTGACTGCCAAACCTTTCAGGAGAGCATTTGCAAGCTTCTGGCAAAATTTTGTAGTGAATTGCCAAAAGTCAGATTTTTGCTGAAATTGTGACCCCGGGGCTTAGGGATTTTTTCAAAAAACATCTTTTCTGCCGGTTAAGTTCTTCAGGGCTGATTTCTTGTCCGGTGATAAAAAGCCTTTTGTTTCGACTGCCAAACCTTTCAGGAGAGCATTTGCAAGCTTCTGGCACCATTTTTGAGTGAATTGGCAAAAGTCAGATTTTTGCTGAAATTGTGACCCCGGGGCTTAGGGATTTTTTCAAAAAAATATTTTCCGCCTGTTAAGTTGTCGAGGGCTGATTTCTTGTCCTGTGTTAAAAAGCCTTCTGTTTCGACTGCCAAACCTTTCAGGAGAGCATTTGCAAGCTTCTGGCACCATTTTCGAGTGAATTGCCAAAAGTCAGATTTTTGCTGAAATTGTGACCCCGGGGCTTAGGGATATTTCCAAAAAAATATTTTCTGCCGGTTAAGTTGTTGAGGGCTGATTTCTTGTCCTGTGATAAAAAGCCTTCTGTTTTGACTGCCAAACCTTTCAGGAGAGCATTTGCAAGCTTCTGGCAAAATTTTGTAGTGAATTGCCAAAAGTCAGATTTTTGCTGAAATTGTGACCCCGGGGCTTAGGGATTTTTTCAAAAAAATATTTACTGCCGGTTAAGTTGTTGAGGGCTGATTTCTTGTCCTGTGATAAAAAGCCTTCTGTTTCTACTGCCAAACATTTCAGGAGAGCATTTGCAAGCTTCTGGCACCATTTTTGAGTGAATTGCCAAAAGTCAGATTTTTGCTGAAATTGTGACCCCTGGGCTTAGGGATTTTTTCAAAAAAATATTTTCCGCCGGTTAAGTTGTTGAGGGCTGATTTCTTGTCCTGTGATAAAAAGCCTTCTGTTTCGACTGCCAAACCTTTCAGGAGAGCATTTGCAAGCTTCTGGCACCATTTTCGAGTGAATTGCCAAAAGTCAGATTTTTGCTGAAATTGTGACCCCGGGGCTTAGGGATTTTTTCAAAAAAATATTTACTGCCGGTTAAGTTGTCGTGTGCTGATTTCTTGTCTTGTGATAAGAAAAACCTTCTGTTTCCATCGCCAAAGTTTTCAGGGGACCATTTGCAACCGGTTGGCACCATTTTTGAGTCAATTGCCAAAAGTCAGATTTTTGCTGAAAGTGTGACCCCGGGGCTTAGGGATTTTTTCAAAAAACATCTTTTCTGCCGGTTAAATTGTTGAGGGCTGATTTCTTGTCCTGTGATAAAAAGCCTTCTGTTTCGACTGCCAAACCTTTTCAGGAGAGCATTTGCAAGCTTCTGGCACCATTTTTGAGTGAATTGCCAAAAGTCAGATTTTTGCTGAAATTGTGACCCCGGGGCTTAGGGATTTTTTCAAAAAAATATTTTCCGCTGGTTAAGTTGTGGAGGGCTGATTTCTTGTCCGGTGATAAAAAGCCTTCTGTTTCGGCTGCCAAACCTTTTCAGGAGAGCATTTGCAAGCTTCTGGCACCATTTTTGAGTGAATTACCAAAAGTCAAATTTTTTTACTGAAATTGTGACCCCGGGTCTAAGTGATTTTTTCAAAAAAAACTTTTCCGCCGGTTAATTTGTTAAGGGCTGATTTCTTGTCTTGTGATAATAAAACTTCTGTTTGCATCGCCAAAGCTTTCTGGGGACCATTTGCAACCGGTTGGTACCATTTTTGAGTGAATTGCCAAAAGCCAGATTTTTGCTGAAATTGTGACCCCGGGGCTTAGTGATTTTTTCAAAAACATCTTTTCCGCCGGTTAAGTTGTTGAGGGCTGATTTCTTGTCTTGTGATTAAAAAGCCTTTTGTTTCGACTGCCAAACCTTTCAGGAGAGCATTTGCAAGCTTCTGGCACCATTTTCGAGTGAATTGCCAAAAGTCAGATTTTTGCTGAAATTGTGACCCCGGGGCGTAGGGATTTTTTCAAAAAAATCTTTTTCTGCCGGTTAAGTTGTTGAGGGCTGATTTCTTGTTCTGTGATAAAAAGAATTCTGTTTCGACCGCCAAACCTCTCAGGGGAGCATTTGCAACTTTCTGGCACCATTTTTGATTGAATTGCCGAAAGCCAGATTTTTGATGAAATTGTGACCCCGGGGCTTGGGAATTTTTTCAAAAAAATCTTTTCCTGCCGGTTAAGTTGTTGAGGGCTGATTTCTTGTCCTATGATAAAAAGCCTTCTGTTTCGACCGCCAAACCTCTCAGGGGAGCATTTGCAACCGTTTGGCAACATTTTTGAGTGAATTGCCGAAAGTCAGATTTTTGATGAAATTATGACCCTGGGGCTTAGGGATTTTTTCAAAAAAATCTTTTTCTGCCGGTGAAGTTGTTGAGGGCTGATTTCTTGTCCTGTGATAAAAAGCCTTCTGTTTCGACCGCCAATCCTCTCAGGAGAGCATTTGCAACCGTTTCACAGCATTTTTGAGTGAATTGGAGAACTTCAGAGTTTTGATGAAATTGTGACCTTGGGAATTTTTTCAAATAAATCTTTTTCTGCCGGTTAAGTTGTTGAGGGCTGATTTCATGTCCTGTGATAAAAAGCATTCTGTTTTGACCCCCAAACCTCTCAGGGGAGCATTTGCAACCGTTTGGCACCATTTTTGAGTGAATTGCCGAAAGCCAGATTTTTGATGAAATTCTGACCCCGGGGCTTGGGAATTTTTTCAAAAAAAATCTTTTTCTGCCGGTTAAGTTGTTGAAGGCTGATTTCTTGTCCTATGATAAAAAGCCTTCTGTTTCGACCGCCAAACCTCTCAGGGGAGCATTTGCAACCGTTTGGCACCATTTTTGAGTGAATTGCCGAAAGCCAGATTTTTGATGAAATTGTGACCCCGGGTCTAGGGAATTTTTTCAAAAAAATCTTTTTCTGCCGGTTAAGTTGTTGAGGGCTGATTTCTTGTCCTGTGATAAAAAGCATTCTGTTTCGACCGCCAAACCTTTCAGAGGAGCATTTGCAACCGTTTGGCACCATTTTTGAGTGAATTACCGAAAGCCAGATTTTTGATGAAATTCTGACCCCGGGGCTTGGGAATTTTTTCAAAAAAATCTTTTTCTGCCGGTTAAGTTGTTGAGGGCTAATTTCTTCTGCTGTGATAAAAAGCATTCTGTTTCGAGCGCCAAAACTCTCAGGGGAGCATTTGCAACCGTTTGGCACCATTTTTGAGTGAATTGCCGAAAGCCAGATTTTTGATGAAATTGTGACCCCGGGGCTTGGGAATTTTTTCAAAAAAATCTTTTTCTGCCGGTTAAGCTGTTGAGGCCTGATTTCTTGTCCTGTGATAAAAAGCCTTCTGTTTTGACTGCCAAACCTCTCAGGGGAGCATTTGCAACCGTTTGGCAACATTTTTGAGTGAATTGCCGAAAGTCAGATTTTTGATGACATTCTGACCCCGGGGCTTGGGAATTTTTTCAAAAAAATCTTTTTCTGCCGGTTAAGTTGTTGAGGGCTGATTTCTTGTGCTGTGATCAAAAGCATTCTGTTTCGACCGCCAAACCTCTGAGGGGAGCATTTGCAACCGTTTGGCACCATTTTTGAGTGAATTGCCGAAAGTCAGATTTTTGATGTAATTCTGACCCCGGGGCTTGGGAATTTTTTCAAAAAAAAACATTTTCTGCCGGTTAAGTTGTTGAGGGCTGATTTCTTGTCCTGTGATAAAAAGCCTTCTGTTTCGACCGCCAATCCTCTCAGGGGAGCATTTGCAACCGTTTCGCAGCATTTTTGAGTGAATTGCAGAACTTCAGATTGTTGATGAAATTCTGACCCCGGGGCTTGGGAATTTTTTCAAAAAAATCTTTTTCTGCCGGTTAAGTTGTTGAGGGCTGATTTCTTGTCCTGTGATAAAAAGAATTCTGTTTCGACCGCCAAACCTCTCAGGGGAGCATTTGCAACTTTCTGGCACCATTTTTGATTGAATTGCCGAAAGCCAGATTTTTGATGAAATTGTGACCCCGGGGCTTGGGAATTTTTTCAAAAAAATCTTTTCCTGCCGGTTAAGTTGTTGAGGGCTGATTTCTTGTCCTATGATAAAAAGCCTTCTGTTTCGACTGCCAAACCTCTCAGGGGAGCATTTGCAACCGTTTGGCAACATTTTTGAGTGAATTGCCGAAAGTCAGATTTTTGATGAAATTATGACCCTGGGGCTTAGGGATTTTTTCAAAAAAATCTTTTTCTGCCGGTGAAGTTGTTGAGGGCTGATTTCTTGTCCTGTGATAAAAAGCCTTCTGTTTCGACCGCCAATCCTCTCAGGGGAGCATTTGCAACCGTTTCGCAGCATTTTTGAGTGAATTGGAGAACTTCAGATTGTTGATGAAATTCTGACCCCGGGGCTTGGGAATTTTTTCAAATAAATCTTTTTCTGCCGGTTAAGTTGTTGAGGGCTGATTTCTTGTCCTGTGATAAAAAGAATTCTGTTTCGACCGCCAAACCTCTCAGGGGAGCATTTGCAACCGTTTGGCACCATTTTTGATTGAATTGCCGAGAGCCAGATTTTTGATGAAATTCTGACCCCGGGGCTTGGGAATTTTTTCAAAAAAATCTTTTTCTGCCGGTTAAGTTGTTGAGGGCTGATTTCTTGTCCTGTGATAAAAAGCATTCTGTTTCGACGGCGAAACCTTTCAGGGGAGAATTTGCAACCGTTTGGCACCATTTTTGAGTGAATTGCCGAAAACCAGATTTTTGATGAAATTCTGACCCCGGGGCTTGGGAATTGTTTCAAAAAAATCTTTTTCTGCCGGTGAAGTTGTTGAGGGCTGATTTCTTGTCCTGTGATAAAAAGCATTCTGTTTCGACCGCCAAACCTTTCAGAGGAGCATTTGCAACCGTTTGGCACCATTTTTGAGTGAATTACCGAAAGCCAGATTTTTGATGAAATTGTGAGCCCGGGGCTTGGGAATTTTTTCAAAAAAATCTATTTCTGCCGGTTAAGTTGTTGAGGGCTGATTTCTTGTGCTGTGATCAAAAGCATTCTGTTTCGACCGCCAAACCTCTGAGGGGAGCATTTGCAACCGTTTGGCACCATTTTTGAGTGAATTGCCGAAACTCAGATTTTTGATGAAATTGTGACCCCGGGGCTTGGGAATTTTTTCAAAAAAATCATTTTCTGCCGGTTAAGTTGTTGAGGGCTGATTTCTTGTCCTATGATAAAAAGCCTTCTGTTTCGACAGCCAAACCTCTCAGGGGAGCATTTGCAACCGTTTGGCAACATTTTTGGGTGAATTGCCAAAAGTCAGATTTTTGATGAAATTATGACCCTGGGGCTTAGGGATTTTTTCAAAAAAATCTTTTTCTGCCGGTGAAGTTGTTGAGGGCTGATTTCTTGTCCAGTGATAAAAAGCCTTCTGTTTCGACCGCCAATCCTCTCAGGGGAGCATTTGCAACCGTTTGGCACCATTTTTGATTGAATTGCCGAGAGCCAGATTTTTGATGAAATTCTGACCCCGGGGCTTGGGAATTTTTTCAACAAAATCTTTTTCTGCCGGTTAAGTTGTTGAGGGCTGATTTCTTGTGCTGTGATAAAAAGCATTCTGTTTCGACCGCCAAACCTCTCAGGGGAGCATTTGCAACCGTTTGGCACCATTTTTGAGTTAATTGCCGAAAGTCAGATTTTTGATGAAATTGTGACCCCGGGGCTTAGGGATTTTTTCAAAAAAATCTTTTTCTGCCGGTGAAGTTGTTGAGGGCTGATTTCTTGTCCTGTGATAAAAAGCCTTCTGTTTCGACCGCCAATCCTCTCAGGGGAGCATTTGCAACCGTTTCACAGCATTTTTGAGTGAATTGCCGAGAGCCAGATTTTTGATGAAATTGTGACCCCGGGGCTTGGGAATTTTTTCAAAAAAATCTTTTTCTGCCGGTGAAGTTGTTGAGGGCTGATTTCTTGTGCTGTGATAAAAAGCATTCTGTTTCGACCGCCAAACCTCTCAGGGGAGCATTTGCAACTGTTTGGCACCATTTTTGAGTGAATTGCCGAAAGCCAGATTTTTGATGAAATTGTGACCCCGGGGCTTGGGAATTTTTTCAAAAAAGTCTTTTTCTGCCGGTTAAGTTGTTGAGGGCTGATTTCTTGTCCTATGATCAAAAGCCTTCTGTTTCGACAGCTAAACCTCTCAGGGGAGCATTTGCAACCGTTTGGCACCATTTTTGAGTGAATTGCCGAAAGTCAGATTTTTGATGAAATTGTGACCCCGGAGCTTAGGGATTTTTTCAAAAAAATCTTTTTCTGCCGGTGAAGTTGTTGAGGGCTGATTTCTTGTCCTGTGATAAAAAGCCTTCTGTTTCGACCGCCAATCCTCTCAGGGGAGCATTTGCAACCGTTTCACAGCATTTTTGAGTGAATTGCCGAGAGCCAGATTTTTGATGAAATTGTGACCCCGGGGCTTGGGAATTTTTTCAAAAAAATCTTTTTCTGCCGGTTAAGTTGTTGAGGGCTGATTTCATGTCTGTGATAAAAAGCATTCTGTTTCGACCGCCAAAACTCTCAGGGGAGCATTTGCAACCGTTTGGCACCATTTTCGAGTGAATTGCCAAAAGTCAGATTTTTGCTGAAATTGTGACCCCGGGGCTTAGGGATTTTTTCAAAAAACATCTTTTCTGCCGGTTAAGTTGTTGAGGGCTGATTTCTTGTCCTGTGATAAAAAGCCTTCTGTTTCGACCGCCAAAACTCTCAGGGGAGCATTTGCAAGCTTCTGGCACCATTTTTGAGTGAATTGCCAAAAGTCAGATTTTTGCTGAAATTGTGACCCCGGGGCGTAGGGATTTTTTCAAAAAAAAAAATTCCGCCGGTTAAGTTGTTGAGGGCTGATTTCTTGTCCTGTGATAAAAAGCCTTCTGTTTCGACTGCCAAATCTTTCAGGAGAGCATTTGGAACCGGTTGGCACCATTTTTGAGTGAATTGCCAAAAGTCAGATTTTTGCTGAAATTGTGACCCCGGGGCTTAGGGATTTTTTCAAAAAACATCTTTTCTGCCGGTTAAGTTGTTCAGGGCTGATTTCTTGTCCTGTGATAAAAAGCCTTCTGTTTCTACTGCCAAACATTTCAGGAGAGGATTTGCTAGCTTCTGGCACCATTTTTGAGTGAATTGCCAAAAGTCAGATTTTTGCTGAAATTGTGACCCCCGGGTCTTAGTGATTTTTTCAAATAAATCTTTTGCGCCGGTTAAGTTCTTCAGGGCTGATTTCTTGTCTTGTGATAAGAAAAACCTTCTGTTTCCATCGCCAAAGTTTTCAGGGGACCATTTGCAACCGGTTGGCACCATTTTTGAGTGAATTGCCAAAAGTAAGATTTTTGCTGAAATTGTGACCCCGGGGCTTAGGGATTTTTTCAAAAAACATCTTTTCTGCCGGTTAAGTTCTTCAGGGCTGATTTCTTGTCCGGTGATAAAAAGCCTTTTGTTTCGACTGCCAAACCTTTCAGGAGAGCATTTGCAAGCTTCTGGCACCATTTTCGAGTGAATTGCCAAAAGTCAGATTTTTGCTGAAATTGTGACCCCGGGGCTTAGGGATATTTCCAAAAAAATCTTTTTCTGCCGGTGAAGTTGTCGAGGGCTGATTTCTTGTCCTGTGATAAAAAGCCTTCTGTTTCGACTGCCAAACCTTTCAGGAGAGCATTTGCAAGCTTCTGGCACCATTTTTGAATGAATTGCCAAAAGTCAGATTTTTGCTGAAATTGTGACCCCGGGGCTTAGGGATATTTCCAAAAAAATATTTTTTGCCGGTTAAGTTGTTGAGGGCTGATTTCTTGTCCTGTGATAAAAAGCCTTCTGTTTTGACTGCCAAACCTTTCAGGAGAGCATTTGCAAGCTTCTGGCAAAATTTTGTAGTGAATTGCCAAAAGTCAGATTTTTGCTGAAATTGTGACCCCGGCGCTTAGGGATTTTTTCAAAAAACATCTTTTCTGCCGGTTAAGTTCTTCAGGGCTGATTTCTTGTCCGGTGATAAAAAGCCTTTTGTTTCGACTGCCAAACCTTTCAGGAGAGCATTTGCAAGCTTCTGGCACCATTTTCGAGTGAATTGCCAAAAGTCAGATTTTTGCTGAAATTGTGACCCCGGGGCTTAGGGATATTTCCAAAAAAATCTTTTTCTGCCGGTGAAGTTGTTGAGGGCTGATTTCTTGTCCTGTGATAAAAAGCCTTCTGTTTTGACTGCCAAACCTCTCAGGGGAGCATTTGCAACCGTTTGGCAACATTTTTGAGTGAATTGACGAAAGTCAGATTTTTGATGACATTCTGACCCCGGGGCTTGGGAATTTTTTCAAAAAAATCTTTTTCTGCCGGTTAAGTTGTTGAGGGCTGATTTCTTGTGCTGTGATCAAAATCATTCTGTTTCGACCGCCAAACCTCTGAGGGGAGCATTTGCAACCGTTTGGCACCATTTTTGAGTGAATTGCCGAAAGTCAGATTTTTGATGTAATTCTGACCCCGGGGCTTGGGAATTTTTTCAAAAAAAAACATTTTCTGCCGGTTAAGTTGTTGAGGGCTGATTTCTTGTCCTGTGATAAAAAGCCTTCTGTTTCGACCGCCAATCCTCTCAGGGGAGCATTTGCAACCGTTTCGCAGCATTTTTGAGTGAATTGGAGAACTTCAGATGGTTGATGAAATTCTGACCCCGGGGCTTGGGAATTTTTTCAAAAAAATCTTTTTCTGCCGGTTAAGTTGTTGAGGGCTGATTTCTTGTCCTGTGATAAAAAGAATTCTGTTTCGACCGCCAAACCTCTCAGGGGAGCATTTGCAACTTTCTGGCACCATTTTTGATTGAATTGCCGAAAGCCAGATTTTTGATGAAATTGTGACCCCGGGGCTTGGGAATTTTTTCAAAAAAATCTTTTCCTGCCGGTTAAGTTGTTGAGGGCTGATTTCTTGTCCTATGATAAAAAGCCTTCTGTTTCGACCGCCAAACCTCTCAGGGGAGCATTTGCAACCGTTTGGCAACATTTTTGAGTGAATTGCCGAAAGTCAGATTTTTGATGAAATTATGACCCTGGGGCTTAGGGATTTTTTCAAAAAAATCTTTTTCTGCCGGTGAAGTTGTTGAGGGCTGATTTCTTGTCCTGTGATAAAAAGCCTTCTGTTTCGACCGCCAATCCTCTCAGGAGAGCATTTGCAACCGTTTCGGAGCATTTTTGAGTGAATTGGAGAACTTCAGAGTTTTGATGAAATTGTGACCTTGGGAATTTTTTCAAATAAATCTTTTTCTGCCGGTTAAGTTGTTGAGGGCTGATTTCATGTCCTGTGATAAAAAGCATTCTGTTTTGACCCCCAAACCTCTCAGCGGAGCATTTGCAACCGTTTGGCACCATTTTTGAGTGAATTGCCGAAAGCCAGATTTTTGATGAAATTCTGACCCCGGGGCTTGGGAATTTTTTCAAAAAAAATCTTTTTCTGCCGGTTAAGTTGTTGAAGGCTGATTTCTTGTCCTATGATAAAAAGCCTTCTGTTTCGACCGCCAAACCTCTCAGGGGAGCATTTGCAACCGTTTGGCACCATTTTTGAGTGAATTGCCGAAAGCCAGATTTTTGATGAAATTGTGACCCCGGGTCTAGGGAATTTTTTCAAAAAAATCTTTTTCTGCCGGTTAAGTTGTTGAGGGCTGATTTCTTGTCCTGTGATAAAAAGCATTCTGTTTCGACCGCCAAACCTTTCAGAGGAGCATTTGCAACCGTTTGGCACCATTTTTGAGTGAATTACCGAAAGCCAGATTTTTGATGAAATTCTGACCCCGGGGCTTGGGAATTTTTTCAAAAAAATCTTTTTCTGCCGGTTAAGTTGTTGAGGGCTGATTTCTTGTGCTGTGATCAAAAGCATTCTGTTTCGACCGCCAAACCTCTGAGGGGAGCATTTGCAACCGTTTGGCACCATTTTTGAGTGAATTGCCGAAAGTCAGATTTTTGATGTAATTCTGACCCCGGGGCTTGGGAATTTTTTCAAAAAAAAACATTTTCTGCCGGTTAAGTTGTTGAGGGCTGATTTCTTGTCCTGTGATAAAAAGCCTTCTGTTTCGACCGCCAATCCTCTCAGGGGAGCATTTGCAACCGTTTCGCAGCATTTTTGAGTGAATTGGAGAACTTCAGATTGTTGATGAAATTCTGACCCCGGGGCTTGGGAATTTTTTCAAAAAAATCTTTTTCTGCCGGTTAAGTTGTTGAGGGCTGATTTCTTGTCCTGTGATAAAAAGAATTCTGTTTCGACCGCCAAACCTCTCAGGGGAGCATTTGCAACTTTCTGGCACCATTTTTGATTGAATTGCCGAAAGCCAGATTTTTGATGAAATTGTGACCCCGGGGCTTGGGAATTTTTTCAAAAAAATCTTTTCCTGCCGGTTAAGTTGTTGAGGGCTGATTTCTTGTCCTATGATAAAAAGCCTTCTGTTTCGACTGCCAAACCTCTCAGGGGAGCATTTGCAACCGTTTGGCAACATTTTTGAGTGAATTGCCGAAAGTCAGATTTTTGATGAAATTATGACCCTGGAGCTTAGGGATTTTTTCAAAAAAATCTTTTTCTGCCGGTGAAGTTGTTGAGGGCTGATTTCTTGTCCTGTGATAAAAAGCCTTCTGTTTCGACCGCCAATCCTCTCAGGGGAGCATTTGCAACCGTTTCGCAGCATTTTTGAGTGAATTGGAGAACTTCAGATTGTTGATGAAATTCTGACCCCGGGGCTTGGGAATTTTTTCAAAAAAATCTTTTTCTGCCGGTTAAGTTGTTGAGGGCTGATTTCTTGTCCTGTGATAAAAAGAATTCTGTTTCGACCGCCAAACCTCTCAGGGGAGCATTTGCAACCGTTTGGCACCATTTTTGATTGAATTGCCGAGAGCCAGATTTTTGATGAAATTCTGACCCCGGGGCTTGGGAATTTTTTCAAAAAAATCTTTTTCTGCCGGTTAAGTTGTTGAGGGCTGATTTCTTGTCCTGTGATAAAAAGCATTCTGTTTCGACGGCGAAACCTTTCAGGGGAGCATTTGCAACCGTTTGGCACCATTTTTGAGTGAATTACCGAAAGCCAGATTTTTGATGAAATTGTGAGCCCGGGGCTTGGGAATTTTTTCAAAAAAATCTATTTCTGCCGGTTAAGTTGTTGAGGGCTGATTTCTTGTGCTGTGATCAAAAGCATTCTGTTTCGACCGCCAAACCTCTGAGGGGAGCATTTGCAACCGTTTGGCACCATTTTTGAGTGAATTGCCGAAAGTCAGATTTTTGATGAAATTGTGACCCCGGGGCTTGGGAATTTTTTTCAAAAAAATCATTTTCTGCCGGTTAAGTTGTTGAGGGCTGATTTCTTGTCCTATGATAAAAAGCCTTCTGTTTCGACAGCCAAACCTCTCAGGGGAGCATTTGCAACCGTTTGGCAACATTTTTGAGTGAATTGCCAAAAGTCAGATTTTTGATGAAATTATGACCCTGGGGCTTAGGGATTTTTTCAAAAAAATCTTTTTCTGCCGGTGAAGTTGTTGAGGGCTGATTTCTTGTCCAGTGATAAAAAGCCTTCTGTTTCGACCGCCAATCCTCTCAGGGGAGCATTTGCAACCGTTTGGCACCATTTTTGATTGAATTGCCGAGAGCCAGATTTTTGATGAAATTCTGACCCCGGGGCTTGGGAATTTTTTCAACAAAATCTTTTTCTGCCGGTTAAGTTGTTGAGGGCTGATTTCTTGTGCTGTGATAAAAAGCATTCTGTTTCGACCGCCAAACCTCTCAGGGGAGCATTTGCAACCGTTTGGCACCATTTTTGAGTTAATTGCCGAAAGTCAGATTTTTGATGAAATTGTGACCCCGGGGCTTAGGGATTTTTTCAAAAAAATCTTTTTCTGCCGGTGAAGTTGTTGAGGGCTGATTTCTTTTCCTGTGATAAAAAGCCTTCTGTTTCGACCGCCAATCCTCTCAGGGGAGCATTTGCAACCGTTTCACAGCATTTTTGAGTGAATTGCCGAGAGCCAGATTTTTGATGAAATTGTGACCCCGGGGCTTGGGAATTTTTTCAAAAAAATCTTTTTCTGCCGGTGAAGTTGTTGAGGGCTGATTTCTTGTGCTGTGATAAAAAGCATTCTGTTTCGACCGCCAAACCTCTCAGGGGAGCATTTGCAACTGTTTGGCACCATTTTTGAGTGAATTGCCGAAAGCCAGATTTTTGATGAAATTGTGACCCCGGGGCTTGGGAATTTTTTCAAAAAAGTCTTTTTCTGCCGGTTAAGTTGTTGAGGGCTGATTTCTTGTCCTATGATCAAAAGCCTTCTGTTTCGACAGCTAAACCTCTCAGGGGAGCATTTGCAACCGTTTGGCACCATTTTTGAGTGAATTGCCGAAAGTCAGATTTTTGATGAAATTGTGACCCCGGAGCTTAGGGATTTTTTCAAAAAAATCTTTTTCTGCCGGTGAAGTTGTTGAGGGCTGATTTCTTGTCCTGTGATAAAAAGCCTTCTGTTTCGACCGCCAATCCTCTCAGGGGAGCATTTGCAACCGTTTCACAGCATTTTTGAGTGAATTGCCGAGAGCCAGATTTTTGATGAAATTCTGACCCCGGGGCTTGGGAATTTTTTCAAAAAAATCTTTTTCTGCCGGTGAAGTTGTTGAGGGCTGATTTCTTGTCCAGTGATAAAAAGCCTTCTGTTTCGACCGCCAATCCTCTCAGGGGAGCATTTGCAACCGTTTCGCAGCATTTTTGAGTGAATTGGAGAACTTCAGATTTATGATGAAATTCTGACCCCGGGGCTTGGGAATTTTTTCAAAAAAATCTTTTTCTGCCGGTTAAGTTGTTGAGGGCTGATTTCATGTCCTGTGATAAAAAGCATTCTGTTTCGACCGCCAAACCTCTCAGGGGAGCATTTGCAACCGTTTGGCACCATTTTTGATTGAATTGCCGAGAGCCAGATTTTTGATGAAATTCTGACCCCGGGGCTTGGGAATTTTTTCAAAAAAATCTTTTTCTGCCGGTTAAGTTGTTGAGGGCTGATTTCTTGTGCTGTGATAAAAAGCATTCTGTTTCGACCGCCAAACCTCTCAGGGGAGCATTTGCAACCGTTTGGCACCATTTTTGAGTGAATTGCCGAAAGCCAGATTTTTGATGAAATTCTGACCTCGGGTCTAGGGAATTTTTTCAAAAAAATCTTTTTTGCCGGTGAAGTTGTTGAGGGCTGATTTCTTGTGCTGTGATAAAAAGCATTCTGCTTCGACCGCCAAACCTCTCAGGGGAGCATTTGCAACCGATTGGCACCATTTTTGAGTGAATTGCCGAGAGCCAGATTTTTGATGAAATTGTGACCCCGGGGCTTGGGAATTTTTTCAAAAAAGTCTTTTTCTGCCGGTGAAGTTGTTGAGGGCTGATTTCTTGTCCTATGATCAAAAGCCTTCTGTTTCGACAGCTAAACCTCTCAGGGGAGCATTTGCAACGGTTTGGCAACATTTCTGAGTGAATTGCCGAAAGTCAGATTTTTGATGAAATTATGACCCTGGGGCTTAGGGATTTTTTCAAAAAAATCTTTTTCTGCCGGTGAAGTTGTTGAGGGCTGATTTCTTGTCCAGTGATAAAAAGCCTTCTGTTTCGACCGCCAATCCTCTCAGGGGAGCATTTGCAACCGTTTCGCAGCATTTTTGAGTGAATTGGAGAACTTCAGATTTATGATGAAATTCTGACCCCGGGGCTTGGGAATTTTTTCAAAAAAATCTTTTTCTGCCGGTTAAGTTGTTGAGGGCTGATTTCATGTCCTGTGATAAAAAGCATTCTGTTTCGACCGCCAAACCTCTCAGGGGAGCATTTGCAACCGTTTCGCACCATTTTTGATTGAATTGCCGAGAGCCAGATTTTTGATGAAATTCTGACCCCGGGGCTTGGGAATTTTTTCAAAAAAATCTTTTTCTGCCGGTTAAGTTGTTGAGGGCTGATTTCTTGTGCTGTGATAAAAAGCATTCTGTTTCGACCGCCAATCCTCTCAGGGGAGCATTTGCAACCGTTTCGCAGCATTTTTGAGTGAATTGGAGAACTTCAGATTGTTGATGAAATTCTGACCCCGGGGCTTGGGAATTTTTTCAAAAAAATCTTTTTCTGCCGGTTAAGTTGTTGAGGGCTGATTTCTTGTCCTGTGATAAAAAGAATTCTGTTTCGACCGCCAAACCTCTCAGGGGAGCATTTGCAACCGTTTGGCACCATTTTTGATTGAATTGCCGAGAGCCAGATTTTTGATGAAATTCTGACCCCGGGGCTTGGGAATTTTTTCAAAAAAATCTTTTTCTGCCGGTTAAGTTGTTGAGGGCTGATTTCTTGTCCTGTGATAAAAAGCATTCTGTTTCGACGGCGAAACCTTTCAGGGGAGAATTTGCAACCGTTTGGCACCATTTTTGAGTGAATTGCCGAAAACCAGATTTTTGATGAAATTCTGACCCCGGGGCTTGGGAATTTTTTCAAAAAAATCTTTTTCTGCCGGTGAAGTTGTTGAGGGCTGATTTCTTGTCCTGTGATAAAAAGCATTCTGTTTCGACCGCCAAACCTTTCAGAGGAGCATTTGCAACCGTTTGGCACCATTTTTGAGTGAATTACCGAAAGCCAGATTTTTGATGAAATTGTGACCCCGGGGCTTGGGAATTTTTTCAAAAAAATCTATTTCTGCCGGTTAAGTTGTTGAGGGCTGATTTCTTGTGCTGTGATCAAAAGCATTCTGTTTCGACCGCCAAACCTCTGAGGGGAGCATTTGCAACCGTTTGGCACAATTTTGAGTGAATTGCCGAAAGTCAGATTTTTGATGAAATTGTGACCCCGGGGCTTGGGAATTTTTTCAAAAAAATCATTTTCTGCCGGTTAAGTTGTTGAGGGCTGATTTCTTGTCCAGTGATAAAAAGCCTTCTGTTTCGACCGCCAATCCTCTCAGGGGAGCATTTGCAACCGTATGGCACCATTTTTGATTGAATTGCCGAGAGCCAGATTTTTGATGAAATTCTGACCCCGGGGCTTGGGAAATTTTTCAAAAAAATCTTTTTCTGCCGGTTAAGTTGTTGAGGGCTGATTTCTTGTGCTGTGATAAAAAGCCTTCTGTTTCGACCGCCAATCCTCTCAGGGGAGCATTTGCAACCGTTTCACAGCATTTTTGAGTGAATTGCCGAAAGTCAGATTTTTGATGAAATTGTGACCCCGGGGCTTGGGAATTTTTTCAAAAAAATCATTTTCTGCCGGTTAAGTTGTTGAGGGCTGATTTCTTGTCCTATGATAAAAAGCCTTCTGTTTCGACAGCCAAACCTCTCAGGGGAGCATTTGCAACCGTTTGGCAACATTTTTGAGTGAATTGCCAAAAGTCAGATTTTTGATGAAATTATGACCCTGGGGCTTAGGGATTTTTTCAAAAAAATCTTTTTCTGCCGGTGAAGTTGTTGAGGGCTGATTTCTTGTCCAGTGATAAAAAGCATTCTGTTTCGACCGCCAAACCTCTCAGGGGAGCATTTGCAACTGTTTGGCACCATTTTTGAGTGAATTGCCGAAAGCCAGATTTTTGATGAAATTGTGACCCCGGGGCTTGGGAATTTTTTCAAAAAAGTCTTTTTCTGCCGGTTAAGTTGTTGAGGGCTGATTTCTTGTCCTATGATCAAAAGCCTTCTGTTTCGACAGCTAAACCTCTCAGGGGAGCATTTGCAACCGTTTGGCACCATTTTTGAGTGAATTGCCGAAAGTCAGATTTTTGATGAAATTGTGACCCCGGAGCTTAGGGATTTTTTCAAAAAAATCTTTTTCTGCCGGTGAAGTTGTTGAGGGCTGATTTCTTGTCCTGTGATAAAAAGCCTTCTGTTTCGACCGCCAATCCTCTCAGGGGAGCATTTGCAACCGTTTCACAGCATTTTTGAGTGAATTGCCGAAAGCCAGATTTTTGATGAAATTCTGACCCCGGGGCTTGGGAATTTTTTCAAAAAAATCTTTTTCTGCCGGTGAAGTTGTTGAGGGCTGATTTCTTGTCCAGTGATAAAAAGCCTTCAGTTTCGACCGCCAATCCTCTCAGGGGAGCATTTGCAACCGTTTCGCAGCATTTTTGAGTGAATTGGAGAACTTCAGATTTATGATGAAATTCTGACCCCGGGGCTTGGGAATTTTTTCAAAAAAATCTTTTTCTGCCGGTTAAGTTGTTGAGGGCTGATTTCATGTCCTGTGATAAAAAGCATTCTGTTTCGACCGCCAAACCTCTCAGGGGAGCATTTGCAACCGTTTGGCACCATTTTTGATTGAATTGCCGAGAGCCAGATTTTTGATGAAATTCTGACCCCGGGGCTTGGGAATTTTTTCAAAAAAATCTTTTTCTGCCGGTTAAGTTGTTGAGGGCTGATTTCTTGTGCTGTGATAAAAAGCATTCTGTTTCGACCGCCAAACCTCTCAGGGGAGCATTTGCAACCGTTTGGCACCATTTTTGAGTGAATTGCCGAAAGCCAGATTTTTGATGAAATTCTGACCTCGGGTCTAGGGAATTTTTTCAAAAAAATCTTTTTTGCCGGTGAAGTTGTTGAGGGCTGATTTCTTGTGCTGTGATAAAAAGCATTCTGCTTCGACCGCCAAACCTCTCAGGGGAGCATTTGCAACCGATTGGCACCATTTTTGAGTGAATTGCCGAGAGCCAGATTTTTGATGAAATTGTGACCCCGGGGCTTGGGAATTTTTTCAAAAAAGTCTTTTTCTGCCGGTGAAGTTATTGAGGGCTGATTTCTTGTCCTATGATCAAAAGCCTTCTGTTTCGACAGCTAAACCTCTCAGGGGAGCATTTGCAACGGTTTGGCAACATTTCTGAGTGAATTGCCGAAAGTCAGATTTTTGATGAAATTATGACCCTGGGGCTTAGGGATTTTTTCAAAAAAATCTTTTTCTGCCGGTGAAGTTGTTGAGGGCTGATTTCTTGTCCAGTGATAAAAAGCCTTCTGTTTCGACCGCCAATCCTCTCAGGGGAGCATTTGCAACCGTTTCGCAGCATTTTTGAGTGAATTGGAGAACTTCAGATTTATGATGAAATTCTGACCCCGGGGCTTGGGAATTTTTTCAAAAAAATCTTTTTCTGCCGGTTAAGTTGTTGAGGGCTGATTTCATGTCCTGTGATAAAAAGCATTCTGTTTCGACCGCCAAACCTCTCAGGGGAGCATTTGCAACCGTTTCGCACCATTTTTGATTGAATTGCCGAGAGCCAGATTTTTGATGAAATTCTGACCCCGGGGCTTGGGAATTTTTTCAAAAAAATCTTTTTCTGCCGGTTAAGTTGTTGAGGGCTGATTTCTTGTGCTGTGATAAAAAGCATTCTGTTTCGACCGCCAATCCTCTCAGGGGAGCATTTGCAACCGTTTCGCAGCATTTTTGAGTGAATTGGAGAACTTCAGATTGTTGATGAAATTCTGACCCCGGGGCTTGGGAATTTTTTCAAAAAAATCTTTTTCTGCCGGTTAAGTTGTTGAGGGCTGATTTCTTGTCCTGTGATAAAAAGAATTCTGTTTCGACCGCCAAACCTCTCAGGGGAGCATTTGCAACCGTTTGGCACCATTTTTGATTGAATTGCCGAGAGCCAGATTTTTGATGAAATTCTGACCCCGGGGCTTGGGAATTTTTTCAAAAAAATCTTTTTCTGCCGGTTAAGTTGTTGAGGGCTGATTTCTTGTCCTGTGATAAAAAGCATTCTGTTTCGACGGCGAAACCTTTCAGGGGAGAATTTGCAACCGTTTGGCACCATTTTTGAGTGAATTGCCGAAAACCAGATTTTTGATGAAATTCTGACCCCGGGGCTTGGGAATTTTTTCAAAAAAATCTTTTTCTGCCGGTGAAGTTGTTGAGGGCTGATTTCTTGTCCTGTGATAAAAAGCATTCTGTTTCGACCGCCAAACCTTTCAGAGGAGCATTTGCAACCGTTTGGCACCATTTTTGAGTGAATTACCGAAAGCCAGATTTTTGATGAAATTGTGACCCCGGGGCTTGGGAATTTTTTCAAAAAAATCTATTTCTGCCGGTTAAGTTGTTGAGGGCTGATTTCTTGTGCTGTGATCAAAAGCATTCTGTTTCGACCGCCAAACCTCTGAGGGGAGCATTTGCAACCGTTTGGCACCATTTTTGAGTGAATTGCCGAAAGTCAGATTTTTGATGAAATTGTGACCCCGGGGCTTGGGAATTTTTTCAAAAAAATCATTTTCTGCCGGTTAAGTTGTTGAGGGCTGATTTCTTGTCCAGTGATAAAAAGCCTTCTGTTTCGACCGCCAATCCTCTCAGGGGAGCATTTGCAACCATTTGGCACCATTTTTGATTGAATTGCCGAGAGCCAGATTTTTGATGAAATTCTGACCCCGGGGCTTGGGAAATTTTTCAAAAAAATCTTTTTCTGCCGGTTAAGTTGTTGAGGGCTGATTTCTTGTGCTGTGATAAAAAGCCTTCTGTTTCGACCGCCAATCCTCTCAGGGGAGCATTTGCAACCGTTTCACAGCATTTTTGAGTGAATTGCCGAAAGTCAGATTTTTGATGAAATTGTGACCCCGGGGCTTGGGAATTTTTTCAAAAAAATCATTTTCTGCCGGTTAAGTTGTTGAGGGCTGATTTCTTGTCCTATGATAAAAAGCCTTCTGTTTCGACAGCCAAACCTCTCAGGGGAGCATTTGCAACCGTTTGGCAACATTTTTGAGTGAATTGCCGAAAGTCAGATTTTTGATGAAATTATGACCCTGGGGCTTAGGGATTTTTTCAAAAAAATCTTTTTCTGCCGGTGAAGTTGTTGAGGGCTGATTTCTTGTCCAGTGATAAAAAGCCTTCTGTTTCGACCGCCAATCCTCTCAGGGGAGCATTTGCAACCGTTTGGCACCATTTTTGATTGAATTGCCGAGAGCCAGATTTTTGATGAAATTCTGACCCCGGGGCTTGGGAATTTTTTCAACAAAATCTTTTTCTGCCGGTTAAGTTGTTGAGGGCTGATTTCTTGTGCTGTGATAAAAAGCATTCTGTTTCGACCGCCAAACCTCTCAGGGGAGCATTTGCAACCGTTTGGCACCATTTTTGAGTGAATTGCCGAAAGTCAGATTCTTGATGAAATTGTGACCCCGGGGCTTAGAGATTTTTTCAAAAAAATCTTTTTCTGCCGGTGAAGTTGTTGAGGGCTGATTTCTTGTCCTATGATCAAAAGCCTTCTGTTTCGACAGCTAAACCTCTCAGGGGAGCATTTGCAACCGTTTGGCACCATTTTTGAGTTAATTGCCGAAAGTCAGATTTTTGATGAAATTGTGACCCCGGGGCTTAGGGATTTTTTCAAAAAAATCTTTTTCTGCCGGTGAAGTTGTTGAGGGCTGATTTCTTGTCCTGTGATAAAAAGCCTTCTGTTTCGACCGCCAATCCTCTCAGGGGAGCATTTGCAACCGTTTCACAGCATTTTTGAGTGAATTGCCGAGAGCCAGATTTTTGATGAAATTGTGACCCCGGGGCTTGGGAATTTTTTCAAAAAAATCTTTTTCTGCCGGTGAAGTTGTTGAGGGCTGATTTCTTGTGCTGTGATAAAAAGCATTCTGTTTCGACCGCCAAACCTCTCAGGGGAGCATTTGCAACTGTTTGGCACCATTTTTGAGTGAATTGCCGAAAGCCAGATTTTTGATGAAATTGTGACCCCGGGGCTTGGGAATTTTTTCAAAAAAGTCTTTTTCTGCCGGTTAAGTTGTTGAGGGCTGATTTCTTGTCCTATGATCAAAAGCCTTCTGTTTCGACAGCTAAACCTCTCAGGGGAGCATTTGCAACCGTTTGTCACCATTTTTGAGTGAATTGCCGAAAGTCAGATTTTTGATGAAATTGTGACCCCGGAGCTTAGGGATTTTTTCAAAAAAATCTTTTTCTGCCGGTGAAGTTGTTGAGGGCTGATTTCTTGTCCTGTGATAAAAAGCCTTCTGTTTCGACCGCCAATCCTCTCAGGGGAGCATTTGCAACCGTTTCACAGCATTTTTGAGTGAATTGCCGAGAGCCAGATTTTTGATGAAATTCTGACCCCGGGGCTTGGGAATTTTTTCAAAAAAATCTTTTTCTGCCGGTTAAGTTGTTGAGGGCTGATTTCATGTCTGTGATAAAAAGCATTCTGTTTCGACCGCCAAAACTCTCAGGGGAGCATTTGCAACCGTTTGGCACCATTTTTGAGTGAATTGCCGAAAGTCAGATTTTTGATGAAATTATGACCCTGGGGCTTAGGGATTTTTTCAACAAAATCTTTTTCTGCCGGTGAAGTTGTTGAGGGCTGATTTCTTGTCCAGTGATAAAAAGCCTTCTGTTTCGACCGCCAATCCTCTCAGGGGAGCATTTGCAACCGTTTCGCAGCATTTTTGAGTGAATTGCCGAAAGTCAGATTTTTGATGAAATTGTGACCCCGGGGCTTGGGAATTTTTTCAAAAAAATCTTTTTCTGCCGGTGAAGTTGTTGAGGGCTGATTTCCTGTGCTGTGATAAAAAGGATTCTGTTTCGACCGCCAAACCTCTCAGGGGAGCATTTGCAACCGTTTGGCAACATTTTTGAGTGAATTGCCGAAAGTCAGATTTTTGATGAAATTATGACCCTGGGGCTTAGGGATTTTTTCAACAAAATCTTTTTCTGCCGGTGAAGTTGTTGAGGGCTGATTTCTTGTCCAGTGATAAAAAGCCTTCTGTTTCGACCGCCAATCCTCTCAGGGGAGCATTTGCAACCGTTTCGCAGCATTTTTGAGTGAATTGGAGAACTTCAGATTTATGATGAAATTCTGACCCCGGGGCTTGGGAATTTTTTCAAAAAAATCTTTTTCTGCCGGTTAAGTTGTTGAGGGCTGATTTCATGTCCTGTGATAAAAAGCATTCTGTTTCGACCGCCAAACCTCTCAGGGGAGCATTTGCAACCGTTTGGCACCACTTTTGATTGAATTGCCGAGAGCCAGATTTTTGATGAAATTCTGACCCCGGGGCTTGGGAATTTTTTCAAAAAAATCTTTTTCTGCCGGTTAAGTTGTTGAGGGCTGATTTCTTGTGCTGTGATAAAAAGCATTCTGTTTCGACCGCCAAACCTCTCAGGGGAGCATATGCAACCGTTTGGCACCATTTTTGAGTGAATTGCCGAAAGCCAGATTTTTGATGAAATTCTGACCTCGGGTCTAGGGAATTTTTTCAAAAAAATCTTTTTTTGCCGGTGAAGTTGTTGAGGGCTGATTTCTTGTGCTGTGATAAAAAGCATTCTGTTTCGACCGCCAAACCTCTCAGGGGAGCATTTGCAACCGATTGGCACCATTTTTGAGTGAATTGCCGAGAGCCAGATTTTTGATGAAATTGTGACCCTGGGGCTTAGGGATTTTTTCAAAAAAGTCTTTTTCTGCCGGTGAAGTTGTTGAGGACTGATTTCTTGTTCTATGATCAAAAGCCTTCTGTTTCGACAGCTAAACCTCTCAGGGGAGCATTTGCAACGGTTTGGCAACATTTCTGAGTGAATTGCCGAAAGTCAGATTTTTGATGAAATTATGACCCTGGGGCTTAGGGATTTTTTCAAAAAAATCTTTTTCTGCCGGTGAAGTTGTTGAGGGCTGATTTCTTGTCCAGTGATAAAAAGCCTTCTGTTTCGACCGCCAATCCTCTCAGGGGAGCATTTGCAACCGTTTCGCAGCATTTTTGAGTGAATTGGAGAACTTCAGATTTATGATGAAATTCTGACCCTGGGGCTTAGGGATTTTTTCAAAAAAATCTTTTTCTGCCGGTGAAGTTGTTGAGGGCTGATTTCTTGTCCAGTGATAAAAAGCCTTCTGTTTCGACCGCCAAACCTCTCAGGGGAGCATTTGCAACCGTTTGGCAACATTTTTGAGTGAATTGCCGAAAGCCAGATTTTTGATGAAATTGTGAACCCCCCGGGGCTTGGGAATTTTTTCAAAAAAGTCTTTTTCTGCCGGTTAAGTTTTTGAGGGCTGATTTCTTGTCCTATGATAAAAAAACCTTCTGTTTCGACCGCCAAACCTCTCAGGGGAGCATTTGCAACCGTTTGGCACCATTTTTGAGTGAATTGCCGAAAGCCAGATTTTTGATGAAATTGTGACACCGGGTCTAGGGAATTTTTTCAAAAAAATCTTTTTCTGCCGGTGAAGTTCTTGAGTGCTGATTTCTTGTACTGTGATAAAAAGCATTCTGTTTCGACCGCCAAACCTCTCAGGGGAGCATTTGCAACCGTTTGGCACCATTTTTGAGTGAATTGCCGAAAGCCAGATTTTTGACGAAATTGTGACCCCGGGGCTTGGGATTTTTTTCAAAAAAGTCTTTTTCTGCCGGTTAAGTTGTTGAGGGCTGATTTCTTGTCCTATGATCAAAAGCCTTCTGTTTCGACAGCTAAACCTCTCAGGGGAGCATTTGCAACCGTTTGGCACCATTTTTGAGTGAATTGCCGAGAGCCAGATTTTTGATGAAATTCTGACCCCGGGGCTTGGGAATTTTTTCAAAAAAAATCTTTTTCTGCCGGTTAAGTTGTTGAGGGCTGATTTCTTGTCCTATGATAAAAAGCCTTCTGTTTCGACAGCCAAACCTCTCAGGGGAGCATTTGCAACCGTTTCACAGCATTTTTGAGTGAATTGCCGAGAGCCAGATTTTTGATGAAATTGTGACCCCGGGGCTTGGGAATTTTTTCAAAAAAATCTTTTTCTGCCGGTGAAGTTGTTGAGGGCTGATTTCTTGTGCTGTGATAAAAAGCATTCTGTTTCGACCGCCAAACCTCTCAGGGGAGCATTTGCAACTGTTTGGCACCATTTTTGAGTGAATTGGCGAAAGCCAGATTTTTGATGAAATTGTGACCCCGGGGCTTGGGAATTTTTTCAAAAAAGTCTTTTTCTGCCGGTTAAGTTGTTGAGGGCTGATTTCTTGTCCTATGATCAAAAGCCTTCTGTTTCGACAGCTAAACCTCTCAGGGGAGCATTTGCAACCGTTTGGCACCATTTTTGAGTGAATTGCCGAAAGTCAGATTTTTGATGAAATTGTGACCCCGGGGCTTGGGAATTTTTTCAAAAAAATCTTTTTCTGCCGGTGAAGTTGTTGAGGGCTGATTTCTTGTGCTGTGATAAAAAGCATTCTGTTTCGACCGCCAAACCTCTCAGGGGAGCATTTGCAACCGTTTGGCAACATTTTTGAGTGAATTGCCGAAAGCCAGATTTTTGATGAAATTGTGAACCCCCCGGGGCTTGGGAATTTTTTCAAAAAAGTCTTTTTCTGCCGGTTAAGTTTTTGAGGGCTGATTTCTTGTCCTATGATAAAAAACCTTCTGTTTCGACCGCCAAACCTCTCAGGGGAGCATTTGCAACCGTTTGGCACCATTTTTGAGTGAATTGCCGAGAGCCAGATTTTTGATGAAATTGTGACCCCGGGGCTTGGGAATTTTTTCAAAAAAGTCTTTTTCTGCCGGTGAAGTTGTTGAGGGCTGATTTCTTGTTCTATGATCAAAAGCCTTCTGTTTCGACAGCTAAACCTCTCAGGGGAGCATTTGCAACGGTTTGGCAACATTTCTGAGTGAATTGCCGAAAGTCAGATTTTTGATGAAATTATGACCCTGGGGCTTAGGGATTTTTTCAAAAAAATCTTTTTCTGCCGGTGAAGTTGTTGAGGGCTGATTTCTTGTCCAGTGATAAAAAGCCTTCTGTTTCGACCGCCAATCCTCTCAGGGGAGCATTTGCAACCGTTTCGCAGCATTTTTGAGTGAATTGGAGAACTTCAGATTTATGATGAAATTCTGACCCTGGGGCTTAGGGATTTTTTCAAAAAAATCTTTTTCTGCCGGTGAAGTTGTTGAGGGCTGATTTCTTGTCCAGTGATAAAAAGCCTTCTGTTTCGACCGCCAAACCTCTCAGGGGAGCATTTGCAACCGTTTGGCAACATTTTTGAGTGAATTGCCGAAAGCCAGATTTTTGATGAAATTGTGAACCCCCCGGGGCTTGGGAATTTTTTCAAAAAAGTCTTTTTCTGCCGGTTAAGTTTTTGAGGGCTGATTTCTTGTCCTATGATAAAAAACCTTCTGTTTCGACCGCCAAACCTCTCAGGGGAGCATTTGCAACCGTTTGGCACCATTTTTGAGTGAATTGCCGAAAGCCAGATTTTTGATGAAATTGTGACACCGGGTCTAGGGAATTTTTTCAAAAAAATCTTTTTCTGCCAGTGAAGTTCTTGAGTGCTGATTTCTTGTACTGTGATAAAAAGCATTCTGTTTCGACCGCCAAACCTCTCAGGGGAGCATTTGCAACCGTTTGGCACCATTTTTGAGTGAATTGCCGAAAGCCAGATTTTTGACGAAATTGTGACCCCGGGGCTTGGGATTTTTTTCAAAAAAGTCTTTTTCTGCCGGTTAAGTTGTTGAGGGCTGATTTCTTGTCCTATGATCAAAAGCCTTCTGTTTCGACAGCTAAACCTCTCAGGGGAGCATTTGCAACCGTTTGGCACCATTTTTGAGTGAATTGCCGAGAGCCAGATTTTTGATGAAATTCTGACCCCGGGGCTTGGGAATTTTTTCAAAAAAAATCTTTTTCTGCCGGTTAAGTTGTTGAGGGCTGATTTCTTGTCCTATGATAAAAAGCCTTCTGTTTTGACAGCCAAACCTCTCAGGGGAGCATTTGCAACCGTTTCACAGCATTTTTGAGTGAATTGCCGAGAGCCAGATTTTTGATGAAATTGTGACCCCGGGGCTTGGGAATTTTTTCAAAAAAATCTTTTTCTGCCGGTGAAGTTGTTGAGGGCTGATTTCTTGTGCTGTGATAAAAAGCATTCTGTTTCGACCGCCAAACCTCTCAGGGGAGCATTTGCAACTGTTTGGCACCATTTTTGAGTGAATTGGCGAAAGCCAGATTTTTGATGAAATTGTGACCCCGGGGCTTGGGAATTTTTTCAAAAAAGTCTTTTTCTGCCGGTTAAGTTGTTGAGGGCTGATTTCTTGTCCTATGATCAAAAGCCTTCTGTTTCGACAGCTAAACCTCTCAGGGGAGCATTTGCAACCGTTTGGCACCATTTTTGAGTGAATTGCCGAAAGTCAGATTTTTGATGAAATTGTGACCCCGGGGCTTGGGAATTTTTTCAAAAAAATCTTTTTCTGCCGGTGAAGTTGTTGAGGGCTGATTTCTTGTGCTGTGATAAAAAGCATTCTGTTTCGACCGCCAAACCTCTCAGGGGAGCATTTGCAACTGTTTGGCACCATTTTTGAGTGAATTGCCGAAAGCCAGATTTTTGATGAAATTGTGACCCCGGGGCTTGGGAATTTTTTCAAAAAAGTCTTTTTCTGCCGGTTAAGTTGTTGAGGGCTGATTTCTTGTCCTATGATCAAAAGCCTTCTGTTTCGACAGCTAAACCTCTCAGGGGAGCATTTGCAACCGTTTGGCACCATTTTTGAGTGAATTGCCGAAAGTCAGATTTTTGATGAAATTGTGACCCCGGAGCTTAGGGATTTTTTCAAAAAAATCTTTTTCTGCCGGTGAAGTTGTTGAGGGCTGATTTCTTGTCCTGTGATAAAAAGCCTTCTGTTTCGACCGCCAATCCTCTCAGGGGAGCATTTGCAACCGTTTCACAGCATTTTTGAGTGAATTGCCGAGAGCCAGATTTTTGATGAAATTCTGACCCCGGGGCTTGGGAATTTTTTCAAAAAAATCTTTTTCTGCCGGTGAAGTTGTTGAGGGCTGATTTCTTGTTCTATGATCAAAAGCCTTCTGTTTCGACAGCTAAACCTCTCAGGGGAGCATTTGCAACGGTTTGGCAACATTTCTGAGTGAATTGCCGAAAGTCAGATTTTTGATGAAATTATGACCCTGGGGCTTAGGGATTTTTTCAAAAAAATCTTTTTCTGCCGGTGAAGTTGTTGAGGGCTGATTTCTTGTCCAGTGATAAAAAGCCTTCTGTTTCGACCGCCAATCCTCTCAGGGGAGCATTTGCAACCGTTTCGCAGCATTTTTGAGTGAATTGGAGAACTTCAGATTTATGATGAAATTCTGACCCTGGGGCTTAGGGATTTTTTCAAAAAAGTCTTTTTCTGCCGGTTAAGTTGTTGAGGGCTGATTTCTTGTCCTATGATAAAAAACCTTCTGTTTCGACCGCCAAACCTCTCAGGGGAGCATTTGCAACCGTTTGGCACCATTTTTGAGTGAATTGCCGAAAGCCAGATTTTTGACGAAATTGTGACCCCGGGGCTTGGGATTTTTTTCAAAAAAGTCTTTTTCTGCCGGTTAAGTTGTTGAGGGCTGATTTCTTGTCCTATGATCAGAAGCCTTCTGTTACGACAGCTAAACCTCTCAGGGGAGCATTTGCAACCGTTTGGCACCATTTTTGAGTGAATTGCCGAGAGCCAGATTTTTGATGAAATTCTGACCCCGGGGCTTGGGAATTTTTTCAAAAAAAATCTTTTTCTGCCGGTTAAGTTGTTGAGGGCTGATTTCTTGTCCTATGATAAAAAGCCTTCTGTTTCGACCGCCAAACCTCTCAGGGGAGCATTTGCAACCGTTTGGCACCATTTTTGAGTGAATTGCCGAAAGCCAGATTTTTGATGAAATTGTGACACCGGGTCTAGGGAATATTTTCAAAAAAATCTTTTTCTGCCGGTGAAGTTGTTGAGTGCTGATTTCTTGTGCTGTGATAAAAAGCATTCTGTTTCGACCGCCAAACCTCTCAGGGGAGCATTTGCAACCGTTTGGCACCATTTTTGAGTGAATTGCCGAAAGCCAGATTTTTGATGAAATTGTGACCCCCCGGGGCTTGGGAATTTTTTCAAAAAAGTCTTTTTCTGCCGGTTAAGTTGTTGAGGGCTGATTTCTTGTCCTGTGATAAAAAGCCTTCTGTTTTGACCGCCAATCCTCTCAGGGGAGCATTTGCAACCGTTTGGCACCATTTTTGAGTGAATTGCCGAAAGTCAGATTTTTGATGAAATTGTGACCCCGGGGCTTGGGAATTTTTTCAAAAAAATCTTTTTCTGCCGGTTAAGTTGTTGAGGGCTGATTTCTTGTGCTGTGATAAAAAGCATTCTGTTTCGACCGCCAAACCTCTCAGGGGAGCAATTGCAACCGTTTCGCAGCATTATTGAGTGAATTGCCGAAAGCCAGATTTTTGATGAAAATGTGACTCCGGGGCTTGGGAATTTTTTCATAAAAATCTTTTTCTGCCGGTTAAGTTGTTGAGGTCTGATTTCATGTCCTGTGGTAAAAAGCTTTCTGTTTCGACCGCCAATCCTCTCAGGGGAGCATTTGCAACCGTTTGGCACCATTTTTGAGTGAATTGCCAAAAGTCAGATTTTTGATGAAATTGTGACCCCGGGGCTTGGGAATTGTTTCAAAAAAATCTTTTTCTGCCGGTTAAGTTGTTGAGGGCTGATTTCTTGTCCTGTGATAAAAAGCATTCTGTTTCGACCGCCAAACCTCTCAGGGGAGCATTTGCAATCGTTTGGCACCATTTTTGATTGAATTGCCGAAAGCCAGATTTTTGATGAAATTGTGACCCCGGGGCTTGGGAATTTTTTCAAAAAAGTCTTTTTCTGCCGGTGAAGTTGTTGAGGGCTGATTTCTTGTCCTGTGATAAAAAGCCTTCTGTTTCCACCGCCAATCCTCTCAGGGGAGCATTTGCAACCGTTTCGGAGCATTTTTGAGTGAATTGCCGAAAGTCAGATTTTTGATGAAATTGTGACCCCGGGGCTTGGGAATTTTTTCAAAAAAATTTTTTTTTTCTGCCGGTGAAGTTGTTGAGGGCTGATTTCTTGTGCTGTGATAAAAAGGATTCTGTTTCGACCGCCAAACCTCTCAGGGGAGCATTTGCAACCGTTTGGCACCATTTTTGAGTGAATTGCCGAAAGCCAGATTTTTGATGAAAATGTGACTCCGGGGCTTGGGAATTTTTTCATAAAAATCTTTTTCTGCCGGTTAAGTTGTTGAGGGCTGATTTCTTGTCCTGTGATAAAAAGCC
The DNA here is from genome assembly GCF_965113315.1 of Podarcis vaucheri. Taxonomy (NCBI): domain Eukaryota; kingdom Metazoa; phylum Chordata; class Lepidosauria; order Squamata; family Lacertidae; genus Podarcis; species Podarcis vaucheri. Next base: position 95,311,975 of record NC_138762.1, on the reverse strand, counting down.
TTCTGTTTCCACCGCCAATCCTCTCAGGGGAGCATTTGCAACCGTTTCGGAGCATTTTTGAGTGAATTTGAGAACTTAAGATTTTTGATGAAATTCTGACCCCGGGGCTTGGGAATTTTTTCAAAAAAAATCTTTTTCTGCCGGTTAAGTTGTTGAGGGCTGATTTCTTGTCCTATGATAAAAAGCCTTCTGTTTCGACCGCCAAACCTCTCAGGGGAGCATTTGCAACCGTTTGGCACCATTTTTGAGTGAATTGCCGAAAGCCAGATTTTTGATGAAATTGTGACACCGGGTCTAGGGAATTTTTTCAAAAAAATCTTTTTCTGCCGGTGAAGTTGTTGAGTGCTGATTTCATGTCCTGTGATAAAAAGCATTCTGTTTCGACCGCCAAACCTCTCAGGGGAGCATTTGCAAGCTTTTGGCACCATTTTTGAGTGAATTGCCGAAAGCCAGATTTTTGATGAAATTGTGACCCCGGGGCTTGGGAATTTTTTCAAAAAAAATCTTTTTCTGCCGGTTAAGTTGTTGAGGGCTGATTTCTTGTGCTGTGATAAAAAGCATTCTGTTTCGACCGCCAAACCTCTCAGGGGAGCATTTGCAACCGTTTGGCAACATTTTTGAGTGAATTGCCGAAAGCCAGATTTTTGATGAAATTGTGACCCCCCGGGGCTTGGGAATTTTTTCAAAAAAGTCTTTTTCTGCCGGTTAAGTTGTTGAGGGCTGATTTCTTGTCCTGTGATAAAAAGCCTTCTGTTTCGACCGCCAATCCTCTCAGGGGAGCATTTGCAACCGTTTGGCACCATTTTTGAGTGAATTGCCGAAAGTCAGATTTTTGATGAAATTGTGACCCCGGGGCTTGGGAATTTTTTCAAAAAAATCTTTTTCTGCCGGATAAGTTGTTGAGGGCTGATTTCTTGTGGTGTGTTAAAAAGCATTCTGTTTCGACCGCCAAACCTCTCAGGGGAGCATTTGCAACCGTTTCGCAGCATTTTTGAGTGAATTGCCAAAAGCCAGATTTTTGATCAAATTCTGACCCCGGGGCTTGGGAATTTTTTCATAAAAATCTTTTTCTGCCGGTTAAGTTGTTGAGGTCTGATTTCATGTCCTGTGGTAAAAAGCTTTCTGTTTCGACCGCCAATCCTCTCAGGGGAGCATTTGCAACCGTTTGGCACCATTTTTGAGTGAATTGCCGAAAGTCAGATTTTTGATGAAATTCTGACCCCGGGGCTTGGGAATTTTTTCAAAAAAAATCTTTTTCTGCCGGTTAAGTTGTTGAGGGCTGATTTCTTGTCCTATGATAAAAAGCCTTCTGTTTCGACCGCCAAACCTCTCAGGGGAGCATTTGCAACCGTTTGGCACCATTTTTGAGTGAATTGCCGAAAGCCAGATTTTTGATGAAATTGTGACACCGGGTCTAGGGAATTTTTTCAAAAAAAATCTTTTTCTGCCGGTGAAGTTGTTGAGTGCTGATTTCTTGTGCTGTGATAAAAAGCATTCTGTTTCGACCGCCAAACCTCTCAGGGGAGCATTTGCAACCGTTTGGCACCATTTTTGAGTGAATTGCCGAAAGCCAGATTTTTGATGAAATTGTGACCCTGGGGCTTGGGAATTTTTTCAAAAAAAATCTTTTTCTGCCGGTTAAGTTGTTGAGGGCTGATTTCTTGTGCTGTGATAAAAAGCATTCTGTTTCGACCGCCAAACCTCTCAGGGGAGCATTTGCAACCGTTTGGCAACATTTTTGAGTGAATTGCCGAAAGCCAGATTTTTGATGAAATTGTGACCCCCCGGGGCTTGGGAATTTTTTCAAAAAAGTCTTTTTCTGCCGGTTAAGTTGTTGAGGGCTGATTTCTTGTCCTGTGATAAAAAGCCTTCTGTTTCGACCGCCAATCCTCTCAGGGGAGCATTTGGAACCGTTTGGCACCATTTTTGAGTGAATTGCCAAAAGTCAGATTTTTGATGAAATTGTGACCCCGGGGCTTGGGAATTTTTTCAAAAAAATCTTTTTCTGCCGGTTAAGTTGTTGAGGGCTGATTTCTTGTGCTGTGATAAAAAGCATTCTGTTTCGACCGCCAAACCTCTCAGGGGAGCATTTGCAACCGTTTCGCAGCATTTTTGAGTGAATTGCCAAAAGCCAGATTTTTGATGAAAATGTGACTCCGGGGCTTGGGAATTTTTTCATAAAAATCTTTTTCTGCCGGTTAAGTTGTTGAGGTCTGATTTCATGTCCTGTGGTAAAAAGCTTTCTGTTTCGACCGCCAATCCTCTCAGGGGAGCATTTGCAACCGTTTGGCACCATTTTTGAGTGAATTGCCGAAAGTCAGATTTTTGATGAAATTGTGACCCCGGGGCTTGGGAATTTTTTCAAAAAAGTCTTTTTCTGCCGGTTAAGTTGTTGAGGGCTGATTTCATGTCCTGTGGTAAAAAGCTTTCTGTTTCGACCGCCAATCCTCTCAGGGGAGCATTTGCAACCGTTTGGCACCATTTTTGAGTGAATTGCCGAAAGTCAGATTTTTGATGAAATTCTGACCCCGGGGCTTGGGAATTTTTTCAAAAAAAATCTTTTTCTGCCGGTTAAGTTGTTGAGGGCTGATTTCTTGTCCTATGATAAAAAGCCTTCTGTTTCGACCGCCAAACCTCTCAGGGGAGCATTTGCAACCGTTTGGCACCATTTTTGAGTGAATTGCCGAAAGCCAGATTTTTGATGAAATTGTGACACCGGGTCTAGGGAATTTTTTCAAAAAAATCTTTTTCTGCCGGTGAAGTTGTTGAGTGCTGATTTCTTGTGCTGTGATAAAAAGCATTCTGTTTCGACCGCCAAACCTCTCAGGGGAGCATTTGCAACCGTTTGGCACCATTTTTGAGTGAATTGCCGAAAGCCAGATTTTTGATGAAATTGTGACCCTGGGGCTTGGGAATTTTTTCAAAAAAAATCTTTTTCTGCCGGTTAAGTTGTTGAGGGCTGATTTCTTGTGCTGTGATAAAAAGCATTCTGTTTCGACCGCCAAACCTCTCAGGGGAGCATTTGCAACCGTTTGGCAACATTTTTGAGTGAATTGCCGAAAGCCAGATTTTTGATGAAATTGTGACCCCCCGGGGCTTGGGAATTTTTTCAAAAAAGTCTTTTTCTGCCGGTTAAGTTGTTGAGGGCTGATTTCTTGTCCTGTGATAAAAAGCCTTCTGTTTCGACCGCCAATCCTCTCAGGGGAGCATTTGCAACCGTTTGGCACCATTTTTGAGTGAATTGCCAAAAGTCAGATTTTTGATGAAATTGTGACCCCGGGGCTTGGGAATTTTTTCAAAAAAATCTTTTTCTGCCGGTTAAGTTGTTGAGGGCTGATTTCTTGTGCTGTGATAAAAAGCATTCTGTTTCGACCGCCAAACCTCTCAGGGGAGCATTTGCAACCGTTTCGCAGCATTTTTGAGTGAATTGCCAAAAGCCAGATTTTTGATGAAAATGTGACTCCGGGGCTTGGGAATTTTTTCATAAAAATCTTTTTCTGCCGGTTAAGTTGTTGAGGTCTGATTTCATGTCCTGTGGTAAAAAGCTTTCTGTTTCGACCGCCAATCCTCTCAGGGGAGCATTTGCAACCGTTTGGCACCATTTTTGAGTGAATTGCCGAAAGTCAGATTTTTGATGAAATTGTGACCCCGGGGCTTGGGAATTTTTTCAAAAAAGTCTTTTTCTGCCGGTTAAGTTGTTGAGGGCTGATTTCTTGTCCTATGATCAGAAGCCTTCTGTTTCGACAGCTAAACCTCTCAGGGGAGCATTTGCAACCGTTTGGCACCATTTTTGAGTGAATTGCCGAGAGCCAGATTTTTGATGAAATTCTGAACCCGGGGCTTGGGAATTTTTTCAAAAAAAATCTTTTTCTGCCGGTGAAGTTGTTGAGTGCTGATTTCTTGTGCTGTGATAAAAAGCATTCTGTTTCGACCGCCAAACCTCTCAGGGGAGCATTTGCAACCGTTTGGCACCATTTTTGAGTGAATTGCCGAGAGCCAGATTTTTGATGAAATTCTGACCCCGGGGCTTGGGAATTTTTTCAAAAAAATCTTTTCCTGCCGGTTAAGTTGTTGAGGGCTGATTTCTTGTGCTGTGATAAAAAGCATTCTGTTTCGACCGCCAAACCTCTCAGGGGAGCATTTGCAACCGTTTGGCACCATTTTTGAGTGAATTGCCGAAAGCCAGATTTTTGATGAAATTGTGACCCTGGGGCTTGGGAATTTTTTCAAAAAAAATCTTTTTCTGCCGGTTAAGTTGTTGAGGGCTGATTTCTTGTGCTGTGATAAAAAGCATTCTGTTTCGACCGCCAAACCTCTCAGGGGAGCATTTGCAACCGTTTGGCAACATTTTTGAGTGAATTGCCGAAAGCCAGATTTTTGATGAAATTGTGACCCCCCGGGGCTTGGGAATTTTTTCAAAAAAGTCTTTTTCTGCCGGTTAAGTTGTTGAGGGCTGATTTCTTGTCCTGTGATAAAAAGCCTTCTGTTTCGACCGCCAATCCTCTCAGGGGAGCATTTGCAACCGTTTGGCACCATTTTTGAGTGAATTGCCGAAAGTCAGATTTTTGATGAAATTGTGACCCCGGGGCTTGGGAATTTTTTCAAAAAAATCTTTTTCTGCCGGTTAAGTTGTTGAGGGCTGATTTCTTGTGCTGTGATAAAAAGCATTCTGTCTCGACCGCCAAACCTCTCAGGGGAGCAACTGCAACCGTTTCGCAGCATTTTTGAGTGAATTGCCGAAAGCCAGATTTTTGATGAAAATGTGACTCCGGGGCTTGGGAATTTTTTCATAAAAATCTTTTTCTGCCGGTTAAGTTGTTGAGGTCTGATTTCATGTCCTGTGATAAAAAGCCTTCTGTTTCGACCGCCAATCCTCTCAGGGGAGCATTTGCAACCGTTTCGGAGCATTTTTGAGTGAATTGGAGAACTTAAGATTTTTGATGAAATTCTGACCCCGGGGCTTGGGAATTTTTTCAAAAAAATCTTTTTCTGCCGGTTAAGTTGTTGAGGTCTGATTTCATGTCCTGTGATAAAAAGCATTCTGTTTCGACCGCCAAACCTCTCAGGGGAGCATTTGCAACCGTTTGGCACCATTTTTGAGTGAATTGCCGAAGGCCAGATTTTTGATGAAATTCTGACCCCGGGGCTTGGGAATTTTTTCAAAAAAATCTTTTTCTGCCGGTTAAGTTGTTGAGGGCTGATTTCTTGTCCTGTGATAAAAAGCCTTCTGTTTCCACCGCCAAACCTCTCAGGGGAGCATTTGCAACCGTTTGGCACCATTTTTGAGTGAATTGCCCAAAGTCAGATTTTTGATGAAATTGTGACCCCGGGGCTTGGGAATTTTTTCAAAAAAGTCTTTTTCTGCCGGTGAAGTTGTTGAGGGCTGATTTCATGTCCTGTGATAAAAAGCATTCTGTTTCGACCCCAAAATCTCTCAGGGGAGCATTTGCAACCGTTTGGCACCATTTTTGATTGAATTGCCGAAAGCCAGATTTTTGATGTAATTGTGACCCCGAGGCTTGGGAATTTTTTCAAAAAAATCTTTTTCTGCCGGTGAAGTTGTTGAGGGCTGATTTCTTGTGCTGTGATAAAAAGCATTCTGTTTCGACCACCAAACCTCTCAGGGGAGCATTTGCAACCGTTTGGCACCATTTTTGATTGAATTGCCGAGAGCCAGATTTTTGATGAAATTCTGACCCCGGGGCTTGGGAATTTTTTTCAGAAAAATCTTTTTCTGCCGGTTAAGTTGTTGAGGGCTGATTTATTGTGCTGTGCTAAAAACCATTCTGTTTCGACCGCCAAACCTCTCAGGGGAGCATTTGCAACCGTTTGGCACGATTTTTGATTGAATTGCCGAGAGCCAGATTTTTGATGAAATTCTGACCCCGGGGCTTGGGAATTTTTTCAAAAAAATCTTTTTCTGCCGGTTAAGTTGCTGAGGGCTGATTTCTTGTGCTGTGAAAAAAAGCATTCTGTTTCGACGGCCAAACCTCTCAGGGGAGCATTTGCAACCGTTTCGCAGCATTTTTGAGTGAATTGCCGAAAGCCAGATTTTTGATCAAATTCTGACCCCGGGGCTTGAGAATTTTTTCAAAAAAATCTTTTTCTGCCGGTTAAGTTGTTGAGGGCTGATTTTGTTGAGGTTGGAACTTAACGGGTTAAGTTCTTCCCATGATGCCACACCATTCTGACGTCAATTTTGGAAGCTTGGGAGGAGCTTGGGAAGAGTATGCCAGTCCCACTCGGTACTTTGTGGAGAAAGGATGCAGTTTTGTCATGGCTGCAAATAGTCCTGGAAATTCCTGAGAAATGTTGGAATAAAAGCTGTAAATAGACAAACCTGGACTGTGTGTGTTTGTCTGGAAGCCAAGCTACATGACAGTTTTACACCGCTGTGTAATCTCTGCTACGGCGTGACTGAGAGATCGGAGCAGAGCGTGCGGCAGGAGAAGTGTGCCGGGCAGTAAAGAGCTAATTGAGGATCGTAAATCAATTAGCGGGGGTCGCGCCAGATCAAACAAATTCCACAGGTTATGGATAACCTAAATCACCTATTGTAAAACTGTCACGGAAGAGCTGCCGGGAGCTGAGAAATCTGCGGTGTCTAGCAGAGGAGCACGGGAGCAAGCAAGCAAGCAAGCTGAAAGACGCTGTTGCTGAATGCTGTGGAGCTGTGAGCTGAGAGCAGCAAGGAAACGTTTCTCCACGCCAGATGAGCTGGTGCTTTCGTAAGTACAGCTTGGGGCCAACTTGGGAGAACGGGGAAAACATGGCAGATGGCCAGGAGGTGATTCAAGCTCCGTTTGAACAGCTTGAGGAACTCACCGCCCAAGCGTGGAATACCTGGGCAAGATGGGTGAGAGCGTGGTTTATAGCCACGGAGGTTTGGGACATATCCCAGAGGGAACCAGTGCAACTGGTGGACAGAGATGCAGGAAAGCTGAAGTCTGTTTCTCTGGAGGAGAGAATGCAGAGGGAGAAAGCTATGAGAGCTGAGGTCTGCATGTTGAGAGCAGGTGTTCATGCTAATTTGCAACATCATCTGGAAAGCATTGAATCTGCGTGTGAGGCCTGGAGTGTGCTGAAACGTCTGTGTGAAGGCTCAGCAGGAGGCCAAGAGCAGATGGAAGCTGAAAGCCTAGAGATGGCTGGAGCCCCTGTTCCTGATGATTTAGCCTCAAGGAGTGCTAGTGAGCAAGTCGGGGGGGGCGGAAAGTTCCAAAGGCAAGTTTGAAAAGTTTTCCACTGAATCTGCTGGAATGGAGCGGCAGTTCAGGGGGGGCGGATCTGGCAAGGAGTGCTTTTCCGGAAGAAGGAGAAGGAGGCCAGCTGGGAGGAGCCCCAGGCAGTGTTTTTCCACTGGAGTTCGTCGGTGCTACGTGTGTGGATCTCACAGTCATTTCAAAAGAGACTGCCCACAGAAAGCGAGAGCAGCTGCACAGGAAGGCTTCAAGGACACCTTCCATGGAAATCAGTCGGGTTTCCATGGGAACCAGTCTGGAAGGGGAGGTCAGCGTGGGAACGCAAGAGAAGGACGAGGAAAACAACGTCAGGAGACTTATCAAATCACGGCTAGTCTGGCGTTGGCTGAAGACAGCCGTGGGACAAGCCAAGAGCTAAGTTTTGTTATTGACTCTGCAGCTAATCGCAATTTGATTCCAGAGACACCTGCTGTCGAGAGGTGGAACTGCACGGCAATTCCTGCCGGGAAAACTGTACTGTTTGCAAATGGACAGAAAAGAAATATGACTAATGCTGTAAATTTGCATTTTTGTATTTTACAGGAAACGTTGGAGTGTTGTACTGTTCCTGGGATGCAACACTGTCTTTTATCTGTGCCTTATTTACTGAAAAAGGGATTTACGGTTTGTTTTCAGGGTGATGTGTGCACAATCTCCAAAGGAGGGAGGATGCTTGCCAAGGTTAAAAAGGGGCAGAATGATCTCTTCATTCTTAAAACGTCTCTGGAGGGTGGTGGGAAGGTTGAGAAAGCACAAGCACTGCGTGCTACAATTCCCAATCATGATTCATGCGTACATGCTTGGCATACACGAACAGCTCATAGTTCTCTTGAAGAACTACAGGTGCTGCCAGAAGTTTCCAAAGGTTGTAATATCTCAGAATGTGGACATGCTGTAAGTTGTGAAACTTGCAAACTGGCAAAGGTAAAAGGATGCAGTTATCCAAAGGTTGAAAGGATAACAACAAGGCCTTTTGAACTGATTCACATAGATTTGTGGGGTCCTGTAAAGGAACCAAGTCTGGGAGGGTCAAGGTTTCTGCTCTCGATGCAGGAGGATTTTACTCAGAATTCCTGGATACATGGTCTCAAATCCAAGGATGATGCAGCACAGCTGATCAAAGGGTGGATTGAGGGGGTGGAACAAAGGTTTTCCACCAAAGTGCAAGCTGTCACAAGTGACAGAGGAGCTGAGTTTACAGGTTCTGCTTTGCAGAAGTACTTTCACAAGAAAGGGATACGTCACACAGTGACTTCACCCAATCAGGGGGGGGTGGCAGAGCGGAAGTGTCAGGCTCTGGTTAAAACTGCACAGGTGCTGCTGGAAGACTCTGGGTTACCTCCAAGGTTTTGGCTGGAGGCAATCAAGTATGTAAGCTTCACCTGGAATCGCACCTACAACTCCATGGTAGGGGACACACCGTTTGGGTTGTTGCATGGCAGGAAACCCCAGATTCATTTTTTGCGTATGTTCGGGTCACGTGCGTCTGTGCCGGTACCTGCTGCTTTGCAGGGGCCAGACGGATCCAAGTTCCGAAAAATGATCTTCTGTGGGTATGAGCCAACAGCGAGTGCATGGAGATTTGCATTTCCATCAGGTGATCAGAGTAAGTTACTGATCAGTAAACACGCTGAGTTCTATGAGCAGGATAAAAAGACACAAGCTGCTGTCAAGCGTGATGTTCTTTCAGAGTGTCTCTCTGATTCAGAACAGGAAGATTATGAGGGGGAGGAAGAAGAAGCTGAGTCTGATGATGACGATAAGGTAACTGACCAAAGTCAGGAACAGGAGGAGGTATCGGTAGTTTCTCCACAAGTTGTAAAAAGGGAGGCCAAAAGCGAGCCTAGTTCTCCTGTGAGTGTAATGGAGAGGATTCGAAAACGTTTTAAGTCAGAGGGGGAATCCCGTGATGCTGAGGACACATTTCCTGGTGGCAGTGAGTCAGAGGTAACATCTGAGTTTATGCCCAGAAGGTCTAGTCGCACAACAAAGGGCATTCCACCTGAAAGATACCAGGCAACATGTGCGTGGGCGAGATTCGCACAGTGTGATTCTGGGAGTGTTGAAAGGGTTCAACAGGTGCCTGGGAAAGATGCTGGGAAGGAGCACAAGGCAAAGGGTAAGGTGTTGAGCTCAAAAAGGTCTTGTCAGAAGGTGCAGCAAGGGGGGGTGTTGAGGTTGGAACTTAACGGGTTAAGTTCTTCCCATGATGCCACACCATTCTGACGTCAATTTTGGAAGCTTGGGAGGAGCTTGGGAAGAGTATGCCAGTCCCACTCGGTACTTTGTGGAGAAAGGATGCAGTTTTGTCATGGCTGCAAATAGTCCTGGAAATTCCTGAGAAATGTTGGAATAAAAGCTGTAAATAGACAAACCTGGACTGTGTGTGTTTGTCTGGAAGCCAAGCTACATGACAGTTTTACACCGCTGTGTAATCTCTGCTACGGCGTGACTGAGAGATCGGAGCAGAGCGTGCGGCAGGAGAAGTGTGCCGGGCAGTAAAGAGCTAATTGAGGATCGTAAATCAATTAGCGGGGGTCGCGCCAGATCAAACAAATTCCACAGATTTCTTGTCCTGTGATAAAAAGCATTCTGTTTCGACGGCCAAACCTTTCAGGGGAGCATTTGCAACCGTTTGGCACCATTTTTGATTGAATTGCCGAAAGCCAGATTTTTGATCAAATTCTGACCCCGGGGCTTGAGAATTTTTTCAAAAAAATCTTTTTCTGCCGGTTAAGTTGTTGAGGGCTGATTTCTTGTGCTGTGATAAAAAGCATTCTGTTTAGACCGCCAAACCTCTCAGGGGAGCATTTGCAATCGTTTGGCACCATTTTTGATTGAATTGCCGAAAGTCAGATTTTTGATGAAATTGTGACCCCGGGGCTTGGGAATTTTTTCAAAAAAGTCTTTTTCTGCCGGTGAAGTTGTTGAGGGCTGATTTCTTGTCCTGTGATAAAAAGCCTTCTGTTTCCACCGCCAATCCTCTCAGGGGAGCATTTGCAACCGTTTCGGAGCATTTTTGAGTGAATTGCCGAAAGCCAGATTTTTGATGAAATTGTGACTCCGGGGCTTGGGAATTTTTTCAAAAAAATCTTTTTCTGCCGGTTAAGTGGTTGAGGGCTGATTCCTTGTGCTGTGATAAAAAGCATTCTGTTTCGACCGCCAATCCTCTCAGGGGAGCATTTGCAACCGTTTCGCAGCATTTTTGAGTGAATTGCCGAAAGCCAGATTTTTGATCAAATTCTGACCCCGGGGCTTGAGAATTTTTTCAAAAAAATCTTTTTCTGCCGGTTAAGTTGTTTAGGGCTGATTTCTTGTCCTGTGATAAAAAGCATTCTGTTTCGACGGCCAAACCTTTCAGGGGAGCATTTGCAACCGTTTGGCACCATTTTTGAGTGAATTGCCGAAAGCCAGATTTTTGATGAAATTCTGACCCCGGGGCTTGGGAATTTTTTCAAAAAAATCTTTTTCTGCCGGTTAAGTTGTTGAGGGCTGATTTCTTGTCCTGTGATAAAAAGCATTCTGTTTCGACCGCCAAACCTCTCAGGGGAGCATTTGCAACCGTTTGGCACCATTTTTGATTGAATTGCCCAAAGCCAGATTTTTGATGAAATTGTGACCCCGGGGCTTGGGAATTTTTTCAAAAAAGTCTTTTTCTGCCGGTGAAGTTGCTGAGGGCTGATTTCTTGTGCTGTGTTAAAAACCATTCTGTTTCGACCGCCAAACCTCTCAGGGGAGCATTTGCAACCGTTTGGCACGATTTTTGATTGAATTGCCGAGAGCCAGATTTTTGATGAAATTCTGACCCCGGGGCTTGGGAATTTTTTCAAAAAAATCTTTTTCTGCCGGTTAAGTTGCTGAGGTCTAATTTCATGTCCTGTGATAAAAAGCATTCTGTTTCGACCGCCAAACCTCTCAGGGGAGCATTTGCAACCGTTTGGCACCATTTTTGATTGAATTGCCGAGAGCCAGATTTTTGATGAAATTCTGACCCCGGGGCTTGGGAATTTTTTCAAAAAAATCTTTTTCTGCCGGTTAAGTTGTTGAGGGCTGATTTTTTGTCCTATGATAAAAAGCCGTCTGTTTCGACAGCCAAACCTCTTAGGGGAGCATTTGCAACCGTTTGGCAACATTTTTGAGTGAATTGCCGAAAGTCAGGTTTTTGATGAAATTGTGACCCCGGGGCTTGGGAATTTTTTCAAAAAAATCTTTTTCTGCCGGTGAAGTTGTTTAGGGCTGATTTCTTGTCCTGTGATAAAAAGCATTCTGTTTCGACCGCCAAACCTCTCAGGGGAACATTTGCAACCGTTTCGCAGCATTTTTGAGTGAATTGGAGAACTTCAGATTTTTGATGAAATTCTGACCCCGGGGCTTGGGAATTTTTTCAAAAAAATCTTTTTCTGCCGGTGAAGTTGTTGAGGGCTGATTTCTTGTGCTGTGAAAAAAAGCATTCTGTTTCGACCGCCAAACCTCTCAGGGGAGCATTTGCAACCGTTTCGCAGCATTTTTGAGTGAATTGCCAAAAGCCAGATTTTTGATCAAATTCTGACCCCGGGGCTTGAGAATTTTTTCAAAAAAATCTTTTTCTGCCGGTTAAGTTGTTGAGGGCTGATTTCTTGTCCTGTGATAAAAAGCATTCTGTTTCGACGGCCAAACCTTTCAGGGGAGCATTTGCAACCGTTTGGCACCATTTTTGAGTGAATTGCCGAAAGCCAGATTTTTGATGAAATTGTGACCCCGGGGCTTGGGAATTTTTTCAAAAAAATCTTTTTCTGCCGGTTAAGTTGTTGAGGGCTGATTTCTTGTCCTGTGATAAAAAGCATTCTGTTTCGACGACCAAACCTTTCAGGGGAGCATTTGCAACCGTTTGGCACCATTTTTGACTGAATTGACGAAAGCCAGATTTTTGATGAAATTGTGACCCCGGGGCTTGGGAATTTTTTCCAAAAAATCTTTTTCTGCCGGTTAAGTTGTTGAGGGCTGATTTCTTGTCCTGTGATAAAAAGCATTCTGTTTCGACCGCCAAAAATCTCAGGGGAGCATTTGCAACCGTTTGGCACCATTTTTGAGTGAATTGCCGAAAGCCAGATTTTTGATGAAATTGTGACTCCGGGGCTTGGGAATTTTTTCAAAAAAATCTTTTTCTGCCGGTTAAGTGGTTGAGGGCTGATTTCTTGTGCTGTGATAAAAAGCATTCTGTTTCGACCGCCAATCCTCTCAGGGGAGCATTTGCAACCGTTTCGCAGCATTTTTGAGTGAATTGCCGAAAGCCAGATTTTTGATCAAATTCTGACCCCGGGGCTTGAGAATTTTTTCAAAAAAATCTTTTTCTGCCGGTTAAGTTGTTTAGGGCTGATTTCTTGTCCTGTGATAAAAAGCATTCTGTTTCGACGGCCAAACCTTTCAGGGGAGCATTTGCAACCGTTTGGCACCATTTTTGAGTGAATTGCCGAAAGCCAGATTTTTGATGAAATTGTGACCCCGGGGCTTGGGAATTTTTTCAAAAAAATCTTTTTCTGCCGGTTAAGTTGTTGAGGGCTGATTTCTTGTCCTGTGATAAAAAGCATTCTGTTTCGACGACCAAACCTTTCAGGGGAGCATTTGCAACCGTTTGGCACCATTTTTGAGTGAATTGACGAAAGCCAGATTTTTGATGAAATTGTGACCCCGGGGCTTGGGAATTTTTTTCCAAAAAATCTTTTTCTGCCGGTTAAGTTGTTGAGGGCTGATTTCTTGTCCTGTGATAAAAAGCATTCTGTTTCGACCGCCAAACATTTCAGGGGAGCATTTGCAACCGTTTGGCACCATTTTTGAGTGAATTGCCGAAAGCCAGATTTTTGATGAAATTGTGACTCCGGGGCTTGGGAATTTTTTCAAAAAAATCTTTTTCTGCCGCTTAAGTGGTTGAGGGCTGATTTCTTGTGCTGTGATAAAAAGCATTCTGTTTCGACCGCCAATCCTCTCAGGGGAGCATTTGCAACCGTTTCGCAGCATTTTTGAGTGAATTGGAGAACTTCAGATTTTTGATGAAATTCTGACCCCGGGGCTTGGGAATTTTTTCAAAAAAATCTTTTTCTGCCGGTGAAGTTTTTGAGGGCTGATTTCTTGTGCTGTGAAAAAAAGCATTCTGTTTCGACCGCCAAACCTCTCAGGGGAGCATTTGCAACCGTTTCGCAGCATTTTTGAGTGAATTGCCGAAAGCCAGATTTTTGATCAAATTCTGACCCCGGGGCTTGAGAATTTTTTCAAAAAAATCTTTTTCTGCCGGTTAAGTTGTTGAGGGCTGATTTCTTGTCCTGTGATAAAAAGCATTCTGTTTCGACGGCCAAACCTTTCAGGGGAGCATTTGCAACCGTTTGGCACCATTTTTGAGTGAATTGCCGAAAGCCAGATTTTTGATGAAATTGTGACCCCGGGGCTTGGGAATTTTTTCAAAAAAATCTTTTTCTGCCGGTTAAGTTGTTGAGGGCTGATTTCTTGTCCTGTGATAAAAAGCATTCTGTTTCGACCGCCAAACCTTTCAGGGGAGCATTTGCAACCGTTTGGCACCATTTTTGAGTGAATTGATGAAAGCCAGATTTTTGATCAAATTCTGACCCCGGGGCTTGAGAATTTTTTCAAAAAAATCTTTTTCTGCCGGTTAAGTTGTTGAGGGCTGATTTCTTGTCCTGTGATAAAAAGCATTCTGTTTCGACGGCCAAACCTTTCAGGGGAGCATTTGCAACCGTTTGGCACCATTTTTGAGTGAATTGCCGAAAGCCAGATTTTTGATGAAATTGTGACCCCGGGGCTTGGGAATTTTTTCAAAAAAATCTTTTTCTGCCGGTTAAGTTGTTGAGGGCTGATTTCTTGTCCTGTGATAAAAAGCATTCTGTTTCGACGACCAAACCTTTCAGGGGAGCATTTGCAACCGTTTGGCACCATTTTTGACTGAATTGACGAAAGCCAGATTTTTGATGAAATTGTGACCCCGGGGCTTGGGAATTTTTTCCAAAAAATCTTTTTCTGCCGGTTAAGTTGTTGAGGGCTGATTTCTTGTCCTGTGATAAAAAGCATTCTGTTTCGACCGCCAAAAATCTCAGGGGAGCATTTGCAACCGTTTGGCACCATTTTTGAGTGAATTGCCGAAAGCCAGATTTTTGATGAAATTGTGACTCCGGGGCTTGGGAATTTTTTCAAAAAAATCTTTTTCTGCCGGTTAAGTGGTTGAGGGCTGATTTCTTGTGCTGTGATAAAAAGCATTCTGTTTCGACCGCCAATCCTCTCAGGGGAGCATTTGCAACCGTTTCGCAGCATTTTTGAGTGAATTGCCGAAAGCCAGATTTTTGATCAAATTCTGACCCCGGGGCTTGAGAATTTTTTCAAAAAAATCTTTTTCTGCCGGTTAAGTTGTTTAGGGCTGATTTCTTGTCCTGTGATAAAAAGCATTCTGTTTCGACGGCCAAACCTTTCAGGGGAGCATTTGCAACCGTTTGGCACCATTTTTGAGTGAATTGCCGAAAGCCAGATTTTTGATGAAATTGTGACCCCGGGGCTTGGGAATTTTTTCAAAAAAATCTTTTTCTGCCGGTTAAGTTGTTGAGGGCTGATTTCTTGTCCTGTGATAAAAAGCATTCTGTTTCGACGACCAAACCTTTCAGGGGAGCATTTGCAACCGTTTGGCACCATTTTTGAGTGAATTGACGAAAGCCAGATTTTTGATGAAATTGTGACCCCGGGGCTTGGGAATTTTTTTCCAAAAAATCTTTTTCTGCCGGTTAAGTTGTTGAGGGCTGATTTCTTGTCCTGTGATAAAAAGCATTCTGTTTCGACCGCCAAACCTTTCAGGGGAGCATTTGCAACCGTTTGGCACCATTTTTGAGTGAATTGCCGAAAGCCAGATTTTTGATGAAATTGTGACTCCGGGGCTTGGGAATTTTTTCAAAAAAATCTTTTTCTGCCGGTTAAGTGGTTGAGGGCTGATTTCTTGTGCTGTGATAAAAAGCCTTCTGTTTTGACCGCAAATCCTCTCAGGGGAGCATTTGCAACCGTTTCGCAGCATTTTTGAGTGAATTGGAGAACTTCAGATTTTTGATGAAATTCTGACCCCGGGGCTTGGGAATTTTTTCAAAAAAATCTTTTTCTGCCGGTGAAGTTGTTGAGGGCTGATTTCTTGTGCTGTGAAAAAAAGCATTCTGTTTCGACCGCCAAACCTCTCAGGGGAGCATTTGCAACCGTTTCGCAGCATTTTTGAGTGAATTGCCGAAAGCCAGATTTTTGATCAAATTCTGACCCCGGGGCTTGAGAATTTTTTCAAAAAAATCTTTTTCTGCCGGTTAAGTTGTTGAGGGCTGATTTCTTGTCCTGTGATAAAAAGCATTCTGTTTCGACGGCCAAACCTTTCAGGGGAGCATTTGCAACCGTTTGGCACCATTTTTGAGTGAATTGCCGAAAGCCAGATTTTTGATGAAATTGTGACCCCGGGGCTTGGGATTTTTTTCAAAAAAATCTTTTTCTGCCGGTTAAGTTGTTGAGGGCTGATTTCTTGTCCTGTGATAAAAAGCATTCTGTTTCGACCGCCAAACCTTTCAGGGGAGCATTTGCAACCGTTTGGCACCATTTTTGAGAGAATTGATGAAAGCCAGTTTTTTGATGAAATTGTGACCCCGGTGCTTGGGAATTTTTTCAAAAAAATCTTTTTCTGCCGGTTAAGTTGTTGAGGGCTGATTTCTTGTCCTGTGATAAAAAGCATTCTGTTTCGACCGCCAAAAATCTCAGGGGAGCATTTGCAACCGTTTGGCACCATTTTTGAGTGAATTGCCGAAAGCCAGATTTTTGATGAAATTGTGACTCCGGGGCTTGGGAATTTTTTCAAAAAAATCTTTTTCTGCCGGTGAAGTTGTTGAGGGCTGATTTCTTGTGCTGTGATAAAAAGCATTCTGTTTCGACCGCCAATCCTCTCAGGGGAGCATTTGCAACCGTTTCGCAGCATTCTTGAGTGAATTGCCGAAAGTCAGGTTTTTGATGAAATTGTGACCCCGGGACTTGGGAATTTTTTCAAAAAAATCTTTTTCTGCCGGTGAAGTTGTTGAGGGCTGATTTCTTGTGCTGTGAAAAAAAGCATTCTGTTTCGACCGCCAAACCTCTCAGGGGAGCATTTGCAACCGTTTGGCACCATTTTTGATTGAATTGCCGAAAGTCAGATTTTTGATGAAATTGTGACCCCGGGGCTTGGGAATTTTTTCAAAAAAGTCTTTTTCTGCCGGTGAAGTTGTTGAGGGCTGATTTCTTGTCCTGTGATAAAAAGCCTTCTGTTTCCACCTCCAATCCTTTCAGGGGAGCATTTGCAACCGTTTCGGAGCATTTTTGAGTGAATTGGAGAACTTAAGATTTTTGATGAAATTCTGACCCCGGGGCTTGGGAATTTTTTCAAAAAAATCTTTTTCTGCCGGTTAAGTTGTTGAGGTCTGATTTCATGTCCTGTGATAAAAAGCATTCCTTTTCGACCGCCAAACCTCTCAGGGGAGCATTTGCAACCGTTTGGCACCATTTTTGAGTGAATTGCCGAAAGCCAGATTTTTGATGAAATTCTGACCCCGGGGCTTGGGAATTTTTTCAAAAAAATCTTTTTCTGCCGGTTAAGTTGTTGAGGGCTGATTTCTTGTCCTGTGATAAAAAGCATTCTGTTTCGACCGCCAAACCTCTCAGGGGAGCATTTGCAACCGTTTGGCACCATTTTTGATTGAATTGCCCAAAGCCAGATTTTTGATGAAATTGTGACCCCGGGGCTTGGGAATTTTTTCAAAAAAGTCTTTTTCTGCCGGTGAAGTTGTTGAGGGCTGATTTCTTGTGCTGTGATAAAAAGGATTCTGTTTCGACCGCCAAACCTCTCAGGGGAGCATTTGCAACCGTTTGGCACCATTTTTGAGTGAATTGCCGAAAGCCAGATTTCTGATGAAATTCTGACCCCGGGGCTTTGGAATTTTTTCAAAAAAATCTTTTTCTGCCAGTTAAGTTGTTGAGGTCTGATTTCATGTCCTGTGATAAAAAGCATTCTGTTTCGACCAGCAAACCTCTCAGGGCAGCATTTGCAACCGTTTGGCACCATTTTTGATTGAATTGCCGAGAGCCAGATTTTTGATGAAATTCTGACCCCGGGGCTTGGGAATTTTTTTCAGAAAAATCTTTTTCTGCCGGTTAAGTTGTTGAGGGCTGATTTCTTGTGCTGTGTTAAAAACCATTCTGTTTCGACCGCCAAACCTCTCAGGGGAGCATTTGCAACCGTTTCGGAGCATTTTTGAGTGAATTGCCGAGAGCCAGATTTTTGATGAAATTCTGACCCCGGGGCTTGGGAATTTTTTCAAAAAAATCTTTTTCTGCCGGTTAAGTTGCTGAGGTCTAATTTCATGTCCTGTGATAAAAAGCATTCTGTTTCGACCGCCAAACCTCTCAGGGGAGCATTTGCAACCGTTTGACACCATTTTTGATTGAATTGCCGAGAGCCAGATTTTTGATGAAATTCTGACCCCGGGGCTTGGGAATTTTTTCAAAAAAATCGTTTTCTGCCGGTTAAGTTGTTGAGGGCTGATTTTTTTGTCCTATGATAAAAAGCCGTCTGTTTCGACAGCCAAACCTCTTAGGGGAGCATTTGCAACCGTTTGGCAACATTTTTGAGTGAATTGCCGAAAGTCAGGTTTTTGATGAAATTGTGACCCCGGGGCTTGGGAATTTTTTCAAAAAAATCTTTTTCTGCCGGTGAAGTTGTTTAGGGCTGATTTCTTGTCCTGTGATAAAAAGCATTCTGTTTCGACCGCCAAACCTCTCAGGGGAACATTTGCAACCGTTTCGCAGCATTTTTGAGTGAATTGGAGAACTTCAGATTTTTGATGAAATTCTGACCCCGGGGCTTGGGAATTTTTTCAAAAAAATCTTTTTCTGCCGGTGAAGTTGTTGAGGGCTGATTTCTTGTGCTGTGAAAAAAAGCATTCTGTTTCGACCGCCAAACCTCTCAGGGGAGCATTTGCAACCGTTTCGCAGCATTTTTGAGTGAATTGCCGAAAGCCAGATTTTTGATCAAATTCTGACCCCGGGGCTTGAGAATTTTTTCAAAAAAATCTTTTTCTGCCGGTTAAGTTGTTGAGGGCTGATTTCTTGTCCTGTGATAAAAAGCATTCTGTTTCGACGGCCAAACCTTTCAGGGGAGCATTTGCAACCGTTTGGCACCATTTTTGAGTGAATTGCCGAAAGCCAGATTTTTGATGAAATTGTGACCCCGGGGCTTGGGAATTTTTTCAAAAAAATCTTTTTCTGCCGGTTAAGTTGTTGAGGGCTGATTTCTTGTCCTGTGATAAAAAGCATTCTGTTTCGACGACCAAACCTTTCAGGGGAGCATTTGCAACCGTTTGGCACCATTTTTGACTGAATTGACGAAAGCCAGATTTTTGATGAAATTGTGACCCCGGGGCTTGGGAATTTTTTCCAAAAAATCTTTTTCTGCCGGTTAAGTTGTTGAGGGCTGATTTCTTGTCCTGTGATAAAAAGCATTCTGTTTCGACCGCCAAAAATCTCAGGGGAGCATTTGCAACCGTTTGGCACCATTTTTGAGTGAATTGCCGAAAGCCAGATTTTTGATGAAATTGTGACTCCGGGGCTTGGGAATTTTTTCAAAAAAATCTTTTTCTGCCGGTTAAGTGGTTGAGGGCTGATTTCTTGTGCTGTGATAAAAAGCATTCTGTTTCGACCGCCAATCCTCTCAGGGGAGCATTTGCAACCGTTTCGCAGCATTTTTGAGTGAATTGCCGAAAGCCAGATTTTTGATCAAATTATGACCCCGGGGCTTGAGAATTTTTTCAAAAAAATCTTTTTCTGCCGGTTAAGTTGTTTAGGGCTGATTTCTTGTCCTGTGATAAAAAGCATTCTGTTTCGACGGCCAAACCTTTCAGGGGAGCATTTGCAACCGTTTGGCACCATTTTTGAGTGAATTGCCGAAAGCCAGATTTTTGATGAAATTGTGACCCCGGGGCTTGGGAATTTTTTCAAAAAAATCTTTTTCTGCCGGTTAAGTTGTTGAGGGCTGATTTCTTGTCCTGTGATAAAAAGCATTCTGTTTCGACGACCAAACCTTTCAGGGGAGCATTTGCAACCGTTTGGCACCATTTTTGAGTGAATTGACGAAAGCCAGATTTTTGATGAAATTGTGACCCCGGGGCTTGGGAATTTTTTTCCAAAAAATCTTTTTCTGCCGGTTAAGTTGTTGAGGGCTGATTTCTTGTCCTGTGATAAAAAGTATTCTGTTTCGACCGCCAAACCTTTCAGGGGAGCATTTGCAACCGTTTGGCACCATTTTTGAGTGAATTGCCGAAAGCCAGATTTTTGATGAAATTGTGACTCCGGGGCTTGGGAATTTTTTCAAAAAAATCTTTTTCTGCCGGTTAAGTGGTTGAGGGCTGATTTCTTGTGCTGTGATAAAAAGCATTCTGTTTCGACCGCCAATCCTCTCAGGGGAGCATTTGCAACCGTTTCGCAGCATTTTTGAGTGAATTGGAGAACTTCAGATTTTTGATGAAATTCTGACCCCGGGGCTTGGGAATTTTTTCAAAAAAATCTTTTTCTGCCGGTGAAGTTTTTGAGGGCTGATTTCTTGTGCTGTGAAAAAAAGCATTCTGTTTCGACCGCCAAACCTCTCAGGGGAGCATTTGCAACCGTTTCGCAGCATTTTTGAGTGAATTGCCGAAAGCCAGATTTTTGATCAAATTCTGACCCCGGGGCTTGAGAATTTTTTCAAAAAAATCTTTTTCTGCCGGTTAAGTTGTTGAGGGCTGATTTCTTGTCCTGTGATAAAAAGCATTCTGTTTCGACGACCAAACCTCTCAGGGGAGCATTTGCAACCGTTTGGCACCATTTTTGATTGAATTGCCGAAAGTCAGATTTTTGATGAAATTGTGACCCCGGGGCTTGGGAATTTTTTCAAAAAAGTCTTTTTCTGCCGGTGAAGTTGTTGAGGGCTGATTTCTTGTCCTGTGATAAAAAGCCTTCTGTTTCCACCTCCAATCCTTTCAGGGGAGCATTTGCAACCGTTTCGGAGCATTTTTGAGTGAATTGGAGAACTTAAGATTTTTGATGAAATTCTGACCCCGGGGCTTGGGAATTTTTTCAAAAAAATCTTTTTCTGCCGGTTAAGTTGTTGAGGTCTGATTTCATGTCCTGTGATAAAAAGCATTCCTTTTCGACCGCCAAACCTCTCAGGGGAGCATTTGCAACCGTTTGGCACCATTTTTGAGTGAATTGCCGAAAGCCAGATTTTTGATGAAATTCTGACCCCGGGGCTTGGGAATTTTTTCAAAAAAATCTTTTTCTGCCGGTTAAGTTGTTGAGGGCTGATTTCTTGTCCTGTGATAAAAAGCATTCTGTTTCGACCGCCAAACCTCTCAGGGGAGCATTTGCAACCGTTTGGCACCATTTTTGATTGAATTGCCCAAAGCCAGATTTTTGATGAAATTGTGACCCCGGGGCTTGGGAATTTTTTCAAAAAAGTCTTTTTCTGCCGGTGAAGTTGTTGAGGGCTGATTTCTTGTGCTGTGATAAAAAGGATTCTGTTTCGACCGCCAAACCTCTCAGGGGAGCATTTGCAACCGTTTGGCACCATTTTTGAGTGAATTGCCGAAAGCCAGATTTCTGATGAAATTCTGACCCCGGGGCTTTGGAATTTTTTCAAAAAAATCTTTTTCTGCCAGTTAAGTTGTTGAGGTCTGATTTCATGTCCTGTGATAAAAAGCATTCTGTTTCGACCAGCAAACCTCTCAGGGCAGCATTTGCAACCGTTTGGCACCATTTTTGATTGAATTGCCGAGAGCCAGATTTTTGATGAAATTCTGACCCCGGGGCTTGGGAATTTTTTTCAGAAAAATCTTTTTCTGCCGGTTAAGTTGTTGAGGGCTGATTTCTTGTGCTGTGTTAAAAACCATTCTGTTTCGACCGCCAAACCTCTCAGGGGAGCATTTGCAACCGTTTCGGAGCATTTTTGAGTGAATTGCCGAGAGCCAGATTTTTGATGAAATTCTGACCCCGGGGCTTGGGAATTTTTTCAAAAAAATCTTTTTCTGCCGGTTAAGTTGCTGAGGTCTAATTTCATGTCCTGTGATAAAAAGCATTCTGTTTCGACCGCCAAACCTCTCAGGGGAGCATTTGCAACCGTTTGACACCATTTTTGATTGAATTGCCGAGAGCCAGATTTTTGATGAAATTCTGACCCCGGGGCTTGGGAATTTTTTCAAAAAAATCGTTTTCTGCCGGTTAAGTTGTTGAGGGCTGATTTTTTTGTCCTATGATAAAAAGCCGTCTGTTTCGACAGCCAAACCTCTTAGGGGAGCATTTGCAACCGTTTGGCAACATTTTTGAGTGAATTGCCGAAAGTCAGGTTTTTGATGAAATTGTGACCCCGGGGCTTGGGAATTTTTTCAAAAAAATCTTTTTCTGCCGGTGAAGTTGTTTAGGGCTGATTTCTTGTCCTGTGATAAAAAGCATTCTGTTTCGACCGCCAAACCTCTCAGGGGAACATTTGCAACCGTTTCGCAGCATTTTTGAGTGAATTGGAGAACTTCAGATTTTTGATGAAATTCTGACCCCGGGGCTTGGGAATTTTTTCAAAAAAATCTTTTTCTGCCGGTGAAGTTGTTGAGGGCTGATTTCTTGTGCTGTGAAAAAAAGCATTCTGTTTCGACCGCCAAACCTCTCAGGGGAGCATTTGCAACCGTTTCGCAGCATTTTTGAGTGAATTGCCGAAAGCCAGATTTTTGATCAAATTCTGACCCCGGGGCTTGAGAATTTTTTCAAAAAAATCTTTTTCTGCCGGTTAAGTTGTTGAGGGCTGATTTCTTGTCCTGTGATAAAAAGCATTCTGTTTCGACGGCCAAACCTTTCAGGGGAGCATTTGCAACCGTTTGGCACCATTTTTGAGTGAATTGCCGAAAGCCAGATTTTTGATGAAATTGTGACCCCGGGGCTTGGGAATTTTTTCAAAAAAATCTTTTTCTGCCGGTTAAGTTGTTGAGGGCTGATTTCTTGTCCTGTGATAAAAAGCATTCTGTTTCGACGACCAAACCTTTCAGGGGAGCATTTGCAACCGTTTGGCACCATTTTTGACTGAATTGACGAAAGCCAGATTTTTGATGAAATTGTGACCCCGGGGCTTGGGAATTTTTTCCAAAAAATCTTTTTCTGCCGGTTAAGTTGTTGAGGGCTGATTTCTTGTCCTGTGATAAAAAGCATTCTGTTTCGACCGCCAAAAATCTCAGGGGAGCATTTGCAACCGTTTGGCACCATTTTTGAGTGAATTGCCGAAAGCCAGATTTTTGATGAAATTGTGACTCCGGGGCTTGGGAATTTTTTCAAAAAAATCTTTTTCTGCCGGTTAAGTGGTTGAGGGCTGATTTCTTGTGCTGTGATAAAAAGCATTCTGTTTCGACCGCCAATCCTCTCAGGGGAGCATTTGCAACCGTTTCGCAGCATTTTTGAGTGAATTGCCGAAAGCCAGATTTTTGATCAAATTCTGACCCCGGGGCTTGAGAATTTTTTCAAAAAAATCTTTTTCTGCCGGTTAAGTTGTTTAGGGCTGATTTCTTGTCCTGTGATAAAAAGCATTCTGTTTCGACGGCAAAACCTTTCAGGGGAGCATTTGCAACCGTTTGGCACCATTTTTGAGTGAATTGCCGAAAGCCAGATTTTTGATGAAATTGTGACCCCGGGGCTTGGGAATTTTTTCAAAAAAATCTTTTTCTGCCGGTTAAGTTGTTGAGGGCTGATTTCTTGTCCTGTGATAAAAAGCATTCTGTTTCGACGACCAAACCTTTCAGGGGAGCATTTGCAACCGTTTGGCACCATTTTTGAGTGAATTGACGAAAGCCAGATTTTTGATGAAATTGTGACCCCGGGGCTTGGGAATTTTTTTCCAAAAAATCTTTTTCTGCCGGTTAAGTTGTTGAGGGCTGATTTCTTGTCCTGTGATAAAAAGCATTCTGTTTCGACCGCCAAACCTTTCAGGGGAGCATTTGCAACCGTTTGGCACCATTTTTGAGTGAATTGCCGAAAGCCAGATTTTTGATGAAATTGTGACTCCGGGGCTTGGGAATTTTTTCAAAAAAATCTTTTTCTGCCGGTTAAGTGGTTGAGGGCTGATTTCTTGTGCTGTGATAAAAAGCATTCTGTTTCGACCGCCAATCCTCTCAGGGGAGCATTTGCAACCGTTTCGCAGCATTTTTGAGTGAATTGGAGAACTTCAGATTTTTGATGAAATTCTGACCCCGGGGCTTGGGAATTTTTTCAAAAAAATCTTTTTCTGCCGGTGAAGTTTTTGAGGGCTGATTTCTTTTGCTGTGAAAAAAAGCATTCTGTTTCGACCGCCAAACCTCTCAGGGGAGCATTTGCAACCGTTTCGCAGCATTTTTGAGTGAATTGCCGAAAGCCAGATTTTTGATCAAATTCTGACCCCGGGGCTTGAGAATTTTTTCAAAAAAATCTTTTTCTGCCGGTTAAGTTGTTGAGGGCTGATTTCTTGTCCTGTGATAAAAAGCATTCTGTTTCGACGGCCAAACCTTTCAGGGGAGCATTTGCAACCGTTTGGCACCATTTTTGAGTGAATTGCCGAAAGCCAGATTTTTGATGAAATTGTGACCCCGGGGCTTGGGAATTTTTTCAAAAAAATCTTTTTCTGCCGGTTAAGTTGTTGAGGGCTGATTTCTTGTCCTGTGATAAAAAGCATTCTGTTTCAACCGCCAAACCTTTCAGGGGAGCATTTGCAACCGTTTGGCACCATTTTTGAGTGAATTGATGAAAGCCAGTTTTTTGATGAAATTGTGACCCCGGTGCTTGGGAATTTTTTCAAAAAAATCTTTTTCTGCCGGTTAAGTTGTAGAGGGCTGATTTCTTGTCCTGTGATAAAAAGCATTCTGTTTCGACCGCCAAAAATCTCAGGGGAGCATTTGCAACCGTTTGGCACCATTTTTGAGTGAATTGCCGAAAGCCAGATTTTTGATGAAATTGTGACTCCGGGGCTTGGGAATTTTTTCAAAAAAATCTTTTTCTGCCGGTGAAGTTGTTGAGGGCTGATTTCTTGTGCTGTGATAAAAAGCATTCTGTTTCGACCGCCAATCCTCTCAGGGGAGCATTTGCAACCGTTTCGCAGCATTCTTGAGTGAATTGCCGAAAGTCAGGTTTTTGATGAAATTGTGACCCCGGGACTTGGGAATTTTTTCAAAAAAATCTTTTTCTGCCGGTGAAGTTGTTTAGGGCTGATTTCTTGTCCTGTGATAAAAAGCATTCTGTTTCGACCGCCAAACCTCTCAGGGGAGCATTTGCAACCGTTTCGCAGCATTTTTGAGTGAATTGGAGAACTTCAGATTTTTGATGAAATTCTGACCCCGGGGCTTGGGAATTTTTTCAAAAAAATCTTTTTCTGCCGGTGAAGTTGTTGAGGGCTGATTTCTTGTGCTGTGAAAAAAAGCATTCTGTTTCGACCGCCAAACCTCTCAGGGGAGCATTTGCAACCGTTTCGCAGCATTTTTGAGTGAATTGCCGAAAGCCAGATTTTTGATCAAATTCTGACCCCGGGGCTTGAGAATTTTTTCAAAAAAATCTTTTTCTGCCGGTTAAGTTGTTGAGGGCTGATTTCTTGTCCTGTGATAAAAAGCATTCTGTTTCGACGGCCAAACCTTTCAGGGGAGCATTTGCAACCGGTTGCCACCATTTTTGAGTGAATTGCCGAAAGCCAGATTTTTGATGAAATTGTGACCCCGGGGCTTGGGAATTTTTTCAAAAAAATCTTTTTCTGAGGGTTAAGTTGTTGAGGGCTGATTTCTTGTCCTGTGATAAAAAGCATTCTGTTTCGATGACCAAACCTTTCAGGGGAGCATTTGCAACCGTTTGGCACCATTTTTGACTGAATTGACGAAAGCCAGATTTTTGATGAAATTGTGACCCCGGGGCTTGGGAATTTTTTCCAAAAAATCTTTTTCTGACGGTTAAGTTGTTGAGGGCTGATTTCTTGTCCTGTGATAAAAAGCATTCTGTTTCGACGACCAAACCTTTCAGGGGAGCATTTGCAACCGTTTGGCACCATTTTGAGTGAATTGCCGAAAGCCAGATTTTTGATGAAATTGTGACTCCGGGGCTTGGGAATTTTTTCAAAAAAATCTTTTCTGCCGGTTAAGTGGTTGAGGGCTGATTTCTTGTGCTGTGATAAAAAGCATTCTGTTTCGACCGCCAATCCTCTCAGGGGGAGCATTTGCAACCGTTTCGCAGCATTTTTGAGTGAATTGGAGAACTTCAGATTTTTGATGAAATTCTGACCCCGGGGCTTGGGAATTTTTTCAAAAAAATCTTTTTCTGCCGGTGAAGTTTTTGAGGGCTGATTTCTTTTGCTGTGAAAAAAAGCATTCTGTTTCGACCGCCCAAACCTCTCAGGGAGCATTTGCAACCGTTTCGCAGCATTTTTGAGTGAATTGCCGAAAGCCAGATTTTTGATCAAATTCTGACCCCGGGGCTTGAGAATTTTTTCAAAAAAATCTTTTTCTGCCGGTTAAGTTGTTGAGGGCTGATTTCTTGTCCTGTGATAAAAAGCATTCTGTTTCGACGGCCAAACCTTTCAGGGGAGCATTTGCAACCGTTTGGCACCATTTTTGAGTGAATTGCCGAAAGCCAGATTTTTGATGAAATTGTGACCCCGGGGCTTGGGAATTTTTTCAAAAAAATCTTTTTCTGCCGGTTAAGTTGTTGAGGGCTGATTTCTTGTCCTGTGATAAAAAGCATTCTGTTTCAACCGCCAAACATTTCAGGGGAGCATTTGCAACCGTTTGGCACCATTTTTGAGTGAATTGATGAAAGCCAGTTTTTTGATGAAATTGTGACCCCGGTGCTTGGGAATTTTTTCAAAAAAATCTTTTTCTGCCGGTTAAGTTGTTGAGGGCTGATTTCTTGTCCCTGTGATAAAAAGCATTCTGTTTCGACCGCCAAAAATCTCAGGGGAGCATTTGCAACCGTTTGGCACCATTTTTGAGTGAATTGCCGAAAGCCAGATTTTTGATGAAATTGTGACTCCGGGGCTTGGGAATTTTTTCAAAAAAATCTTTTCTGCCGGTGAAGTTGTTGAGGGCTGATTTCTTGTGCTGTGATAAAAAGCATTCTGTTTCGACCGCCAATCCTCTCAGGGGAGCATTTGCAACCGTTTCGCAGCATTCTTGAGT
Organism: Podarcis vaucheri; assembly: GCF_965113315.1. Taxonomy (NCBI): domain Eukaryota; kingdom Metazoa; phylum Chordata; class Lepidosauria; order Squamata; family Lacertidae; genus Podarcis; species Podarcis vaucheri. Next base: position 95,285,520 of record NC_138762.1, on the reverse strand, counting down.
GAATTGCCGAAAGTCAGGTTTTTGATGAAATTGTGACCCCGGGACTTGGAATTTTTCAAAAAAATCTTTTTCTGCCGGTGAAGTTGTTTAGGGCTGAATTTCTTGTCCTGTGATAAAAAGCATTCTGTTTCGACCGCCAAACTCTCAGGGGAGCATTTGCAACCGTTTCGCAGCATTTTTGAGTGAATTGGAGAACTTCAGATTTTTGATGAAATTCTGACCCCGGGGCTTGGGAATTTTTTCAAAAAAAATCTTTTTCTGCCGGTGAAGTTGTTGAGGGCTGATTTCTTGTGCTGTGAAAAAAAGCATTCTGTTTCGACCGCCAAACCTCTCAGGGGAGCATTTGCAACCGTTTCGCAGCATTTTTGAGTGAATTGCCGAAAGCCAGATTTTTGATCAAATTCTGACCCCGGGGCTTGAGAATTTTTTCAAAAAAATCTTTTTCTGCCGGTTAAGTTGTTGAGGGCTGATTTCTTGTCCTGTGATAAAAAGCATTCTGTTTCGACGGCCAAACCTTTCAGGGGAGCATTTGCAACCGGTTGCCACCATTTTTGAGTGAATTGCCGAAAGCCAGATTTTTGATGAAATTGTGACCCCGGGGCTTGGGAATTTTTTCAAAAAAATCTTTTTCTGAGGGTTAAGTTGTTGAGGGCTGATTTCTTGTCCTGTGATAAAAAGCATTCTGTTTCGATGACCAAACCTTTCAGGGGAGCATTTGCAACCGTTTGGCACCATTTTTGACTGAATTGACGAAAGCCAGATTTTTGATGAAATTGTGACCCCGGGGCTTGGGAATTTTTTCCAAAAAATCTTTTTCTGACGGTTAAGTTGTTGAGGGCTGATTTCTTGTCCTGTGATAACAAGCATTCTGTTTCGACCGCCAAAAATCTCAGGGGAGCATTTGCAACCGTTTGGCACCATTTTTGAGTGAATTGCCGAAAGCCAGATTTTTGATGAAATTGTGACTCCGGGGCTTGGGAATTTTTTCAAAAAAATCTTTTTCTGCCGGTTAAGTGGTTGAGGGCTGATTTCTTGTGCTGTGATAAAAAGCATTCTGTTTCGACCGCCAATCCTCTCAGGGGAGCATTTGCAACCGTTTCGCAGCATTTTTGAGGTAATTGGAGAACTTCAGATTTTTGATGAAATTGTGACCCCGGGGCATGGGAATTTTTTCAAAAAAATCTTTTTCTGCCGGTGAAGTTGTTGAGGGCTGATTTCTTGTCCTGTTATAAAAAGCATTCTGTTTCGACCCCCAAAACTCTCAGGGGAGCATTTGCAACCGTTTGGCACCATTTTTGAGTGAATTGCCGAAAGCCAGATTTTTGATGAAATTGTGACCCCGGGGCTTGGGAATTTTTTCAAAAAAATCTTTTTCTGCCGGTGAAGTTGTTGAGGGCTGATTTCTTGTGCTGTGATAAAAAGCATTCTGTTTCGACCGCCAAACCTCTCAGGGGAGCATTTGCAACCGTTTGGCACCATTTTTGAGTGAATTGCCGAAAGCCAGATTTTTGATGAAATTGTGACCCCGGGGCTTGGGAATTTTTTCAAAAAAATCTTTTTCTGCCGGTTAAGTTGTTGAGGGCTGATTTCTTGTCCTGTGATAAAAAGCATTCTGTTTCGACCGCCAAACCTTTCAGGGGAGCATTTGCAACCGTTTGGCACCATTTTTGAGTGAATTGACGAAAGCCAGATTTTTGATGAAATTGTGACCCCGGGGCTTGGGAATTTTTTCAAAAAAATCTTTTTCTGCCGGTTAAGTTGTTGAGGGCTGATTTCTTGTCCTGTGATAAAAAGCATTCTGTTTCGACGGCCAAACCTTTCAGGGGAGCATTTGCAACCGTTTGGCACCATTTTTGAGTGAATTGCCGAAAGCCAGATTTTTGATGAAATTGTGACCCCGGGGCTTGGGAATTTTTTCAAAAAAATCTTTTTCTGCCGGTTAAGTTGTTGAGGGCTGATTTCTTGTCCTGTGATAAAAAGCATTCTGTTTCGACCGCCAAACCTTTCAGGGGAGCATTTGAAACCGTTTGGCACCATTTTTGAGTGAATTGACGAAAGCCAGATTTTTAATGAAATTGTGACCCCGGGGCTTGGGAATTTTTTCAAAAAAATCTTTTTCTGCCGGTTAAGTTGTTGAGGGCTGATATCTTGTCCTGTGATAAAAAGCATTCTGTTTCGACCGCCAAAAATCTCAGGGGAGCATTTGCAACCGTTTGGCACCATTTTTGAGTGAATTGCCGAAAGCCAGATTTTTGATGAAATTGTGACCCCGGGCTTGGGAATTTTTTCAAAAAAATCTTTTTCTGCCGGTGAAGTTGTTGAGGGCTGATTTCTTGTGCTGTGATAAAAAGCATTCTGTTTCGACCGCCAAAAATCTCAGGGGAGCATTTGCAACCGTTTGGCACCATTTTTGAGTGAATTGCCGAAAGCCAGATTTTTGATGAAATTGTGACTCCGGGGCTTGGGAATTTTTTCAAAAAAATCTTTTTCTGCCGGTTAAGTGGTTGAGGGCTGATTTCTTGTGCTGTGATAAAAAGCATTCTGTTTCGACCGCCAATCCTCTCAGGGGAGCATTTGCAACCGTTTCGCAGCATTTTTGAGGTAATTGGAGAACTTCAGATTTTTGATGAAATTGTGACCCCGGGGCTTGGGAATTTTTTCAAAAAAATCTTTTTCTGCCGGTTAAGTTGTTGAGGGCTGATTTCTTGTCCTGTGATAAAAAGCATTCTGTTTCGACGGCCAAACCTTTCAGGGGAGCATTTGCAACCGTTTGGCACCATTTTTGAGTGAATTGCCGAAAGCCAGATTTTTGATGAAATTGTGACCCCGGGGCTTGGGAATTTTTTCAAAAAAATCTTTTTCTGCCGGTTAAGTTGTTGAGGGCTGATATCTTGTCCTGTGATAAAAAGCATTCTGTTTCGACCGCCAAAAATCTCAGGGGAGCATTTGCAACCGTTTGGCACCATTTTTGAGTGAATTGCCGAAAGCCAGATTTTTGATGAAATTGTGACCCCGGGCTTGGGAATTTTTTCAAAAAAATCTTTTTCTGCCGGTGAAGTTGTTGAGGGCTGATTTCTTGTGCTGTGATAAAAAGCATTCTGTTTCGACCGCCAAACCTCTCAGGGGAGCATTTGCAACCGTTTGGCACCATTTTTGAGTGAATTGCCGAAAGCCAGATTTTTGATCAAATTCTGACCCCGGGGCTTGAGAATTTTTTCAAAAAAATCTTTTTCTGCCGGTTAAGTTGTTGAGGGCTGATTTCTTGTCCTGTGATAAAAAGCATTCTGTTTCGACGGCCAAACCTTTCATGGGAGCATTTGCAACCGTTTGGCACCATTTTTGAGTGAATTGCCGAAAGCCAGATTTTTGATGAAATTGTGACCCCGGGGCTTGGGAATTTTTTCAAAAAAATCTTTTTCTGCCGGTGAAGTTGTTGAGGGCTGATATCTTGTGCTGTGATAAAAAGCATTCTGTTTCGACCGCCAAACCTCTCAGGGGAGCATTTGCAACCGTTTGGCACCATTTTTGAGTGAATTGCCGAAAGCCAGATTTTTGATGAAATTCTGACCCCGGGGCTTGGGAATTTTTGCATAAAAATCTTTTCCTGCCGGTTAAGTTGTTGAGGGCTGATTTCTTGTGCTGTGATAAAAAGCCTTCTGTTTCGACCGCCAATCCTCTCAGGGGAGCATTTGCAACCGTTTCGCAGCATTTTTGAGTGAATTGGAGAACTTCAGATTTTTGATGAAATTCTGACCCCGGGGCTTGGGAATTTTTTCAAAAAAATCTTTTTCTGCCGGTTAAGTTGTTGAGGTCTGATTTCATGTCCTGTGGTAAAAAGCTTTCTGTTTCGACCGCCAATCCTCTCAGGGGAGCAATTGCAACCGTTTGGCACCATTTTTGAGTGAATTGCCGAAAGTCAGATTTTTGATGAAATTGTGACCCCGGGGCTTGGGAATTTTTTCAAAAAAATCTTTTTCTGCCGGTTAAGTTGTTGAGGGCTGATTTCTTGTCCTGTGATAAAAAGCATTCTGTTTCGACCGCCAAACCTCTCAGGGGAGCATTTGCAACCGTTTGGCACCATTTTTGATTGAATTGCCGAAAGTCAGATTTTTGATGAAATTGTGACCCCGGGGCTTGGGAATTTTTTCAAAAAAGTCTTTTTCTGCCGGTGAAGTTGTTGAGGGCTGATTTCTTGTGCTGTGATAAAAAGGATTCTGTTTCGACCGCCAAACCTCTCAGGGGAGCATTTGCAACCGTTTGGCACCATTTTTGATTGAATTGCCGAAAGCCAGATTTTTGATGAAATTGTGACACCGGGGCTTAGGGATTTTTTCAAAAAAATCTTTTTCTGCCGGTGAAGTTGTTGAGGGCTGATTTCTTGTCCTGTGATAAAAAGCCTTCTGTTTCCACCGCCAATCCTCTCAGGGGAGCATTTGCAACCGTTTCACAGCATTTTTGAGTGAATTGGAGAACTTCAGATTTTTGATGAAATTCTGACCCCGGGGCTTGGGAATTTTTTCAAAAAAATCTTTTTCTGCCGGTTAAGTTGTTGAGGTCTGATTTCATGTCCTGTGATAAAAAGCATTCTGTTTCGACCGCCAAACCTCTCAGGGGAGCATTTGCAACCGTTTGGCACCATTTTTGAGTGAATTGCCGAAAGCCAGATTTTTGATGAAATTGTGACCCCGGGGCTTGGGAATTTTTTCAAAAAAATCTTTTTCTGCCGGTGAAGTTGTTGAGGGCTGATTTCTTGTGCTGTGATAAAAAGCATTCTGTTTCGACCGCCAAACCTCTCAGGGGAGCATTTGCAACCGTTTGGCACCATTTTTGAGTGAATTGCCGAAAGCCAGATTTTTGATGAAATTGTGACTCCGGGGCTTGGGAATTTTTTCAAAAAAATCTTTTTCTGCCGGTGAAGTTGTTGAGGGCTGATTTCTTGTCCTGTGAAAAAAAGCCTTCTGTTTCGACCGCCAATCCTCTCAGGGGAGCATTTGCAACCGTTTGGCACCATTTTTGAGTGAATTGCCGAAAGCCAGATTTTTGATGAAATTGTGACCCCGGGGCTTGGGAATTTTTTCAAAAAAATCTTTTTCTGCCGGTGAAGTTGTTGAGGGCTGATTTCTTGTGCTGTGATAAAAAGCATTCTGTTTCGACCGCCAAACCTCTCAGGGGAGCATTTGCAACCGTTTGGCACCATTTTTGAGTGAATTGCCGAAAGCCAGATTTTTGATCAAATTCTGACCCCGGGGCTTGAGAATTTTTTCAAAAAAATCTTTTTCTGCCGGTTAAGTTGTTGAGGGCTGATTTCTTGTCCTGTGATAAAATGCATTCTGTTTCGACGGCCAAACCTTTCAGGGGAGCATTTGCAACCGTTTCTCACCATTTTTGAGTGACTTGCCAAAAGTCAGATTTTTGATGAAATTGTGACCCCGGGGCATGGGAATTTTTTCAAAAAAATCTTTTTCTGCCGGTTAAGTTGTTGAGGGCTGATTTCTTGTCCTGTGATAAAAAGCCTTCTGTTTCGACCGCCAATCCTCTCAGGGGAGCATTTGCAACCGTTTCGCAGCATTTTTAAGTGAATTGGAGAACTTCAGATTTTTGATGAAATTCTGACCCCGGGGCTTGGGAATTTTTTCAAAAAAATCTTTTTCTGCCGGTTAAGTTGTTGAGGGCTGATTTCTTGTGCTGTGATAAAAAGAATTCTGTTTCGACCGCCAAACCTCTCAGGGGAGCATTTGCAACTTTCTGGCACCATTTTTGAGTGAATTGCCAGATTTTTGATCAAATTCTGACCCCGGGGCTTGGGAATTTTTTCAAAAAAATCTTTTTCTGCCGGTTAAGTTGTTGAGGGCTGATTTCTTGTGCTGTGATAAAAAGCATTCTGTTTCGACCGCCAAACCTCTCAGGGGAGCATTTGCAACCGTTTGGCACCATTTTTGAGTGAATTGCAGAAAGTCAGATTTTTGATGAAATTCTGACCCCGGGGATTGGGAATTTTTTGAAAAAAATCTTTTTCTGCCGGTGAAGATGTTGAGGGCTGATTTCTTGTCCTGTGATAAAAAGCCTTCTGTTTCGACCGCCAATCCTCTCAGGGGAGCATTTGCAACCGTTTGGCAACATTTTTGAGTGAATTGCCGAAAGTCAGATTTTTGATGAAATTGTGACCCCGGAGCTTAGGGATTTTTTCAAAAAAATCTTTTTCTGCCGGTGAAGTTGTTGAGGTCTGATTTCATGTCCTGTGGTAAAAAGCTTTCTGTTTCGACCGCCAATCCTCTCAGGGGAGCAATTGCAACCGTTTGGCACCATTTTTGAGTGAATTGCCGAAAGTCAGATTTTTGATGAAATTGTGACCCCGGGGCTTGGGAATTTTTTCAAAAAAATCTTTTTCTGCCGGTTAAGTTGTTGAGGGCTGATTTCTTGTCCTGTGATAAAAAGCATTCTGTTTCGACCGCCAAACCTCTCAGGGGAGCATTTGCAACCGTTTGGCACCATTTTTGATTGAATTGCCGAAAGTCAGATTTTTGATGAAATTGTGACCCCGGGGCTTGGGAATTTTTTCAAAAAAGTCTTTTTCTGCCGGTGAAGTTGTTGAGGGCTGATTTCTTGTGCTGTGATAAAAAGGATTCTGTTTCGACCGCCAAACCTCTCAGGGGAGCATTTGCAACCGTTTGGCACCATTTTTGATTGAATTGCCGAAAGCCAGATTTTTGATGAAATTGTGACACCGGGGCTTAGGGATTTTTTCAAAAAAATCTTTTTCTGCCGGTGAAGTTGTTGAGGGCTGATTTCTTGTCCTGTGATAAAAAGCCTTCTGTTTCCACCGCCAATCCTCTCAGGGGAGCATTTGCAACCGTTTCACAGCATTTTTGAGTGAATTGGAGAACTTCAGATTTTTGATGAAATTCTGACCCCGGGGCTTGGGAATTTTTTCAAAAAAATCTTTTTCTGCCGGTTAAGTTGTTGAGGTCTGATTTCATGTCCTGTGATAAAAAGCATTCTGTTTCGACCGCCAAACCTCTCAGGGGAGCATTTGCAACCGTTTGGCACCATTTTTGAGTGAATTGCCGAAAGCCAGATTTTTGATGAAATTGTGACCCCGGGGCTTGGGAATTTTTTCAAAAAAATCTTTTTCTGCCGGTGAAGTTGTTGAGGGCTGATTTCTTGTGCTGTGATAAAAAGCATTCTGTTTCGACCGCCAAACCTCTCAGGGGAGCATTTGCAACCGTTTGGCACCATTTTTGAGTGAATTGCCGAAAGCCAGATTTTTGATGAAATTGTGACTCCGGGGCTTGGGAATTTTTTCAAAAAAATCTTTTTCTGCCGGTGAAGTTGTTGAGGGCTGATTTCTTGTCCTGTGAAAAAAAGCCTTCTGTTTCGACCGCCAATCCTCTCAGGGGAGCATTTGCAACCGTTTGGCACCATTTTTGAGTGAATTGCCGAAAGCCAGATTTTTGATGAAATTGTGACCCCGGGGCTTGGGAATTTTTTCAAAAAAATCTTTTTCTGCCGGTGAAGTTGTTGAGGGCTGATTTCTTGTGCTGTGATAAAAAGCATTCTGTTTCGACCGCCAAACCTCTCAGGGGAGCATTTGCAACCGTTTGGCACCATTTTTGAGTGAATTGCCGAAAGCCAGATTTTTGATCAAATTCTGACCCCGGGGCTTGAGAATTTTTTCAAAAAAATCTTTTTCTGCCGGTTAAGTTGTTGAGGGCTGATTTCTTGTCCTGTGATAAAATGCATTCTGTTTCGACGGCCAAACCTTTCAGGGGAGCATTTGCAACCGTTTCTCACCATTTTTGAGTGACTTGCCAAAAGTCAGATTTTTGATGAAATTGTGACCCCGGGGCATGGGAATTTTTTCAAAAAAATCTTTTTCTGCCGGTGAAGTTGTTTAGGGCTGATTTCTTGTGCTGTGATAAAAAGCATTCTGTTTCGACCGCCAAACCTCTCAGGGGAGCATTTGCAACCGTTTGGCACCATTTTTGAGTGAATTGCCGAAAGCCAGATTTTTGATGAAATTGTGACTCCGGGGCTTGGGAATTTTTTCAAAAAAATCTTTTTCTGCCGGTGAAGTTGTTGAGGGCTGATTTCTTGTCCTGTGATAAAAAGCCTTCTGTTTCCACCGCCAATCCTCTCAGGGGAGCATTTGCAACCGTTTCACAGCATTTTTGAGTGAATTGGAGAACTTCAGATTTTTGATGAAATTCTGACCCCGGGGCTTGGGAATTTTTTCAAAAAAATCTTTTTCTGCCGGTTAAGTTGTTGAGGTCTGATTTCATGTCCTGTGATAAAAAGCATTCTGTTTCGACCGCCAAACCTCTCAGGGGAGCATTTGCAACCGTTTGGCACCATTTTTGAGTGAATTGCCGAAAGCCAGATTTTTGATGAAATTCTGACCCCGGGGATTGGGAATTTTTTGAAAAAAATCTTTTTCTGCCGGTGAAGATGTTGAGGGCTGATTTCTTGTCCTGTGATAAAAAGCCTTCTGTTTCGACCGCCAATCCTCTCAGGGGAGCATTTGCAACCGTTTGGCAACATTTTTGAGTGAATTGCCGAAAGTCAGATTTTTGATGAAATTCTGACTTGGGAATTTTTTCAAAAAAATCTGTTTCTGCCGGTTAAGTTGTTGAGGGCTGATTTCTTGTGCTGTGATCAAAAGCATTCTGTTTCGACCGCCAAACCTCTGACGGGAGCATTTGCAACCGTTTGGCACCATTTTTGAGTGAATTTCCGAAATTCAGATTTTTGATGAAATTCTGACCCCGGGGCTTGGGAATTTTTTCAAAAAAATCTTTTTCTGCCGGTTAAGTTGTTGAGGGCTGATTTCTTGTCCTGTGATAAAAAGCATTCTGTTTCGACCGCCAAACCTCTGAGGGGAGCATTTGCAACCGTTTGGCACCATTTTTGAGTGAATTGGAGAACTTCAGATTTTTGATGAAATTCTGACCCCGGGGCTTGGGAATTTTTTCAAAAAAATCTTTTTCTGCCGGTTAAGTTGTTGAGGGCTGATTTCTTGTGCTGTGATCAAAAGCATTCTGTTTCGACCGCCAAACCTCTGAGGGGAGCATTTGCAACCGTTTGGCACCATTTTTGAGTGAATTGCCGAAAGTCAGATTTTTGATGAAATTCTGACCCCGGGGCTTGGGAATTTTTTCAAAAAAATCTTTTTCTGCCGGTTAAGTTGTTGAGGGCTGATTTCTTGTGCTGTGATAAAAAGAATTCTGTTTCGACCGCCAAACCTCTCAGGGGAGCATTTGCAACTTTCTGGCACCATTTTTGAGTGAATTGCCAGATTTTTGATCAAATTCTGACCCCGGGGCTTGGGAATTTTTTCAAAAAAATCTTTTTCTGCCGGTTAAGTTGTTGAGGGCTGATTTCTTGTCCTGTGATAAAAAGCATTCTGTTTCGACGGCCAAACCTTTCATGGCAGCATTTGCAACCGTTTGGCACCATTTTTGAGTGAATTGCCGAAAGCCAGATTTTTGATGAAATTGTGACCCCGGGGCTTGGGAATTTTTTCAAAAAAATCTTTTTCTGCCGGTGAAGTTGTTGAGGGCTGATATCTTGTGCTGTGATAAAAAGCCTTCTGTTTCGACCGCCAATCCTCTCAGGGGAGCATTTGCAACCGTTTCGCAGCATTTTTAAGTGAATTGGAGAACTTCAGATTTTTGATGAAATTCTGACCCCGGGGCTTGGGAATTTTTTCAAAAAAATCTTTTTCTGCCGGTTAAGTTGTTGAGGGCTGATTTCTTGTGCTGTGATAAAAAGAATTCTGTTTCGACCGCCAAACCTCTCAGGGGAGCATTTGCAACTTTCTGGCACCATTTTTGAGTGAATTGCCAGATTTTTGATCAAATTCTGACCCCGGGGCTTGGGAATTTTTTCAAAAAAATCTTTTTCTGCCGGTTAAGTTGTTGAGGGCTGATTTCTTGTGCTGTGATAAAAAGCATTCTGTTTCGACCGCCAAACCTCTCAGGGGAGCATTTGCAACCGTTTGGCACCATTTTTGAGTGAATTGCAGAAAGTCAGATTTTTGATGAAATTCTGACCCCGGGGATTGGGAATTTTTTGAAAAAAATCTTTTTCTGCCGGTGAAGATGTTGAGGGCTGATTTCTTGTCCTGTGATAAAAAGCCTTCTGTTTCGACCGCCAATCCTCTCAGGGGAGCATTTGCAACCGTTTGGCAACATTTTTGAGTGAATTGCCGAAAGTCAGATTTTTGATGAAATTCTGACTTGGGAATTTTTTCAAAAAAATCTGTTTCTGCCGGTTAAGTTGTTGAGGGCTGATTTCTTGTGCTGTGATCAAAAGCATTCTGTTTCGACCGCCAAACCTCTGACGGGAGCATTTGCAACCGTTTGGCACCATTTTTGAGTGAATTTCCGAAATTCAGATTTTTGATGAAATTCTGACCCCGGGGCTTGGGAATTTTTTCAAAAAAATCTTTTTCTGCCGGTTAAGTTGTTGAGGGCTGATTTCTTGTCCTGTGATAAAAAGCATTCTGTTTCGACCGCCAAACCTCTGAGGGGAGCATTTGCAACCGTTTGGCACCATTTTTGAGTGAATTGGAGAACTTCAGATTTTTGATGAAATTCTGACCCCGGGGCTTGGGAATTTTTTCAAAAAAATCTTTTTCTGCCGGTTAAGTTGTTGAGGGCTGATTTCTTGTGCTGTGATCAAAAGCATTCTGTTTCGACCGCCAAACCTCTGAGGGGAGCATTTGCAACCGTTTGGCACCATTTTTGAGTGAATTGCCGAAAGTCAGATTTTTGATGAAATTCTGACCCCGGGGCTTGGGAATTTTTTCAAAAAAATCTTTTTCTGCCGGTTAAGTTGTTGAGGGCTGATTTCTTGTGCTGTGATAAAAAGAATTCTGTTTCGACCGCCAAACCTCTCAGGGGAGCATTTGCAACTTTCTGGCACCATTTTTGAGTGAATTGCCAGATTTTTGATCAAATTCTGACCCCGGGGCTTGGGAATTTTTTCAAAAAAATCTTTTTCTGCCGGTTAAGTTGTTGAGGGCTGATTTCTTGTCCTGTGATAAAAAGCATTCTGTTTCGACGGCCAAACCTTTCATGGCAGCATTTGCAACCGTTTGGCACCATTTTTGAGTGAATTGCCGAAAGCCAGATTTTTGATGAAATTGTGACCCCGGGGCTTGGGAATTTTTTCAAAAAAATCTTTTTCTGCCGGTGAAGTTGTTGAGGGCTGATATCTTGTGCTGTGATAAAAAGCATTCTGTTTCGACCGCCAAACCTCTCAGGGGAGCATTTGCAACCGTTTCGCAGCATTTTTAAGTGAATTGGAGAACTTCAGATTTTTGATGAAATTCTGACCCCGGGGCTTGGGAATTTTTTCAAAAAAATCTTTTTCTGCCAGTTAAGTTGTTGAGGTCTGATTTCTTGTGCTGTGATAAAAAGAATTCTGTTTCGACCGCCAAACCTCTCAGGGGAGCATTTGCAACTTTCTGGCACCATTTTTGAGTGAATTGCCAGATTTTTGATCAAATTCTGACCCCGGGGCTTGGGAATTTTTTCAAAAAAATCTTTTTCTGCCGGTTAAGTTGTTGAGGGCTGATTTCTTGTCCTGTGATAAAAAGCATTCTGTTTCGACGGCCAAACCTTTCAGGGGAGCATTTGCAACCGTTTGTCACCATTTTTGAGTGAATTGCCAAAAGTCAGATTTTTGATGAAATTGTGACCCCGGGGCATGGGAATTTTTTCAAAAAAATCTTTTTCTGCCGCTTAAGTTGTTGAGGGCTGATTTCTTGTCCTGTGATAAAAAGCCTTCTGTTTCGAACGCCAATCCTCTCAGGGGAGCATTTCCAACCGTTTGGCACCATTTTTGAGTGAATTGGGGAACTTCAGATTTTTGATGAAATTCTGACCCCGGGGCTTGGGAATTTTTTCAAAAAAATCTTTTTCTGCCGGTTAAGTTGTTGAGGGCTGATTTCCTGTCCTATGATAAAAAGCCTTCTGTTTCGACAGCCAAACCTCTCAGGGGAGCATTTCCAACCGTTTGGCAACATTTTTGAGTGAATTGCCGAAAGTCAGATTTTAGATGAAATTGTGACCCCGGGGCTTGGGAATTTTTTCAAAAAAATCTTTTTCTGCCGGTTAAGTTGTTGAGGGCTGATTTCTTGTCCTGTGATAAAAAGCATTCTGTTTCGACGGCCAAACATTTCAGGGGAGGATTTGCAACCGTTTGTCACCATTTTTGATTGAATTGCTGAGAGCCAGATTTTTGATGAAATTCTGACCCCGGGGCTTGGGAATTTTTTCAAAAAAATCTTTTTCTGCCGGTTAAGTTGTTGAGGGCTGATTTCTTGTGCTGTGATAAAAAGCATTCTGTTTCGACCGCCAAACCTCTCAGGGGAGCATTTGCAACCGTTTGGCACCATTTTTGAGTGAATTGCCGAAAGCCAGATTTTTGATGAAATTGTGACCCCGGGGCTTGGGAATTTTTTCAAAAAAGTCTTTTTCTGCCGGTGAAGTTGTTGAGGGCTGATTTCTTGTCCTGTGATAAAAAGCCTTCTGTTTCGACCGCCAATCCTCTGAGGGGAGCATTTGCAACCGTTTCGCAGCATTTTCGAGTGAATTGGGGAACTTCAGATTTTTGATGAAATTCTGACCCCGGGGATTGGGAATTTTTTCAAAAAAATCTTTTTCTGCCGGTGAAGATGTTGAGGGCTGATTTCTTGTCCTGTGATAAAAATCCTTCTGTTTCGACCGCCAATCCTCTCAGGGGAGCATTTGCAACCGTTTGGCAACATTTTTGAGTGAATTGCCGAAAGTCAGATTTTTGATGAAATTCTGACTTGGGAATTTTTTCAAAAAAATCTGTTTCTGCCGGTGAAGTTGTTGAGGGCTGATTTCTTGTGCTGTGATCAAAAGCATTCTGTTTCGACCGCCAAACCTCTGAGGGGAGCATTTGCAACCGTTTGGCACCATTTTTGAGTGAATTGCCGAAAGTCAGATTTTTGATGAAATTCTGACCCCGGGGCTTGGGAATTTTTTCAAAAAAATCTTTTTCTGCCGGTTAAGTTGTTGAGGGCTGATTTCTTGTGCTGTGATAAAAAGCATTCTGTTTCGACCGCCAAACCTCTCAGGGGAGCATTTGCAACCGTTTGGCACCATTTTTGAGTGAATTTCCGAAAGCCAGATTTTTGATGAAATTGTGACCCCGGGGCTTGGGAATCTTTTCAAAAAAATCTTTTTCTGCCGGTTAAGTTGTTGAGGGCTGATTTCATGTCCTGTGATGAAAAGCATTCTGTTTCGACCGCCAAACCTCTCAGGGGAGCATTTGCAAGCGTTTGGCAACATTTTTGAGTGAATTGCCGAAAGTCAGATTTTTGATGAAATTGTGACCCCGGGGCTTAGGGATTTTTTCAAAAAAATCTTTTTCTGCCGGTGAAGTTGTTGAGGGCTGATTTATTGTCCTGTGATAAAAAGCCTTCTGTTTCGACCGCCAATCCTCTCAGGGGAGCATTTGCAATCGTTTGTCACCATTTTTGAGTGAATTGGAGAACTTCAGATTTTTGATGAAATTCTGACCCCGGGGCTTGGGAATTTTTTCAAAAAAAAACTTTTTCTGCCGGTTAAGTTGTTGAGGGCTGATTTCTTGTGATGTGATAAAAAGAATTCTGTTTCGACCGCCAAACCTCTCAGGGGAGCATTTGCAACTTTCTGGCACCATTTTTGAGTGAATTGCCAGATTTTTGATGAAATTCTGACCCCGGGGCTTGGGAATTTTTTCAAAAAAAAATCTTTTTCTGCCGGTTAAGTTTTTGAGGGCTGATTTCTTGTCCTGTGTTAAAAAGCCTTCTGTTTCGACCCCCAAAACTCTCAGGGGAGCATTTGCAACCGTTTCGCAGCATTTTTGAGTGAATTGCCGAAAGCCAGATTTTTGATGAAATTGTGACTCCGGGGCTTGGGAATTTTTTTGAAAAAAATCTTTTTCTGCCGGTTAAGTTGTTGAGGGCTGATTTCTTGTCCTGTGATAAAAATCAGCCCTCAACAACTTCACCAGCAGAAAAAGATTTTTTTGAAAAAATTCCCAAGCCCCGGGGTCAGAATTTGATCAAAAATCTGGCTTTCGGCAATTCAATCAAAAATGGTCCCAGAAAGTTGCAAATGCTCCCCTGAGAGGTTTGGCGGTCGAAACAGAATGCTTTTTATCACAGCACAAGAAATCAGCCCTCAACAACTTAACCGGCAGAAAAAGATTTTTTTGAAAAAATTCCCAAGCCCCAGGGTCAGAATTTCATCAAAAATCTGAAGTTCTCCAATTCACTCAAAAATGCTGCGAAACGGTTGCAAATGCTCCCCTGAGAGGTTTGGCGGTCGAAACAGAAGGCTTTTTATCACAGGACAAGAAATCAGCCCTCAACAACTTAACCGGCAGAAAAAGATTTTTTTGAAAAAATTCCCAAGCCCCGGGGTCAGAATTTCATCAAAAATCTGTAGTTCTCCAATTCACTCAAAAATGCTGCGAAATGGTTGCAAATGCTCCCCTGAGAGGATTGGCGGTCGAAACAGAAGGCTTTTTATCACAGGACAAGAAATCAGCCCTCAACAACTTAACCGGCAGAAAAAAGATTTTTTTGAAAAAATTCCCAAGCCCCGGGGTCACAATTTCATCAAAAATCTGACTTTCGGCAATTCACTCAAAAATGGTGCCAAACGGTTGCAAATGCTCCCCTGAGAGGTTTGGCGGTCGAAACAGAATGCTTTTTATCACAGCACAAGAAATCAGCCCTCAACAACTTCACCGGCAGAAAAAGATTTTTTTGAAAAAATTCCCAAGCCCCGGGGTCACAATTTCATCAAAAATCTGGCTTTCGGCAATTCACTCAAAAATGGTGACAAACGGTTGCAAATGCTCCCCTGAGAGGTTTGGCGGTCGAAACAGAATGCTTTTGATCACAGCACAAGAAATCAGCCCTCAACAACTTAACCGGCAGAAAAAGATTTTTTTGAAAAAATTCCCAAGCCCCGGGGTCAGAATTTCATCAAAAATCTGGCTCTCGGCAATTCAATAAAAAATGGTGCCAAACGGTTGCAAATGCTCCCCTGAGAGGTTTGGCGGTCGAAAAAGAATGCTTTTTATCACAGGACATGAAATCAGACCTCAACAACTTAACAGGCAGAAAAAGATTTTTTTGAAAAAATTCCCAAGCCCCGGGGTCACAATTTCATCAAAAATCTGGCTTTCGGCAATTCACTCAAAAATGGTGCCAAACGGTTGCAAATGCTCCCCTGAGAGGTTTGGCGGTCGAAACAGAAGGCTTTTTATCATAGGACAAGAAATCAGCCCTCAACAACTTAACCGGCAGAAAAATATTTTTTTTTGAAAAAATTCCCAAGCCCCGGCGTCAGAATTTCATCAAAAATCTGGCTTTCGGCAATTCACTCAAAAATGGTGCCAAACGGTTGCAAATGCTCCCCTGAGAGGTTTGGCGGTCGAATCAGAATGCTTTTTATCACAGCACAAGAAATCAGCCCTCAACAACTTAACCGGCAGAAAAAGATTTTTTTGAAAAAATTCCCAAGCCCCGGGGTCAGAATTTCATCAAAAATCTGAAGTTCTCCAATTCACTCAAAAATGGTGCCAAACGGTTGCAAATGTCCCACTGAGAGGTTTGGCGGTCGAAACAGAATGCTTTTTATCACAGCACAAGAAATCAGCCCTCAACAACTTCACCGGCAGAAAAAGATTTTTTTGAAAAAATTCCCAAGCCCCGGGGTCAGAATTTCATCAAAAATCTGAAATTCTCCAATTCACTCAAAAATGCTGCGAAACGGTTGCAAATGCTCCCCTGAGAGGATTGGCGGTCGAAACAGAAGACTTTTTATCACAGCACAAGAAATCAGCCCTCAACAACTTCACCGGCAGAAAAAGATTTTTTTGAAAAAATTCCCAAGCCCCGGGGTCACAATTTCATCAAAAATCTGACTTTCGGCAATTCACTCAAAAATGGTGCCAAACGGTTGCAAATGCTCCCCTGAGAGGTTTGGCGGTCGAAACAGAATGCTTTTTATCACAGCACAAGAAATCAGCCCTCAACAACTTCACCGGCAGAAAAAGATTTTTTTGAAAAAATTCCCAAGCCCCGGGGTCACAATTTCATCAAAAATCTGGCTTTCGGCAATTCACTCAAAAATGGTGACAAACGGTTGCAAATGCTCCCCTGAGAGGTTTGGCGGTCGAAACAGAATGCTTTTGATCACAGCACAAGAAATCAGCCCTCAACAACTTAACCGGCAGAAAAAGATTTTTTTGAAAAAATTCCCAAGCCCCGGGGTCAGAATTTCATCAAAAATCTGGCTCTCGGCAATTCAATAAAAAATGGTGCCAAACGGTTGCAAATGCTCCCCTGAGAGGTTTGGCGGTCGAAAAAGAATGCTTTTTATCACAGGACATGAAATCAGACCTCAACAACTTAACAGGCAGAAAAAGATTTTTTTGAAAAAATTCCCAAGCCCCGGGGTCACAATTTCATCAAAAATCTGGCTTTCGGCAATTCACTCAAAAATGGTGCCAAACGGTTGCAAATGCTCCCCTGAGAGGTTTGGCGGTCGAAACAGAAGGCTTTTTATCATAGGACAAGAAATCAGCCCTCAACAACTTAACCGGCAGAAAAATATTTTTTTTTGAAAAAATTCCCAAGCCCCGGCGTCAGAATTTCATCAAAAATCTGGCTTTCGGCAATTCACTCAAAAATGGTGCCAAACGGTTGCAAATGCTCCCCTGAGAGGTTTGGCGGTCGAATCAGAATGCTTTTTATCACAGCACAAGAAATCAGCCCTCAACAACTTAACCGGCAGAAAAAGATTTTTTTGAAAAAATTCCCAAGCCCCGGGGTCAGAATTTCATCAAAAATCTGAAGTTCTCCAATTCACTCAAAAATGGTGCCAAACGGTTGCAAATGTCCCACTGAGAGGTTTGGCGGTCGAAACAGAATGCTTTTTATCACAGCACAAGAAATCAGCCCTCAACAACTTCACCGGCAGAAAAAGATTTTTTTGAAAAAATTCCCAAGCCCCGGGGTCAGAATTTCATCAAAAATCTGAAATTCTCCAATTCACTCAAAAATGCTGCGAAACGGTTGCAAATGCTCCCCTGAGAGGATTGGCGGTCGAAACAGAAGACTTTTTATCACAGCACAAGAAATCAGCCCTCAACAACTTCACCGGCAGAAAAAGATTTTTTTGAAAAAATTCCCAAGCCCCGGGGTCAGAATTTCATCAAAAATCTGAAGTTCTCCAATTCACTCAAAAATTCTGCGAAACGGTTGCAAATGCTACCCTGAGAGGTTTGGCGGTCGAAACAGAATGCTTTTTATCACAGCACAAGAAATCAGCCCTCAACAACTTCACCGGCAGAAAAAGATTTTTTTGAAAAAATTCCCAAGCCCCGGGGTCACAATTTCATCAAAAATCTGGCTTTCGGCAATTCACTCAAAAATGGTGACAAACGGTTGCAAATGCTCCCCTGAGAGGTTTGGCGGTCGAAACAGAATGCTTTTGATCACAGCACAAGAAATCAGCCCTCAACAACTTAACCGGCAGAAAAAGATTTTTTTGAAAAAATTCCCAAGCCCCGGGGTCAGAATTTCATCAAAAATCTGGCTCTCGGCAATTCAATAAAAAATGGTGCCAAACGGTTGCAAATGCTCCCCTGAGAGGTTTGGCGGTCGAAAAAGAATGCTTTTTATCACAGGACATGAAATCAGACCTCAACAACTTAACAGGCAGAAAAAGATTTTTTTGAAAAAATCCCTAAGCCCGGGGTCATAATTTCATCAAAAATCTGACTTTCGGCAATTCACTCAAAAATGGTGCCAAACGGTTGCAAATGCTCCCCTGAGAGGTTTGGCTTTCGAAACAGAAGGCTTTTTATTATAGGACAAGAAATCAGCCCTCAACAACTTAACCGGCAGAAAAAGATTTTTTTGAAAAAATTCCCATGCCCCGGGGTCACAATTTCATCAAAAATCTGGCTTTCGCCAATTCATTCAAAAATGGTGCCAAACGGTTGCTAATGCTCTCCTGAGAGTTTTGGCGGTCGAAACAGAATGCTTTTTATCACAGCACAAGAAATCAGCCCTCAACAACTTAACCGGCAGAAAAAAGATTTTTTTGAAAAAATTCCCAAGCCCCGGGGTTAGAATTTCATCAGAAATCTGGCTCTCGGCAATTCAATCAAAAATGCTGCAAAACGGTTGCAAATGCTCCCCTGAGAGGATTGGCGGTCGAAACAGAAGGCTTTTTATCACAGGACAATAAATCAGCCCGCAACAACTTCACCGGCAGAAAAAGATATTTTTGAAAAAATTCCCAAGCCCCGGGGTCAGAATTTCATCAAAAATCTGGCTTTCGGTAATTCACTCAAAAATGGTGCCAAATGGTTGCAAATGCTCCCCTGAAAGGTTTGGCCGTCGAAACAGAATGCTTTTTATCACAGCACAAGAAATCAGCCCTCAACAACTTAACCGGCAGAAAAAAATTTTTTAAAAAAAATTCCCGAGCCCCGGGGTCAGAATTTCATAAAAAATCTGGCTTTCGGCAATTCACTCAAAAATGGTGCCAAATGGTTGCAAATGCTCCCCTGAGAGGTTTGGCGGTCGAAATAGAATTCTTTTTATTACAGCACAAGAAATCAGCCCTCAACAACTTAACCGGCAGAAAAAGATTTTTTTGAAAAAATTCCCAAGCCCTGGGGTCAGAATTTCATCAAAAATCTGGCTTTCGGTAATTCACTCAAAAATGGTGCCAAACGGTTGCAAATGCTCCCCTGAGAGGTTTGGCGGTCGAATCAGAATGCTTTTTATCACAGCACAAGAAATCAGCCCTCAACAACTTAACCGGCAGAAAAAGATTTTTTTGAAAAAATTCCCAAGCCCCGGGGTCAGAATTTCATCAAAAATCTGGCTCTCGGCAATTCACGCAAAAATGGTGCCAAACGGTTGCAAATGCTCCCCTGAGAGGTTTGGCGGTCGAAACAGAATGCTTTTTATCACAGCACAAGAAATCAGCCCTCAACAACTTCACCGGCAGAAAAAGATTTTTTTGAAAAAATTCCCATGCCCCGGGGTCAGAATTTCATCAAAAATCTGGCTCTCGGCAATTCAATCAAAAATGGTGCCAAACGGTTGCAAATGCTCCACTGAGAGGTTTGGCGGTCGAAACAGAATGCTTTTTATCACAGCAGAAGAAATCAGCCCTTGTCAGGGGTTCAGGAGCAGAGACGCAGAGAAGGGAGGAGACAGAGAGCGAGGGGGAGGAATACGAAGGAAGGATGAGTGGGGATGACGACCCGAGATCACCGAGCCTGTCCAGTGAGTCCGAGGATTCCCAGAAGTGAGCGCCAGCGGTCAGAGCAAGGGGGGAAAGCAGGGGGACACTCCAGGAAGAAGGGGCCAGAGAGGGATCAGAGAGCAGCAGTTGGAGATCGGGACCCACGTGCCCAGCCGGGAGCAGCGGGGAGAAAGGGGACCAGACATCGGGTTCCGGAGGCTTTCAGCAGGAGGGAGGGCATGAGTCAGGAGTAGTCACACCCACCTCGGGGAGCGACGAAACGATCAAGAGGAAGGTAGAGAGTTGGGCGCGCGCGCCAAGTTCAAATGCAGCGGAAGCTGGCGCAGTAAGCAGCCCGGAGAGTGAGCCAGGTCCCAAAGCCCGCCGCAAGGAGGCGGAAGGGTCAGGGGGGTCCGCGTCAGAAGAGAGTAGGAGAGAAGAGACCACGGGGGGCAGAAGGACCCAGAGACGGAAGGAAAGGCGCAGGAGGTGGAGCAAGGCTAGGGTATTAAGCTGGTGTGCTAGAGGCGGAGACTCAGACCTGTCTTCGCCGGTCTGACATAGAAGACGTGGGGCTGCACATTGCAGTTTGGAAATGGAACCTGTAACCCAATAAAGACTCTTTTAACGTGAACGCTGGCTAACGTGGTCCTATGTGAGCTGGGACTGGGTAGCAGCCCTGACAGTAAGACCCGTCTCCCTATAGCTTCGGACACCTGAAACCTCGCAGCGGAGGCAGAAGCAGCGAGAGGAGGAAATTGGTGTTTGGGAGCAAGCTCCCAAAGGTTGGCAGAGATGACGGAAGCAGAAAAAATTTCAGCGCTGCAACAGGCAGTGACCCAATTGAACACAGAGGTACTGGCATCCAAGAAAAGGGAGCAGGATGCTGCGGCCGCCTACAGAGATCTCCATGCCAGGTTTGAAGCGTTGGTTAAGTAAGGGCAACCGGGACCCAGACCGGAGGGGGTTGGGTTGGCACGGAGAGCAGGAGGGCTTGTGGCTCACTTCGATGGGAATTTGCAACAGTACCCCAATTTTCGAGCAGACGTAATGTGCGCACTGCAACTGCTGGCAAAAGACTTTAGAGATGAGGAAGAGAAAGTGGGGTTTATACTATCCCATTTGCATGGGGATGCTAAAGCGTGGCTGCGCAATTTGTGGAGGGATAAAGATCCAGCGCTTCAGAGTGCAGATGCCTTTATCAAAGCGATGGATGCGTGCTTTTTATCTACCATTGACGTGGATCTTGCTCGACGGGAGATACATGGACTGAGACAAGGGAGGGCGAGCGTACGGCAGTATCACGCCCGCTTTTTTGCGCTGGTCAGTGCCTTGGAATGGGACCGGGATTCACCTCCAGTCAGAGACCTGTTCTGGGAGGGTCTGAGCAGTGCTGTTAAAGACGAAATTGCGAGGGGGGAGAGGCCCCGGAGCACGCAGGAGGTGGTCCAAAGGGCGCTGACTGTGGGGGTGAGGCTGGAAGAACGTCCATGGTGCAGAGACGAAGGACGTGGAGGGCGCGAAGCAGCGAGAAGTTTCTCTTTCGTTCTCAGGGAAGCAGCGCGTGCGCAATCCACACCTCCGCCAGGAGGGGGAGTGGAACCTATGGAGGTGGGAGGCGCCAGGGCTCAGTCAGCTACCAGAGCCCCAGCACCGGGAGCAGTCAAGACTAAGCCTCCTAGAGGGAACCGGAAGTGTTACATCTGCGACAGTCCTCAACACTTGGCGAGAGAGTGTCCCCAGAGGAACTCCAAGCACACTGCAGCCTCCGCAACGGTGATAGCAGCCACGCAGCACAGCGAACCCCAGCAGGGAAACGACGATGTCTGGCTGGAGGCAGAGGCACTGGGGCCCAGCCAGACGAATCAGTGAAGCAGTCCCCAGCGATCTTGCAACCCACAGACCCCCTCCCACCCAAACCAGTAGTGCAGCTCACCGCATCTCTCCAGCTACCCAATGGCATCACTATAGACGTGCCACTTTCTGTGGACTCTGGAAGCACTGCAGACTTTATAGCGCAGGATTTTGTGGAGCAGCACGCTATACAGCTACTGCCTGCCACTCTGCCCCTGCAAGTCGTCACAGTGGATGGCAGAGAGTTGCTGGGGGGGCAGGTGGTGAAGCAGACGCCGCCAATGGTGATGCGACTTGGCAACCACAGGGAAGTCATCAGTTTTAATGTCACCCGACTGTCGGACACGCCCATTGTGTTGGGCATGAGTTGGCTGGACAGGCACAGTCCGACACTGGCTTGGTACCAGCGACAGCTGATCTTCGGCTCTTCTTATTGTGCCGAGCACTGCATCCTGCCCAGACAGGAGGGAGAGGAGGAGGAATCACAGCTGCAGTTGGGAACGTTGCAAGCAGTCCCCCACAAATACGCGGACTTTCTGGAGGTCTTCTGCGAGAAGGAGGCGGACAAGCTACCCCCTCACAGGCAGTATGACTGCAAGATTGACCTCCTACCAGGGGCGACGCTGCCGAAAGGGAAGCTGTATTCCATGTCTGAGGACGAACTACAGGAACTCAAACAGTTCATTGATCACAATTTGGAGCGCGGTTTCATCCGGGAGTCCAAGGCAGTGGGGGGCAGTCCTGTTTTCTTCGTGAAGAAGAAAGACACGCCCCAAAAAAGACTTGTAGTTGATTTTCGCCTCTTGAACAAGATGACCAAGCCCTCTGATTTCCCCATGCCCAGGATTGACGACCTCCTAGCGACGGTGCGCAAGGGACGCGTGTTCACCAAGTTGCACCTGCGAGGGGCGTACAATCTCATCCGCATGAGGGAAGGCGATGAGTGGAAGACAGCCATGTTCACGCCTCTGGGTACCTACGAATACAGAGTGATGCCGTTTGGATTGCAAAACGGTTCTCACTGTTTTCAAGCTTTCATGCATCATGTGTTGGCGGGACTCCTCTACAAGAAGTGCGTCTGCTTCCTGGATGACATCCTGATATTCTCCGAATCGCAGCAAGCACATGACCAAGACGTTCGGGAGGTGCTGAAGAGGCTGCAGCAGCATAGACTGTACGCCAAACTGGAGAAGTGCCAGTTCGACACGACGGAGGTGGATTTCCTGGGCTACAAGTTGTCTGACAAGGGGCTAGCCATGGACAGCGCCAAGGTTCGCACGGTGTTGGATTGGAAGAGCCCGCGCAACCGGAAGGAGGTCCAGCGGTTTGTGGGCTTCGCCAACTTCTATCGCAAGTTTATCAAGGGGTTCGCGATGCAGACGGCGGCTATTACGGACACGCTAAGCTCCAAGAAAAAGAAATTCATCTGGACGGAGCAGGCAGAGCAGTCCTTTCAAGCACTCAAGCGTCTCTTCGCGTCGGAAGAGCAACTGCTGCATATCGACCCCAGCAGACCGATGCGGGTAGAGACAGACGCGTCCGATAGAGCCGTGGGAGCGGTCCTGCTGCAGAGAGACCCGCAGGGGGTCTGGAGGCCGGGAGCATTCTACTCCAGAAAGCTCAGCAAGTCGGAGCAGAACTAAACCATCTGGGACAGGGAGTTGCTGGCCATTCATGCAGCGTTCAAAGCGTGGAGGCATTTCCTGATCGGAGCCAAGCACACAGTGCAAGTCTGCACGGACCACAAGAATCTGGAGCACTGGCGCACGGCGCAGTTCCTGAACCAGAGGCAGATACGTTGGGCAGAGTTCTTTGCTGACTTCGATTTCCGAATAGAGTACGTCCCAGGCGACACCAACATCATGGCGGATGCACTGTCCCGAAAACCGCAATACCTCGAAGAGGCGACGCCAGCGGCAGCCATGCACATCTTCGCGCCAACAGCGTGGGCGTGCGCTTCAGCCACAGTAGACCTGGATGCGGTGCGGCGGGCGTTGCAGAACGACTCATTCGCGCAGGCGAAGATGGCCGAGGTGCACAAGGGCACGGCGAAGAGCGACGAGTTCCAGATACGAGACAGCTTGCTCTTACGTAAAGGGGCCATCTACGTGCCGGGAGATGAACTTCGCGCCAAGGTACTGCAACAGTTGCACGACGCACCCACGGCCGGACACTTTGGCACAGAAAAAACGGTGGAATTAGTCGCAAGGGACTTTTGGTGGCCCAGACTGAGAGGGGAGGTCGCGGACTACGTCGCGAGGTGCGACACCTGCCAGAGGGCCAAGCCGGTGCACAAACCACCGGCGGGACTGCTGGAACCGCTGCAAACGCCGTTTGAACCGTGGGAGAGGGTGGCCCTGGACTTTGTCACGGATCTACCCAGCTCGAGAGGCAAGACAGCTGTACTAGTGGTGGTGGACTTGTTCACCAAGATG
The DNA here is from genome assembly GCF_965113315.1 of Podarcis vaucheri. NCBI lineage: Eukaryota > Metazoa > Chordata > Lepidosauria > Squamata > Lacertidae > Podarcis > Podarcis vaucheri. The sequence goes on along the minus strand of NC_138762.1, from coordinate 95,261,933 downwards.
GCACATTTCATACCGTGTGCGAAGGTGGCCACGGCGGAACAAACAGCCAAACTGTTCATAGATCACGTGTTCAAAGTGCACGGGCTGCCGCGGTCTATACTGTCCGACCGCGGACGCCAGTTCATCTCGAATTTCTGGCAGAAGCTGATGGGCTTCCTGAACGTCAAGATCAACCTGACATCAGCGAGACACCCGCAGACCAACGGGCAAGCGGAGAGGGTCAATGCCATCATGCAGCAGTACCTGAGATGCTATGCCAATCAACAGCCTGCGACGTGGGTGGATTACCTGCCGCTCGCCGAGTTCGCCTACAACAACACGAAGCACGTGTCCACAGGGGTGACGCCGTTCTTCGCCAACAATGGGAGGAATCCCAGAACCTTCCCGGGACTGGAGAGAGTGGGGGAAGGGGAACCGCAGACGGCGGACGCTTTCGCGTCTGAGTTGCAGGAGGTCCACGATCAACTCCGACGGCAGCTGGAGCTAGCGAAGCACGCATACAAGGTGCAAGCTGACAAGCACAGGCGGGTTGGCGAAGAGATCCGAGTGGGAGACTGGGTCTGGTTGGCAGCCCACGCAGTGCCGACCAGATCGTTAGCCAAGAAGAAGTTGGGGCACAAGCAACTCGGTCCATACCAAGTCGAAGCACAGATCAACCCAGTAGCTTTCCGGGCTCCCATTCCCCAGAGGGGTCACCGGAGGGTTCGGCGTCAGACTCCTCGTACTGGTGGGACGATCGACCAGAGGAGCAGTGGCGCCGGAGGTGGCTGGAGATGCCAGGTCGAGCGACCGACGCAGAGACTGACATGGACGTGTTCGGGGAGGATCTTGGGTTCGAGCACGGCGGCACTGAAATGGAAGCGGAGCAGATCAACGTTGACGAACGCGAGGAGGAAGACTCGGAGGTCTTCAGTTGGCGGCCAGCGACGGGGAGCGAACTGTATCCGGCATTCACTCCCGTGATGATGGAGCACCCAGCACCCACACCTGAAAGTGGGGAGGGGGGAAGGGGGGGCTTCGAGGGGGGATGGATGTCAGGGGTTCAGGAGCAGAGACGCAGAGAAGGGAGGAGACAGAGAGCGAGGGGGAGGAATATGAAGGAAGGATGAGTGGGGATGACGACCCGAGATCACCGAGCCTGTCCAGTGAGTCCGAGGATTCCCAGAAGGGAGCGCCAGCGGTCAGAGCAAGGGGGGGAAAGCAGGGGGACACCCCAGGAAGAAGGGGCCAGAGAGGGATCAGAGAGCAGCAGTTGGAGATCGGGACCCACGTGCCCAGCCGGGAGCAGCGGGGAGAAAGGGGACCAGACATCGGGTTCCGGAGGCTTTCAGCAGGAGGGAGGGCATGAGTCAGGAGTAGTCACGCCCACCTCGGGGAGCGACGAAACGATCAAGAGGAAGGTAGAGAGTTGGGCGCGCGCGCCAAGTTCAAATGCAGCGGAAGCTGGCGCAGTAAGCAGCCCGGAGAGTGAGCCAGGTCCCAAAGTCCGCCGCAAGGAGGCGGAAGGGTCAGGGGGGTCCGCGTCAAAAGAGAGTAGGAGAGAAGAGACCACGGGGGGCAGAAGGACCCAGAGACGGAAGGAAAGGCGCAGGAGGTGGAGCAAGGCTAGGGTATTAAGCTGGTGTGCTAGAGGCGGAGACTCAGACGGGTCTTCGCCGGTCTGACATAGAAGACGTGGGGCTGCACATTGCAGTTCGGAAATAGAACCTGTAACCCAATAAAGACTCTTTTAACGTGAACGCTGGCTAACGTGGTCCTATGTGAGCTGGGACTGGGTAGCAGCCCTGACAGCCCTCAACAACTTAACCGGCAGAAAAAGATTTTTTTGAAAAAATTCCCAAGCCCCGGGGTAAGAATTTCATCAAAAATCTGAAATTCTCCAATTCACTCAAAAATGCTGCGAAACGGTTGCAAATGCTCCCCTGAGAGGATTGGCGGTCGAAACAGAAGACTTTTTATCACAGGACAACAAATCAGCCCTCAACAACTTCACCGGCAGAAAAAGACTTTTTTGAAAAAATTCCCAAGCCCCGGGGTCACAATTTCATCAAAAATCTGGCTTTCGGCAATTCACTCAAAAATGGTGACAAACGGTTGCAAATGCTCCACTGAGAGGTTTGGCGGTCGAAACAGAATGCTTTTTATCACAGCACAAGAAATCAGCCCTCAACAACTTAACCGGCAGAAAAAGATTTTTTTGAAAAAATTCCCAAGCCCCGGGGTCAGAATTTCATCAAAAATCTGAAATTCTCCAATTCACTCAAAAATGCTGCGAAACGGATGCAAATGCTCCCCTGAGAGGATTGGCGGTCGAAACAGAAGACTTTTTATCACAGGACAACAAATCAGCCCTCAACAACTTCACCGGCAGAAAAAGATTTTTTTGAAAAAATTCCCAAGCCCCGGGGTCACAATTTCATCAAAAATCTGGCTTTCGGCAATTCACTCAAAAATGGTGACAAACGGTTGCAAATGCTCCCCTGAGAGGTTTGGGGGTCGAAACAGAATGCTTTTTATCACAGACATGAAATCAGCCCTCAACAACTTAACCGGCAGAAAAAGATTTTTTTGAAAAAATTCCCAAGCCCCGGGGTCAGAATTTCATCAAAAATCTGGCTCTCGGCAAATCAATCAAAAATGGTGCCAAACGGTTGCAAATGCTCCCCTGAGAGGTTTGGCGGTCGAAACAGAATGCTTTTTATCACAGCACAAGAAATCAGCCCCCAACAACTTAACCGGCAGAAAAAGATTTTTTTGAAAAAATTCCCAAGCCCCGGGGTCAGAATTTCATCATAAATCTGGCTCTCGGCAATTCAATCAAAAATGGTGCCAAACGGTTGCAAATGCTACCCTGAGAGGTTTGGCGGTCGAAACAGAATGCTTTTAATCACAGGACATGAAATCAGACCTCAACAACTTAACCGGCAGAAAAAAATTTTTTTGAAAAAATTCCCAAGCCCCGGGGTCAGAATTTCATCAAAAATCTGAAGTTCTCCAATTCACTCAAAAATGCTGCGAAACGGTTGCAAATGCTCCCCTGAGAGGATTGGCGGTCGAAACAGAATGCTTTTTATCACAGGACAAGAAATCAGCTCTCAAAAACTTCACCGGCAGAAAAAGATATTTTTGAAAAAATTCCCAAGCCCCGGGGTCAGAATTTCATCAAAAATCTGGCTTTCGGCAATTCACTCAAAAATGTTGCCAAACGGTTGCAAATGCTCCCCTGAGAGGTTTAGCTGTGGAAACAGAATGCTTTTGTCCATAGGACAAGAAATCAGCCCTCAACAACTTAACCGGCAGAAAAAGATTTTTTTGAAAAAATTCCCAAGCCCCGGGGTCACAATTTCATCAAAAATCTGGCTTTCGGCAATTCACTCAAAAATGGTGCCAAACGGTTGCAAATGCTCCCCTGAGAGGTTTGGCGGTCGAAACAGAAGGCTTTTTATCACATGACAAGAAATCAGCCCTCAACAACTTAACCGGCAGAAAAAGATGTTTTTGAAAAAATCCTTAAGCCCCGGGGTCATAATTTCATCAAAAATCTGACTTTCGGCAATTCACTCAAAAATGGTGCCAAACGGTTGCAAATGCTCCCCTGAGAGGTTTGGCTTTCGAAACAGAAGGCTTTTTATTATAGGACAAGAAATCAGCCCTCAACAACTTAACCGGCAGAAAAAGATTTTTTTGAAAAAATTCCCATGCCCCGGGGTCACAATTTCATCAAAAATCTGGCTTTCGCCAATTCAATTTTCTGCTGGTTAAGTTGTTGAGGGCTGATTTCTTGTCCTGTGATAAAAAGCCTTCTGTTTTGACCGCCAAACCTCTAGGGGAGCATTTGCAACCGTTTGGCACCATTTTTTATTGAATTGCCGAGAGCCAGATTTTTGATGAAATTCTGACCCCGGGACTTGGGAATTTTTTCAAAAAAATGTTTTTCTGCCGGTTAAGTTGTTGAGGGCTGATTTCTTGTCCTGTGATAAAAAGCCTTCTGTTTCGACAGCCAAACCTCTCAGGGGAGCATTTGCAACCGTTTGGCACCATTTTTGAGTGAATTGCCGAAATCCAGATTTTTAATGAAATTGTGACCCTGGGGCTTGGGAATTTTTTCAAAAAAGTCTTTTTCTGCCGGTTAAGTTGTTGAGGTCTGATTTCTTGTCCTGTGATCAAAAGCATTCTGTTTCGACAGCCAAACCTCTCAGGGGAGCATTTGCAACCGTTTGGCACCATTTTTGAGTGAATTGCCGAAAGTCAGATTTTTGATGAAATTGTGACTCCGGGGCTTGGGAATTTTTTCAAAAAAATCCTTTTCTGCCGGTGAAGTTGTTGAGGGCTGATATCTTGTCCTGTGATAAAAAGCCTTCTGTTTCGACCGCCAATCCTCTCAGGGGAGCATTTGCAACCGTTTCGCAGCATTTTTGAGTGAATTGGAGAACTTCAGATTTTTGATGAAATTCTGACCCCGGGGCTTGGGAATTTTTTCAAAAAAATCTTTTTCTGCCGGTTAAGTTGTTGAGGTCTGATTTCATGTCCTGTGATAAAAAGCATTCTGTTTCGACCGCCAAACCTCTCAGGGGAGCATTTGCAACTGTTTGGCACCATTTTTGATTGAATTGCCGAGAGCCAGATTTTTGATGAAATTCTGACCCAGGGGCTTGGGAATTTTTTCAAAAAAATCTTTTTCTGCCGGTTAAGTTGTTGAGGGCTGATTTCTTGTGCTGTGATAAATAGCATTCTGTTTCGACCGCCAAACCTCTCAGGGGAGCATTTTCAACCGTTTGGCACCATTTTTGAGTGAATTGGAGAACTTCAGATTTTTGATGAAATTCTGACCCCGGGGCTTGGGAATTTTTTCAAAAAAATCTTTTTCTGCCGGTTAAGTTGTTGTGGGCTGATTTCATATCCTGTGATAAAAAGCATTCTGTTTCGACCCCCAAACCTCTCAGGGGAGCATTTGCAACCGTTTGGCACCATTTTTGAGTGAATTGCCGAAAGCCAGATTTTTGATGAAATTGTGACCCAGGGGCTTGGGAATTTTTTCAAAAAAATCTTTTTCTGCCGGTGAAGTTGCTGAGGGCTGATTTCTTGTCCTGTGATAAAAAGCATTCTGTTTCGACCGCCAAACCTCTCAGGGGAGCATTTGCAACCGTTTCGCAGCATTTTTGATTGAATTGCCGAGAGCCAGATTTTTGATGAAATTCTGACCCCGGGGCTTGGGTATTTTTTTTAAAAAAAAATCTTTTTCTGCCGGTTAAGTTGTTGAGGTCTGATTTCATGTCCTGTGATAAAAAGCATTCTGTTTCGACCGCCAAACCTCTCAGGGGAGCATTTGCAACTGTTTGGCACCATTTTTGATTGAATTGCCGAAAGCCAGATTTTTGATGAAATTCTGACCCAGGGGCTTGGGAATTTTTTCAAAAGAATCTTTTTCTGCCGGTTAAGTTGTTGAGGGCTGATTTCTTGTGCTGTGATAAATAGCATTCTGTTTCGACCGCCAAACCTCTCAGGAGAGCATTAGCAACCGTTTGGCACCATTTTTTGAGTGAATTGGAGAACTACAGATTTTTGATGAAATTCTGACCCCGGGGCTTGGGAATTTTTTCAAAAAAATCTTTTTCTGCCGGTTAAGTTGTTGTGGGCTGATTTCATATCCTGTGATAAAAAGCATTCTGTTTGGACCCCCAAACCTCTCAGGGGAGCATTTGCAACCGTTTGGCACCATTTTTGAGTGAATTGCCGAAAGCCAGATTTTTTATGAAATTGTGACCCAGAGGCTTGGGAATTTTTTCAAAAACATCTTTTTCTGCCGGTTAAGTTGTTGAGGGCTGATTTCTTGTGCTGTGATCAAAAGCCTTCTGTTTCGACAGCCAAACCTCTCAGGGGAGCATTTGCAACCGCTTGGCACCATTTTTGAGTGAATTGCCGAAAGCCAGATTTTTGATGAAATTGTGACCCCGGGGCTTGGGAATTTTTTCAAAAAAATCTTTTTCTGCGGGTGAAGTTGTTGGGGGCTGATTTCTTGTGCTGTGATAAAAAGCATTCTGTTTCGACCGCCAAACCTCTCAGGGGAGCATTTGCAACCATTTGGCAACATTTTTGAGTGAATTGCCGAAAGTCAGATTTTTGATGAAATTGTGACCCCGGGGCTTAGGGATTTTTTCAAAAAAATCTTTTTCTGCCGGTTAAGTTATTGAGGGCTGATTTCATGTCCTGTGATAAAAAGCCTTCTGTTTCGACCGCCAATCCTCTCAGGGGAGGATTTTCAACCGTTTCGCAGAATTTTTGAGTGAATTGGAGAACTTCAGATTTTTGATGAAATTCTGACCCCGGGGCTTGGGAATTTTTTCAAAAAAATCTTTTTCTGCCGGTTAAGTTGTTGAGGTCTGATTTCATGTCCTGTGATAAAAAGCTTTCTGTTTCGACCCCCAAACCTCTCAGGGGAGCATTTGCAACCGTTTGTCACCATTTTTGAGTGAATTGCCGAAAACCAGATTTTTGATGAAATTGTCACCCCGGGGCTTGGGAATTTTTTCAAAAAAATCTTTTTCTGCCGGTGAAGTTGTTGAGGGCTGATTTCTTGTCCTGTGATAAAAAGCATTCTGTTTCAACCGCCAAACCTCTCAGGGGAGCATTTGCAACTGTTTGGCACCATTTTTGATTGAATTCCCGAAAGCCAGATTTTTGATGAATTTGTGACCCCGGGGCTTGGGAATTTTTTCAAAAAAATCTTTTTCTGCCGGTTAAGTTGTTGAGGCCTGATTTCATGTGCTGTGATAAAAAGCATTCTGTTTCGAGCGCCAAACCTCTCAGGGGAGCATTTGCAACCGTTTGGCACCATTTTTGAGTGAATTCCCGAAAGCCAGATTTTTGATGAATTTGTGACCCCGGGGCTTGGGAATTTTTTCAAAAAAATCTTTTTCTGCCGGTTAAGTTGTTGAGGTCTGATTTCATGTCCTGTGATAAAATGCTTTCTGTTTCGACCGCCAAACCTCTCAGGGGAGCATTTGCAACCGTTTGGCACCATTTTTGAGTGAATTGCCGAAAGCCAGATTTTTGATTTAATTCTGACCCCGGGGCTTGGGAATTTTTTCAAAAAAATCTTTTTCTGCCGGTGAAGTTGTTGAGGGCTGATTTCTTGTGCTGTGATAAAAAGCATTCTGTTTCGACCGCCAAACCTCTCAGGGGAGCATTTGCAACCGTTTGGCACCATTTTTGAGTGAATTGCCGAAAGCCAGATTTTTGATGAAATTCTGACCCCGGGGCTTGGGAATTTTTTCAAAAAAATCTTTTTCTGCCGGTTAAGTTGTTGAGGGCTGATTTCTTGTGCTGTGATAAAATGCATTATGTTTCAACCGCCAAACCTCTCAGGGGAGCTTTTGCAACCGTTTGGCACCATTTTTGATTGAATTGCCGAGAGCCAGATTTTTGATGAAATTCTGACCCCGGGGCTTGGGAATTTTTTCAAAAAAATCTTTTTCTTCCGGTTAAGTTGTTGAGGGCTGATTTCTTGTGCTGTGATAAAAAGCCTTCTGTTTCGACCGCCAGTCCTCTCAGGGGAGCATTTGCAACCGTTTGGCAAAATTTTTGAGTGAATTGCCAAAAGTCAGATTTTTGATGAAATTGTGACCCCGGGGCTTAGGGATTTTTTCAAAAAAAAATCTTTTTCTGCCGGTGAAGTTGTTGAGGGCTGATTTCTTGTCCTGTGATAAAAAGCCTTCTGTTTCGACCGCCAATCCTCTCAGGGGAGCATTTGCAACCGTTTCGCAGCATTTTTGAGTGAATTGGAGAACTTAAGATTTTTGATGAAATTCTGACCCCGGGGCTTGGGATTTTTTCAAAAAAATCTTTTTCTGCCGGTGAAGTTGTTGAGGGCTGATTTCTTGTCCTGTGATAAAAAGCCTTCTGTTTCGACCGCCAATCCTCTCAGGGGAGCATTTGCAACCGTTTCGCAGCATTTTTGAGTGAATTGGAGAAGTTCAGATTTTTGATGAAATTCTGACCCCGGGGCTTGGGAATTTTTTCAAAAAAATCTTTTTCTGCCGGTTAAGTTGTTGAGGTCTGATTTCATGTCCTGTGATGAAAAGCATTCTGTTTCGACCGCCAAACCTCTCAGGGGAGCATTTGCAACCGTTTGGCACCATTTTTGAGTGAATTGCCGAAAGCCAGATTTTTGATGAAATTCTGACCCCGGGGCTTGGGAATTTTTTCAAAAAAATCTTTTTCTGCCGGTTAAGTTGTTGAGGGCTGATTTCATGTCCTGTGATAAAAAGCATTCTGTTTCGACCGCCAAACCTCTCAGGGGAGCATTTGCAACCGTTTGGCACCATTTTTGAGTGAATTGCCGAAAGCCAGATTTTTGATGACATTGTGACCCCGGGGCTTGGGAATTTTTTCAAAAAAATCTTTTTCTGCCGGTGAAGTTGTTGAGGGCTGATTTCTTGTGCTGTGATAAAAAGCATTCTGTTTCGACCGCCAAACCTCTCAGGGGAGCATTTGCAACCGTTTGGCACCATTTTTGAGTGAATTGCCGAAAGCCAGATTTTTGATGAAATTCTGACCCCGGGGCTTGGGAATTTTTTCAAAAAAATCTTTTTCTGCCGGTTAAGTTGTTGAGGGCTGATTTCTTGTGCTGTGATAAAATGCATTATGTTTCAACCGCCAAACCTCTCAGGGGAGCTTTTGCAACCGTTTGGCACCATTTTTGATTGAATTGTCGAGAGCCAGATTTTTGATGAAATTCTGACCCCGGGGCTTGGGAATTTTTTCAAAAAAATCTTTTTCTTCCGGTTAAGTTGTTGAGGGCTGATTTCTTGTGCTGTGATAAAAAGCCTTCTGTTTCGACCGCCAGTCCTCTCAGGGGAGCATTTGCAACCGTTTGGCAAAATTTTTGAGTGAATTGCCGAAAGCCAGATTTTTGACGAAATTCTGACCCCGGGGCTTGGGAATTTTTTCAAAAAAATCTTTTTCTGCCGGTTAAGTTGTTGAGGGCTGATTTCTTGTGCTGTGATAAAAAGCATTCTGTTTCGACGGCCAAACCTCTCAGGGGAGCATTTGCAACCATTTGGCACCATTTTTGTGTGAATTGCCGAAAGCCAGATTTTTGATGACATTGTGACCCTGGGGCTTGGGAATTGTTTCAAAAAAATCTTTTTATGCGGGTGAAGTTGCTGAGGGCTGATTTCTTGTGCTGTGATAAAAAGCATTCTGTTTCGACCGCCAAACCTCTCAGGGGAGCATTTGCAACCGTTTGGCACCATTTTTGAGTGAATTGCCGAAAGCCAGATTTTTAATGAAATTCTGACCCCGGGGCTTGGGAATTTTTTCAAAAAATTTTTTTTCTGCCGGTTAAGTTGTTGAGGGCTGATTTCTTGTGTTGTGATAAAAAGCATTCTGTTTCGACCGCCAAACCTCTCAGGGGAGTATATGCAACCGTTTGGCACCATTTTTCAGTGAATTGCCGAAAGCCAGATTTTTGATGACATTGTGACCCTGGGGCTTGGGAATTGTTTCAAAAAAATCTTTTTCTGCGGGTGAAGTTGCTGAGGGCTGATTTCTTGTGCTGTGATAAAAAGCATTCTGTTTCGACCGCCAAACCTCTCAGGGGAGCATTTGCAACCGTTTGGCACCATTTTTGAGTGAATTGCCGAAAGCCAGATTTTTTATGAAATTCTGACCCCGGGGCTCGGGAATTTTTTTAAAAAAATTTTTTTCTGCCGGTTAAGTTGTTGAGGGCTGATTTCTTGTGCTGTGATAAAAAGCATTCTGTTTCGACCGCCAAACCTCTCAGGGGAGCATTTGCAACCGTTTGGCACCATTTTTGAGTGAATTTCCGAAAGCCAGATTTTTGATGAAATTGTGACCCCGGGGCTTGGGAATTGTTTCAAAAAAATCTTTTTCTGCGGGTGAAGTTGCTGAGGGCTGATTTCTTGTGCTGTGATAAAAAGCATTCTGTTTCGACCGCCAAACCTCTCAGGGGAGCATTTGCAACCGTTTGGCACCATTTTTGAGTGAATTGCCGAAAGCCAGATTTTTAATGAAATTCTGACCCCGGGGCTTGGGAATTTTTTCAAAAAATTTTTTTTCTGCCGGTTAAGTTGTTGAGGGCTGATTTCTTGTGTTGTGATAAAAAGCATTCTGTTTCGACCGCCAAACCTCTCAGGGGAGTATTTGCAACCGTTTGGCACCATTTTTCAGTGAATTGCCGAAAGCCAGATTTTTGATGACATTGTGACCCTGGGGCTTGGGAATTGTTTCAAAAAAATCTTTTTCTGCGGGTGAAGTTGCTGAGGGCTGATTTCTTGTGCTGTGATAAAAAGCATTCTGTTTCGACCGCCAAACCTCTCAGGGGAGCATTTGCAACCGTTTGGCACCATTTTTGAGTGAATTGCCGAAAGCCAGATTTTTTATGAAATTCTGACCCCGGGGCTCGGGAATTTTTTTAAAAAAATTTTTTTCTGCCGGTTAAGTTGTTGAGGGCTGATTTCTTGTGCTGTGATAAAAAGCATTCTGTTTCGACCGCCAAACCTCTCAGGGGAGCATTTGCAACCGTTTGGCACCATTTTTGAGTGAATTTCCGAAAGTCAGATTTTTGATGAAATTGTGACCCCGGGGCTTGGGAATTGTTTCAAAAAAATCTTTTTCTGCGGGTGAAGTTGCTGAGGGCTGATTTCTTGTGCTGTTATAAAAAGGATTCTGTTTCGACCGCCAAACCTCTCAGGGGAGCATTTGCAACCGTTTCGCAGCATTTTTGAGTGAATTGGAGAACTTCATATTTTTGATGAAATTCTGACCCCGGGGCTTGGGAATTTTTTCAAAAAAATCTTTTTCTGCGGGTGAAGTTGTTGAGGGCTGATTTCTTGTCATGTGATAAAAAGCATTCTGTTTCGACCGCCAAACCTCACAGGAGAGCATTTGCAACCGTTTGGCACCATTTTTGAGTGAATTGCCGTAAGCCAGATTTTTGATGAAATTGTGACCCCGGGGCTTAGGGATTTTTTCAAAAAAATCTTTTTCTGCCGGTGAAGTTTTTGAGGGCTGATTTCTTGTCCTGTGATAAAAAGCATTCTGTTTCGACCGCCAAACCTCACAGGAGAGCATTTGCAACCGTTTGGCACCATTTTTGAGTGAATTGCCGAAAGCCAGATTTTTGATGAAATTGTGACCCCGGTGCTTGGGAATTTTTTCAAAAAAATCTTTTTCTGCCGGTGAAGTTTTTGAGGGCTGATTTCTTCTCCTGTGATAAAAAGCCTTCCGTTTCGAAAACCAAACCTCTCAGGGGAGCATTTGCAACCGTTTCGCAGCATTTTTGAGTGAATTGGAGAACTTCAGATTTTTGATGAAAATCTGACCCCGGGGCTTGGGAATTTTTTCAAAAAAATCTTTTTCTGCCAGTTAAGTTGTTGAGGGCTGATTTCTTGTGCTGTGATAAAAAGCATTCTGTTTTGACCGCCAAACCTCTCAGGGGAGCATTTGCAACCGTTTGGCACCATTTTTGAGTGAATTGCCGAAAGCCAGATTTTTGATGAAATTGTGACCCCGGGGCTTGTGAATTGTTTCAAAAAAATCTTTTTCTGCGGGTGAAGTTGCTGAGGGCTGATTTCTTGTGCTGTGATAAAAAGCATTCTGTTTCGAAAACCAAACCTCTCAGGGGAGCATTTGCAACCGTTTCGCAGCATTTTTGAGTGAATTGGAGAACTTCAGATTTTTGATGAAAATCTGACCCCGGGGCTTGGGAATTTTTTCAAAAAAATCTTTTTCTGCCGGTGAAGTTTTTGAGGGCTGATTTCTTCTCCTGTGATAAAAAGCCTTCCGTTTCGAAAACCAAACCTCTCAGGGGAGCATTTGCAACCGTTTCGCAGCATTTTTGAGTGAATTGGAGAACTTCAGATTTTTGATGAAAATCTGACCCCGGGGCTTGGGAATTTTTTCAAAAAAATCTTTTTCTGCCAGTTAAGTTGTTGAGGGCTGATTTCTTGTGCTGTGATAAAAAGCATTCTGTTTTGACCGCCAAACCTCTCAGGGGAGCATTTGCAACCGTTTGGCACCATTTTTGAGTGAATTGCCGAAAGCCAGATTTTTGATGAAATTGTGACCCTGGGGCTTGGGAATTGTTTCAAAAAAATCTTTTTCTGTGGGTGAAGTTGTTGACGGCTGATTTCTTGTGCTGTGATAAAAAGCATTCTGTTTCGACCGCCAAACCTCTCAGGGGAGCATTTGCAACCGTTTGGCAACATTTTTGAGTGAATTGCTGAAAGCCAGATTTTTGATGAAATTGTGACCCCGGGGCTTGGGAATTGTTTCAAAAAAATCTTTTTCTGCGGGTGAAGTTGCTGAGGGCTGATTTCTTGTGCTGTTATAAAAAGGATTCTGTTTCGACCGCCAAACCTCTCAGGGGAGCATTTGCAACCGTTTCGCAGCATTTTTGAGTGAATTGGAGAACTTCATATTTTTGATGAAATTCTGACCCCGGGGCTTGGGAATTTTTTCAAAAAAATCTTTTTCTGCGGGTGAAGTTGTTGAGGGCTGATTTCTTGTCATGTGATAAAAAGCATTCTGTTTCGACCGCCAAACCTCACAGGAGAGCATTTGCAACCGTTTGGCACCATTTTTGAGTGAATTGCCGTAAGCCAGATTTTTGATGAAATTGTGACCCCGGGGCTTAGGGATTTTTTCAAAAAAATCTTTTTCTGCCGGTGAAGTTTTTGAGGGCTGATTTCTTGTCCTGTGATAAAAAGCATTCTGTTTCGATGGCCAAACCTCTCAGGGGAGCATTTGCAACCGTTTGGCACCATTTTTGAGTGAATTGCCGAAAGCCAGATTTTTGATGAAATTGTGACCCCGGTGCTTGGGAATTTTTTCAAAAAAATCTTTTTCTGCCGGTGAAGTTTTTGAGGGCTGATTTCTTCTCCTGTGATAAAAAGCCTTCCGTTTCGAAAACCAAACCTCTCAGGGGAGCATTTGCAACCGTTTCGCAGCATTTTTGAGTGAATTGGAGAACTTCAGAATTTTAATGAAAATCTGACCCCGGGGCTTGGGAATTTTTTCAAAAAAATCTTTTTCTGCCAGTTAAGTTGTTGAGGGCTGATTTCTTGTGCTGTGATAAAAAGCATTCTGTTTTGACCGCCAAACCTCTCAGGGGAGCATTTGCAACCGTTTGGCACCATTTTTGAGTGAATTGCCGAAAGCCAGATTTTTGATGAAATTGTGACCCCGGGGCTTGGGAATTGTTTCAAAAAAATCTTTTTCTGCGGGTGAAGTTGCTGAGGGCTGATTTCTTGTGCTGTGATAAAAAGCATTCTGTTTCGAAAACCAAACCTCTCAGGGGAGCATTTGCAACCGTTTCGCAGCATTTTTGAGTGAATTGGAGAACTTCAGATTTTTGATGAAAATCTGACCCCGGGGCTTGGGAATTTTTTCAAAAAAATCTTTTTCTGCCGGTGAAGTTTTTGAGGGCTGATTTCTTCTCCTGTGATAAAAAGCCTTCCGTTTCGAAAACCAAACCTCTCAGGGGAGCATTTGCAACCGTTTCGCAGCATTTTTGAGTGAATTGGAGAACTTCAGATTTTTGATGAAAATCTGACCCCGGGGCTTGGGAATTTTTTCAAAAAAATCTTTTTCTGCCAGTTAAGTTGTTGAGGGCTGATTTCTTGTGCTGTGATAAAAAGCATTCTGTTTTGACCGCCAAACCTCTCAGGGGAGCATTTGCAACCGTTTGGCACCATTTTTGAGTGAATTGCCGAAAGCCAGATTTTTGATGAAATTGTGACCCTGGGGCTTGGGAATTGTTTCAAAAAAATCTTTTTCTGCGGGTGAAGTTGTTGACGGCTGATTTCTTGTGCTGTGATAAAAAGCATTCTGTTTCGACCGCCAAACCTCTCAGGGGAGCATTTGCAACCGTTTGGCAACATTTTTGAGTGAATTGCTGAAAGCCAGATTTTTGATGAAATTGTGACCCCGGGGCTTGGGAATTTTTTCAAAAAAATCTTTTTCTGCGGGTGAAGTTGCTGAGGGCTGATTTCTTGTGCTGTGATAAAAAGCATTCTGTTTCGACCGCCAAACCTCTCAGGGGAGCATTTGCAACCGTTTCGCAGCATTTTTGAGTGAATTGGAGAACTTCAGATTTTTGATGAAAATCTGACCCCGGGGCTTAGGGATTTTTTCAAAAAAATCTTTTTCTGCCGGTGAAGTTTTTGAGGGCTGATTTCTTGTCATGTGATAAAAAGCATTCTGTTTCGACCGCCAAACCTCACAGGAGAGCATTTGCAACCGTTTGACACCATTTTTGAGTGGATTGCCGAAAGCCAGATTTTTGATGAAATTGTGACCCCGGTTCTTGGGAATTTTTTCAAAAAAATCTTTTTCTGCCGGTGAAGTTGTTGAGGGCTGATTTCTTGTCCTGTGATAAAAAGCCTTCCGTTTCGAAAACCAAACCTCTCAGGGGAGCATTTGCAACCGTTTCGCAGCATTTTTGAGTGAATTGGAGAACTTCAGATTTTTGATGAAAATCTGACCCCGGGGCTTGGGAATTTTTTCAAAAAAATCTTTTTCTGCCAGTTAAGTTGTTGAGGGCTGATTTCTTGTGCTGTGATAAAAAGCATTCTGTTTTGACCGCCAAACCTCTCAGGGGAGCATTTGCAACCGTTTGGCACCATTTTTGAGTGAATTGCCGAAAGCCAGATTTTTGATGAAATTGTGACCCCGGGGCTTAGGGATTTTTTCAAAAAAATCTTTTTCTGCCGGTGAAGTTTTTGAGGGCTGATTTCTTGTCCTGTGATAAAAAGCCTTCCGTTTCGAAAACCAAACCTCTCAGGGGAGCATTTGCAACCGTTTCGCAGCATTTTTGAGTGAATTGGAGAACTTCAGATTTTTGATGAAAATCTGACCCCGGGGCTTGGGAATTTTTTCAAAAAAATCTTTTTCTGCCAGTTAAGTTGTTGAGGGCTGATTTCTTGTGCTGTGATAAAAAGCATTCTGTTTTGACCGCCAAACCTCTCAGGGGAGCATTTGCAACCGTTTGGCACCATTTTTGAGTGAATTGCCAAAAGCCAGATTTTTGATGAAATTGTGCTTGGGAATTTTTTCAAAAAAATCTTTTTCTGCCAGTTTAGTTGTTGAGGGCTGATTTCTTGTCATGTGATAAAAAGCATTCTGTTTCGACCGCCAAACCTCACAGGAGAGCATTTGCAACCGTTTGGCACCATTTTTGAGTGAATTGGAGAACTTCAGAATTTTAATGAAAATCTGACCCCGGGGCTTGGGAATTTTTTCAAAAAAATCTTTTCCTGCCAGTTAAGTTGTTGAGGGCTGATTTCTTGTGCTGTGATAAAAAGCATTCTGTTTTGACCGCCAAACCTCTCAGGGGAGCATTTGCAACCGTTTGGCACCATTTTTGAGTGAATTGCCGAAAGCCAGATTTTTGATGAAATTGTGACCCCGGGGCTTGGGAATTGTTTCAAAAAAATCTTTTTCTGCGGATGAAGTTGCTGAGGGCTGATTTCTTGTGCTGTGATAAAAAGCATTCTGTTTCGAAAACCAAACCTCTCAGGGGAGCATTTGCAACCGTCTCGCAGCATTTTTGAGTGAATTGGAGAACTTCAGATTTTTGATGAAAATCTGACCCCGGGGCTTGGGAATTTTTTCAAAAAAATCTTTTTCTGCCGGTGAAGTTTTTGAGGGCTGATTTCTTCTCCTGTGATAAAAAGCCTTCCGTTTCGAAAACCAAACCTCTCAGGGGAGCATTTGCAACCGTTTCGCAGCATTTTTGAGTGAATTGGAGAACTTCAGATTTTTGATGAAAATCTGACCCCGGGGCTTGGGAATTTTTTCAAAAAAATCTTTTTCTGCCAGTTAAGTTGTTGAGGGCTGATTTCTTGTGCTGTGATAAAAAGCATTCTGTTTTGACCGCCAAACCTATCAGGGGAGCATTTGCAACCGTTTGGCACCATTTTTGAGTGAATTGCCGAAAGCCAGATTTTTGATGAAATTGTGACCCTGGGGCTTGGGAATTGTTTCAAAAAAATCTTTTTCTGCGGGTGAAGTTGTTGACGGCTGATTTCTTGTGCTGTGATAAAAAGCATTCTGTTTCGACCGCCAAACCTCTCAGGGGAGCATTTGCAACCGTTTGGCAACATTTTTGAGTGAATTGCTGAAAGCCAGATTTTTGATGAAATTGTGACCCCGGGGCTTGGGAATTTTTTCAAAAAAATCTTTTTCTGCGGGTGAAGTTGCTGAGGGCTGATTTCTTGTGCTGTGATAAAAAGCATTCTGTTTTGACCGCCAAACCTCTCAGGGGAGCATTTGCAACCGTTTGGCACCATTTTTGAGTGAATTGCCGAAAGCCAGATTTTTGATGAAATTGTGACCCTGGGGCTTGGGAATTGTTTCAAAAAAATCTTTTTCTGTGGGTGAAGTTGTTGACGGCTGATTTCTTGTGCTGTGATAAAAAGCATTCTGTTTCGACCGCCAAACCTCTCAGGGGAGCATTTGCAACCGTTTCGCAGCATTTTTGAGTGAATTGGAGAACTTCAGATTTTTGATGAAAATCTGACCCCGGGGCTTCGGAATTTTTTCAAAAAAATCTTTTTCTGCCAGTTAAGTTGTTGAGGGCTGATTTCTTGTGCTGTGATAAAAAGCATTCTGTTTTGACCGCCAAACCTCTCAGGGGAGCATTTGCAACCGTTTGGCACCATTTTTGAGTGAATTGCCAAAAGCCAGATTTTTGATGAAATTGTGACCCCGGGGCTTGGGAATTTTTTCAAAAAAATCTTTTTCTGCCAGTTTAGTTGTTGAGGGCTGATTTCTTGTCATGTGATAAAAAGCATTCTGTTTCGACCGCCAAACCTCACAGGAGAGCATTTGCAACCGTTTGGCACCATTTTTGAGTGAATTGCCGAAAGCCAGATTTTTGATGAAAGTGTGACCCCGGGGCTTAGGGATTTTTTCAAAAAAATCTTTTTCTGCCGGTGAAGTTTTTGAGGGCTGATTTCTTGTCCTGTGATAAAAAACATCCTGTTTCGACGGCCAAACCTCTCAGGGGAGCATTTGCAACCGTTTGCCACCATTTTTGAGTGAATTGCCGAAAGCCAGATTTTTGATGAAATTGTGACCCCGGTGCTTGGGAATTTTTTCAAAAAAATCTTTTTCTGCCGGTGAAGTTGTTGAGGGCTGATTTCTTGTCCTGTGATAAAAAGCCTTCCGTTTCGAAAACCAAACCTCTCAGGGGAGCATTTGCAACCGTTTCGCAGCATTTTTGAGTGAATTGGAGAACTTCAGAATTTTAATGAAAATCTGACCCCGGGGCTTGGGAATTTTTTCAAAAAAATCTTTTTCTGCCAGTTAAGTTGTTGAGGGCTGATTTCTTGTGCTGTGATAAAAAGCATTCTGTTTTGACCGCCAAACCTCTCAGGGGAGCATTTGCAACCGTTTGGCACCATTTTTGAGTGAATTGCCGAAAGCCAGATTTTTGATGAAATTGTGACCCCGGGGCTTGGGAATTGTTTCAAAAAAATCTTTTTCTGCGGGTGAAGTTGCTGAGGGCTGATTTCTTGTGCTGTGATAAAAAGCATTCTGTTTCGAAAACCAAACCTCTCAGGGGAGCATTTGCAACCGTTTCGCAGCATTTTTGAGTGAATTGGAGAACTTCAGATTTTTGATGAAAATCTGACCCCGGGGCTTGGGAATTTTTTCAAAAAAATCTTTTTCTGCCGGTGAAGTTTTTGAGGGCTGATTTCTTCTCCTGTGATAAAAAGCCTTCCGTTTCGAAAACCAAACCTCTCAGGGGAGCATTTGCAACCGTTTCGCAGCATTTTTGAGTGAATTGGAGAACTTCAGATTTTTGATGAAAATCTGACCCCGGGGCTTGGGAATTTTTTCAAAAAAATCTTTTTCTGCCAGTTAAGTTGTTGAGGGCTGATTTCTTGTGCTGTGATAAAAAGCATTCTGTTTTGACCGCCAAACCTCTCAGGGGAGCATTTGCAACCGTTTGGCACCATTTTTGAGTGAATTGCCGAAAGCCAGATTTTTGATGAAATTGTGACCCTGGGGCTTGGGAATTGTTTCAAAAAAATCTTTTTCTGCGGGTGAAGTTGTTGACGGCTGATTTCTTGTGCTGTGATAAAAAGCATTCTGTTTCGACCGCCAAACCTCTCAGGGGAGCATTTGCAACCGTTTGGCAACATTTTTGAGTGAATTGCTGAAAGCCAGATTTTTGATGAAATTGTGACCCCGGGGCTTGGGAATTTTTTCAAAAAAATCTTTTTCTGCGGGTGAAGTTGCTGAGGGCTGATTTCTTGTGCTGTGATAAAAAGCATTCTGTTTCGACCGCCAAACCTCTCAGGGGAGCATTTGCAACCGTTTCGCAGCATTTTTGAGTGAATTGGAGAACTTCAGATTTTTGATGAAAATCTGACCCCGGGGCTTAGGGATTTTTTCAAAAAAATCTTTTTCTGCCGGTGAAGTTTTTGAGGGCTGATTTCTTGTCATGTGATAAAAAGCATTCTGTTTCGACCGCCAAACCTCACAGGAGAGCATTTGCAACCGTTTGACACCATTTTTGAGTGGATTGCCGAAAGCCAGATTTTTGATGAAATTGTGACCCCGGTTCTTGGGAATTTTTTCAAAAAAATCTTTTTCTGCCGGTGAAGTTGTTGAGGGCTGATTTCTTGTCCTGTGATAAAAAGCCTTCCGTTTCGAAAACCAAACCTCTCAGGGGAGCATTTGCAACCGTTTCGCAGCATTTTTGAGTGAATTGGAGAACTTCAGATTTTTGATGAAAATCTGACCCCGGGGCTTGGGAATTTTTTCAAAAAAATCTTTTTCTGCCAGTTAAGTTGTTGAGGGCTGATTTCTTGTGCTGTGATAAAAAGCATTCTGTTTTGACCGCCAAACCTCTCAGGGGAGCATTTGCAACCGTTTGGCACCATTTTTGAGTGAATTGCCGAAAGCCAGATTTTTGATGAAATTGTGACCCCGGGGCTTAGGGATTTTTTCAAAAAAATCTTTTTCTGCCGGTGAAGTTTTTGAGGGCTGATTTCTTGTCCTGTGATAAAAAACATTCTGTTTCGACGGCCAAACCTCTCAGGGGAGCATTTGCAACCGTTTGACACCATTTTTGAGTGGATTGCCGAAAGCCAGATTTTTGATGAAATTGTGACCCCGGTTCTTGGGAATTTTTTCAAAAAAATCTTTTTCTGCCGGTGAAGTTGTTGAGGGCTGATTTCTTGTCCTGTGATAAAAAGCCTTCCGTTTCGAAAACCAAACCTCTCAGGGGAGCATTTGCAACCGTTTCGCAGCATTTTTGAGTGAATTGGAGAACTTCAGATTTTTGATGAAAATCTGACCCCGGGGCTTGGGAATTTTTTCAAAAAAATCTTTTTCTGCCAGTTAAGTTGTTGAGGGCTGATTTCTTGTGCTGTGATAAAAAGCATTCTGTTTTGACCGCCAAACCTCTCAGGGGAGCATTTGCAACCGTTTGGCACCATTTTTGAGTGAATTGCCAAAAGCCAGATTTTTGATGAAATTGTGCTTGGGAATTTTTTCAAAAAAATCTTTTTCTGCCAGTTTAGTTGTTGAGGGCTGATTTCTTGTCATGTGATAAAAAGCATTCTGTTTCGACCGCCAAACCTCACAGGAGAGCATTTGCAACCGTTTGGCACCATTTTTGAGTGAATTGCCGAAAGCCAGATTTTTGATGAAAGTGTGACCCCGGGGCTTAGGGATTTTTTCAAAAAAATCTTTTTCTGCCGGTGAAGTTTTTGAGGGCTGATTTCTTGTCCTGTGATAAAAAACATCCTGTTTCAACGGCCAAACCTCTCAGGGGAGCATTTGCAACCGTTTGCCACCATTTTTGAGTGAATTGCCGAAAGCCAGATTTTTGATGAAATTGTGACCCCGGTGCTTGGGAATTTTTTCAAAAAAATCTTTTTCTGCCGGTGAAGTTGTTGAGGGCTGATTTCTTGTCCTGTGATAAAAAGCCTTCCGTTTCGAAAACCAAACCTCTCAGGGGAGCATTTGCAACCGTTTCGCAGCATTTTTGAGTGAATTGGAGAACTTCAGATTTTTGATGAAAATCTGACCCCGGGGCTTGGGAATTTTTTCAAAAAAATCTTTTTCTGCCAGTTAAGTTGTTGAGGGCTGATTTTTTGTCCTATGATAAAAAGCCTTCTGTTTCGACCGCCAAACCTCTCAGGGGAGCATTTGCAACCGTTTGGCACCATTTTTGAGTGAATTGCCGAAAGCCAGATTTTTGATGAAATTGTGACCCCGGGGCTTGGGAATTTTTTCAAAAAAATCTTTTTCTGCCGGTGAAGTTGTTGAGGGCTGATTTCTTGTCCTGTGATAAAAAGCATTCTGTTTCGACCGCCAAAACTCTAAGGGGAGCATTTGCAACCGTTTGGCACCATTTTTGAGTGAATTGCCGAAAGCCAGATTTTTGATGAAATTGTGACCCCGGGGCTTAGGGATTTTTTCAAAAAAATCTTTTTCTGCCGGTGAAGTTTTTGAGAGCTGATTTCTTGTCCTCTGATAAAAAGCATTCTGTTTCGACGGCCAAACCTCTCAGGGGAGCATTTGCAACCGTTTGGCACCATTTTTGAGTGAGTTGCCGAAAGCCAGATTTTTGATAAAATTCTGACCCCGGGGCTTTGGAATTTTTTCAAAAATATCTTTTTCTGGCGGTTAAGTTGTTCAGGGCTGATTTCTTGTCCTGTGATAAAAAGCCTTCCGTTTCGAAAACCAAACCTCTCAGGGGAGCATTTGCAACCGTTTCGCAGCATTTTTGAGTGAATTGGAGAACTTCAGATTTTTGATGAAAATCTGACCCCGGGGCTTGGGAATTTTTTCAAAAAAATCTTTTTCTGCCAGTTAAGTTGTTGAGGGCTGATTTCTTGTGCTGTGATAAAAAGCATTCTGTTTTGACCGCCAAACCTCTCAGGGGAGCATTTGCAACCGTTTGGCACCATTTTTGAGTGAATTGCCGAAAGCCAGATTTTTGATGAAATTGTGACCCCGGGGCTTGGGAATTTTTTCAAAAAAATCTTTTTCTGCCAGTTAAGTTGTTGAGGGCTGATTTCTTGTCCTGTGATAAAAAGCATTCTGTTTCGAAAGCCAAACCTCTGATTGGAGCATTTGCAACCGTATGGCACCATTTTTGAGTGAATTGCCGAAAGCCAGATTTTTGATGAAATTGTGACCCCGGGGCTTAGGGATTTTTTCAAAAAAATCTTTTTCTGCCGGTGAAGTTTTTGAGAGCTGATTTCTTGTCCTCTGATAAAAAGCATTCTGTTTCGACGGCCAAACCTCTCAGGGGAGCATTTGCAACCGTTTGGCACCATTTTTGAGTGAATTTCCGAAAGTCAGATTTTTGATGAAATTGTGACCCCGGGGCTTGGGAATTGTTTCAAAAAAATCTTTTTCTGCGGGTGAAGTTGCTGAGGGCTGATTTCTTGTGCTGTTATAAAAAGGATTCTGTTTCGACCGCCAAACCTCTCAGGGGAGCATTTGCAACCGTTTCGCAGCATTTTTGAGTGAATTGGAGAACTTCATATTTTTGATGAAATTCTGACCCCGGGGCTTGGGAATTTTTTCAAAAAAATCTTTTTCTGCGGGTGAAGTTGTTGAGGGCTGATTTCTTGTCATGTGATAAAAAGCATTCTGTTTCGACCGCCAAACCTCACAGGAGAGCATTTGCAACCGTTTGGCACCATTTTTGAGTGAATTGCCGTAAGCCAGATTTTTGATGCAATTGTGACCCCGGGGCTTAGGGATTTTTTCAAAAAAATCTTTTTCTGCCGGTGAAGTTTTTGAGGGCT
Organism: Podarcis vaucheri; assembly: GCF_965113315.1. Taxonomy (NCBI): domain Eukaryota; kingdom Metazoa; phylum Chordata; class Lepidosauria; order Squamata; family Lacertidae; genus Podarcis; species Podarcis vaucheri. Next base: position 95,240,130 of record NC_138762.1, on the reverse strand, counting down.
GATTTCTTGTCCTGTGATAAAAAGCATTCTGTTTCGACGGCCAAACCTCTCAGGGGAGCATTTGCAACCGTTTGGCACCATTTTTGAGTGAATTGCCGAAAGCCAGATTTTTGATGAAATTGTGACCCCGGTGCTTGGGAATTTTTTCAAAAAAATCTTTTTCTGCCGGTGAAGTTTTTGAGGGCTGATTTCTTCTCCTGTGATAAAAAGCCTTCCGTTTCGAAAACCAAACCTCTCAGGGGAGCATTTGCAACCGTTTCGCAGCATTTTTGAGTGAATTGGAGAACTTCAGATTTTTGATGAAAATCTGACCCCGGGGCTTGGGAATTTTTTCAAAAAAATCTTTTTCTGCCAGTTAAGTTGTTGAGGGCTGATTTCTTGTGCTGTGATAAAAAGCATTCTGTTTTGACCGCCAAACCTCTCAGGGGAGCATTTGCAACCGTTTGGCACCATTTTTGAGTGAATTGCCGAAAGCCAGATTTTTGATGAAATTGTGACCCCGGGGCTTGGGAATTGTTTCAAAAAAATCTTTTTCTGCGGGTGAAGTTGCTGAGGGCTGATTTCTTGTGCTGTGATAAAAAGCATTCTGTTTCGAAAACCAAACCTCTCAGGGGAGCATTTGCAACCGTTTCGCAGCATTTTTGAGTGAATTGGAGAACTTCAGATTTTTGATGAAAATCTGACCCCGGGGCTTGGGAATTTTTTCAAAAAAATCTTTTTCTGCCGGTGAAGTTTTTGAGGGCTGATTTCTTCTCCTGTGATAAAAAGCCTTCCGTTTCGAAAACCAAACCTCTCAGGGGAGCATTTGCAACCGTTTCGCAGCATTTTTGAGTGAATTGGAGAACTTCAGATTTTTGATGAAAATCTGACCCCGGGGCTTGGGAATTTTTTCAAAAAAATCTTTTTCTGCCAGTTAAGTTGTTGAGGGCTGATTTCTTGTGCTGTGATAAAAAGCATTCTGTTTTGACCGCCAAACCTCTCAGGGGAGCATTTGCAACCGTTTGGCACCATTTTTGAGTGAATTGCCGAAAGCCAGATTTTTGATGAAATTGTGACCCTGGGGCTTGGGAATTGTTTCAAAAAAATCTTTTTCTGCGGGTGAAGTTGTTGACGGCTGATTTCTTGTGCTGTGATAAAAAGCATTCTGTTTCGACCGCCAAACCTCTCAGGGGAGCATTTGCAACCGTTTGGCAACATTTTTGAGTGAATTGCTGAAAGCCAGATTTTTGATGAAATTGTGACCCCGGGGCTTGGGAATTGTTTCAAAAAAATCTTTTTCTGCGGGTGAAGTTGCTGAGGGCTGATTTCTTGTGCTGTTATAAAAAGGATTCTGTTTCGACCGCCAAACCTCTCAGGGGAGCATTTGCAACCGTTTCGCAGCATTTTTGAGTGAATTGGAGAACTTCATATTTTTGATGAAATTCTGACCCCGGGGCTTGGGAATTTTTTCAAAAAAATCTTTTTCTGCGGGTGAAGTTGTTGAGGGCTGATTTCTTGTCATGTGATAAAAAGCATTCTGTTTCGACCGCCAAACCTCACAGGAGAGCATTTGCAACCGTTTGGCACCATTTTTGAGTGAATTGCCGTAAGCCAGATTTTTGATGAAATTGTGACCCCGGGGCTTAGGGATTTTTTCAAAAAAATCTTTTTCTGCCGGTGAAGTTTTTGAGGGCTGATTTCTTGTCCTGTGATAAAAAGCATTCTGTTTCGACGGCCAAACCTCTCAGGGGAGCATTTGCAACCGTTTGGCACCATTTTTGAGTGAATTGCCGAGAGCCAGATTTTTGATGAAATTCTGACCCCGGGGCTTGGGAATTTTTTCAAAAAAATCTTTTTCTGCCGGTTAAGTTGTTGAGGGCTGATTTCTTGTGCTGTGATAAAAAGCATTCTGTTTTGACCACCAAACCTCTCAGGGGAGCATTTGCAACCGTTTGGCACCATTTTTGAGTGAATTGCCGAAAGCCAGATTTTTGATGAAATTGTGACCCTGGGGCTTGGGAATTGTTTCAAAAAAATCTTTTTCTGCGGGTGAAGTTGTTGACGGCTGATTTCTTGTGCTGTGATAAAAAGCATTCTGTTTCGACCGCCAAACCTCTCAGGGGAGCATTTGCAACCGTTTGGCAACATTTTTGAGTGAATTGCTGAAAGCCAGATTTTTGATGAAATTGTGACCCCGGGGCTTGGGAATTGTTTCAAAAAAATCTTTTTCTGCGGGTGAAGTTGCTGAGGGCTGATTTCTTGTGCTGTGATAAAAAGCATTCTGTTTCGACCGCCAAACCTCTCAGGGGAGCATTTGCAACCGTTTCGCAGCATTTTTGAGTGAATTGGAGAACTTCAGATTTTTGATGAAAATCTGACCCCGGGGCTTAGGGATTTTTTCAAAAAAAACTTTTTCTGCCGGTGAAGTTTTTGAGGGCTGATTTCTTGTCATGTGATAAAAAGCATTCTGTTTCGACCGCCAAACCTCACAGGAGAGCATTTGCAACCGTTTGACACCATTTTTGAGTGGATTGCCGAAAGCCAGATTTTTGATGAAATTGTGACCCCGTTTCTTGGGAATTTTTTCAAAAAAATCTTTTTCTGCCGGTGAAGTTGTTGAGGGCTGATTTCTTGTCCTGTGATAAAAAGCCTTCCGTTTCGAAAACCAAACCTCTCAGGGGAGCATTTGCAACCGTTTCGCAGCATTTTTGAGTGAATTGGAGAACTTCAGATTTTTGATGAAAATCTGACCCCGGGGCTTGGGAATTTTTTCAAAAAAATCTTTTTCTGCCAGTTAAGTTGTTGAGGGCTGATTTCTTGTGCTGTGATAAAAAGCATTCTGTTTTGACCGCCAAACCTCTCAGGGGAGCATTTGCAACCGTTTGGCACCATTTTTGAGTGAATTGCCGAAAGCCAGATTTTTGATGAAATTGTGACCCCGGGGCTTAGGGATTTTTTCAAAAAAATCTTTTTCTGCCAGTTAAGTTGTTGAGGGCTGATTTCTTGTCATGTGATAAAAAGCATTCTGCTTCGACCGCCAAACCTCTCAGGGGAGCATTTGATACCGTTTGGCACCATTTTTGAGTGAATTGCCGAAAGCCAGATTTTTGATGAAATTGTGACCCCGGGGCTTGGGAATTTTTTCAAAAAAATCTTTTTCTGCCAGTTTAGTTGTTGAGGGCTGATTTCTTGTCATGTGATAAAAAGCATTCTGTTTCGACCGCCAAACCTCACAGGAGAGCATTTGCAACCGTTTGGCACCATTTTTGAGTGAATTGCCGAAAGCCAGATTTTTGATGAAATTGTGACCCCGGGGCTTAGGGATTTTTTCAAAAAAATCTTTCTGTGCCGGTGAAGTTGTTGAGGGCTGATTTTTTGTCCTGTGATAAAAAGCATTCTGTTTCGAACGCCAAACCTCCCAGGGGAGTATTTGCAACCTTTTGGCACCATATTTGAGTGAATTGCCGAAAGCCAGATTTTTGATGAAATTGTGACCCCGGGGCTTGGGAATTTTTTCAAAAAAATCTTTTTCTGCCGGTTAAGTGGTTGAGGGCTGATTTCTTGTCCTGTGATAAAAAGCATTCTGTTTCGACCGCCAAAACTCTAAGGGGAGCATTTGCAACCGTCTGGCACCATTTTTGAGTGAATTGCCGAAAGCCAGATTTTTGATGAAATTGTGACCCCGGGGCTTAGGGATTTTTTCAAAAAAATCTTTTTCTGCTGGTGAAGTTTTTGAGAGCTGATTTCTTGTCCTCTGATAAAAAGCATTCTGTTTCGACGGCCAAACCTCTCAGGGGAGCATTTGCAACCGTTTGGCACCATTTTTGAGTGAGTTGCCGAAAGCCAGATTTTTGATAAAATTCTGACCCCGGGGCTTTGGAATTTTTTCAAAAATATCTTTTTCTGCCGGTTAAGTGGTTGAGGGCTGATTTCTTGTCCTGTGATAAAAAGCATTCTGTTTCGACCGCCAAAACTCTAAGGGGAGCATTTGCAACCGTCTGGCACCATTTTTGAGTGAATTGCCGAAAGCCAGATTTTTGATGAAATTGTGACCCCGGGGCTTAGGGATTTTTTCAAAAAAATCTTTTTCTGCTGGTGAAGTTTTTGAGGGCTGATTTCTTGTCCTGTGATAAAAAGCATTCTGTTTCGACGGCCAAACCTCTCAGGGGAGCATTTGCAACCGTTTGGCACCATTTTTGAGTGAATTGCCGAAAGCCAGATTTTTGATGAAATTGTGACCCCAGGGCTTGGGAATTTTTTCAAAAAAATCTTTTTCTGCCGGTTAAGTTGTTGAGGGCTGATTTCTTGTCCTGTGATAAAAAGCATTCTGTTTCGACCGCCAATCCTCTCAGGGGAGCATTTGCAACCGTTTGGCACCATTTTTGAGTGAATTGCCGAAAGCCAGATTTTTGATGAAATTGTGACCCCGGGGCTTAGGGATTTTTTCAAAAAAATCTTTCTGTACCGGTGAAGTTGTTGAGGGCTGATTTTTTGTCCTGTGATAAAAAGCATTCTGTTTCGAACGCCAAACCTCCCAGGGGAGTATTTGCAACCTTTTGGCACCATATTTGAGTGAATTGCCGAAAGCCAGATTTTTGATGAAATTGTGACCCCGGGGCTTGGGAATTTTTTCAAAAAAATCTTTTTCTGCCGGTTAAGTGGTTGAGGGCTGATTTCTTGTCCTGTGATAAAAAGCATTCTGTTTCGACCGCCAAAACTCTAAGGGGAGCATTTGCAACCGTCTGGCACCATTTTTGAGTGAATTGCCGAAAGCCAGATTTTTGATGAAATTGTGACCCCGGGGCTTAGGGATTTTTTCAAAAAAATCTTTTTCTGCCGGTGAAGTTTTTGAGAGCTGATTTCTTGTCCTCTGATAAAAAGCATTCTGTTTCGACGGCCAAACCTCTCAGGGGAGCATTTGCAACCGTTTGGCACCATTTTTGAGTGAGTTGCCGAAAGCCAGATTTTTGATAAAATTCTGACCCCGGGGCTTTGGAATTTTTTCAAAAATATCTTTTTCTGGCGGTTAAGTTGTTCAGGGCTGATTTCTTGTCCTGTGATAAAAAGCATTCTGTTTCGACCGCCAAAACGCTAAGGGGAGCATTTGCAACCGTTTGGCACCATTTTTCAGTGAATTGCCGAAAGCCAGATTTTTGATGAAATTGTGACCCCGGGGCTTGGGAATTTTTTCAAAAAAATCTTTTTCTGCCGGTTAAGATGTTGAGGGCTGATTTCTTGTCATGTGATAAAAAGCATTCTGTTTCGACCGCCAAACCTCTCAGGGGAGCATTTGCAACCGTTTGGCACCATTTTTCAGTGAATTGCCGAAAGCCAGATTTTTGATGAAATTGTGACCCCGGGGCTTGGGAATTTTTTCAAAAAAATCTTTTTGTGCCGGTGAAGTTGTTGAGGGCTGATTTTTTGTCCTGTGATAAAAAGCATTCTGTTTCGACCGCCAAACCTCCCAGGGGAGTATTTGCAACCTTTTGGCACCATATTTGAGTGAATTGCCGAAAGCCAGATTTTTGATGAAATTGTGACCCCGGGGCTTGGGAATTTTTTCAAAAAAATCTTTTTCTGCCGGTTAAGTTGTTGAGGGCTGATTTCTTGTGCTGTGATAAAAAACATTCTGTTTTGACCGCCAAACCTCTCAGGGTAGCATTTGCAACCGTTTGTCACCATTTTTGAGTGAATTGCCAAGAGCCAGATTTTTGATGAAATTGTGACCCCGGGGCATGGGAATTTTTTCAAAAAAATCTTTTTCTGCCGGTGAAGTTTTTGAGGGCTGATTTCTTGTCCTGTGATAAAAAGCATTCTTTTTCGACCGCCAAAACTCTAAGGGGAGCATTTGATACCGTTTGGCACCATTTTTGAGTGAATTGCCGAAAGCCATATTTTTGATGAAATTCTGACCCCGGGGCTTGGGAATTTTTTCAAAAATATCTTTTTCTGGCGGTTAAGTTGTTCAGGGCTGATTTCTCGTCCTGTGATAAAAAGCATTCTGTTTCGACCGCCAAACCTCTCAGGGGAGCATTTGATACCGTTTGGCACCATTTTTGAGTGAATTGCCGAAAGCCAGATTTTTGATGAAATTCTGACCCCGGGGCTTGGGAATTTTTTTCAAAAAAATCTTTTTCTGGCGGTTAAGTTGTTCAGGGCTGATTTCTTGTCCTGTGATAAAAAGCATTCTGTTTTGACCGCCAAAACGCTAAGGGGAGCATTTGCAACCGTTTGGCACCATTTTTCAGTGAATTGCCGAAAGCCAGATTTTTGATGAAATTGTGACCCCGGGGCTTGGGAATTTTTTCAAAAAAATCTTTTTCTGCCGGTGAAGTTGTTGAGGGCTGATTTCTTGTGCTGTGATAAAAAGCATTCTGTTTTGACCGCCAAACATCTCAGGGGAGCATTTGCAACCATTTGGCACCATTTTTGAGTGAATTGCCGAAAGCCAGATTTTTGATGAAATTGTGACCCCGGGGCTTGGGAATTTTTTCAAAAAAATCTTTTTCTGCCAGTTTAGTTGTTGAGGGCTGATTTCTTGTCATGTGATAAAAAGCATTCTGTTTCGACCGCCAAACCTCACAGGAGAGCATTTGCAACCGTTTGGCACCATTTTTGAGTGAATTGCCGAAAGCCAGATTTTTGATGAAATTGTGACCCCGGGGCTTAGGGATTTTTTCAAAAAAATCTTTTTCTGCTGGTGAAGTTTTTGAGGGCTGATTTCTTGTCCTGTGATAAAAAGCATTCTGTTTCGACGGCCAAACCTCTCAGGGGAGCATTTGCAACCGTTTGGCACCATTTTTGAGTGAATTGCCGAAAGCCAGATTTTTGATGAAATTGTGACCCCGGTGCTTGGGAATTTTTTCAAAAAAATCTTTTTCTGCCGGTGAAGTTGTTGAGGGCTGATTTCTTGTCCTGTGATAAAAAGCCTTCCGTTTCGAAAACCAAACCTCTCAGGGGAGCATTTGCAACCGTTTCGCAGCATTTTTGAGTGAATTGGAGAACTTCAGATTTTTGATGAAAATCTGACCCCGGGGCTTGGGAATTTTTTCAAAAAAATCTTTTTCTGCCAGTTAAGTTGTTGAGGGCTGATTTCTTCTGCTGTGATAAAAAGCATTCTGTTTTGACCGCCAAACCTCTCAGGGGAGCATTTGCCACCGTTTGGCACCATTTTTGAGTGAATTGCCGAAAGCCAGATTTTTGATGAAATTGTGACCCCGGGGCTTGGGAATTTTTTCAAAAAAATCTTTTTCTGCCAGTTAAGTTGTTGAGGGCTGATTTCTTGTCCTGTGATAAAAAGCATTCTGTTTCGAAAGCCAAACCTCTGATTGGAGCATTTGCAACCGTTTGGCACCATTTTTGAGTGAATTGCCGAAAGCCAGATTTTTGATGAAATTGTGACCCCGGGGCTTAGGGATTTTTTCAAAAAAATCTTTCTGTGCCGGTGAAGTTGTTGAGGGCTGATTTTTTGTCCTGTGATAAAAAGCATTCTGTTTCGAACGCCAAACCTCCCAGGGGAGTATTTGCAACCTTTTGGCACCATATTTGAGTGAATTGCCGAAAGCCAGATTTTTGATGAAATTCTGACCCCGGGGCTTGGGAATTTTTTCAAAAAAATCTTTTTCTGCCTGTTAAGTTGTTGAGGGCTGATTTCTTGTCCTGTGATAAAAAGCATTCTGTTTCGACGGCCAAAACTCTAAGGGGAGCATTTGCAACCGTTTGGCACCATTTTTGAGTGAATTGCCAAAAGCCAGATTTTTGATGAAATTGTGACCCCGGGGCTTGGGAATTTTTTCAAAAAAATCTTTTTCTGCCAGTTAAGTTGTTGAGGGCTGATTTCTTGTCCTGTGATAAAAAGCATTCTGTTTCGAAAGCCAAACCTCTGATTGGAGCATTTGCAACCGTTTGGCACCATTTTTGAGTGAATTGCCGAAAGCCAGATTTTTGATGAAATTGTGACCCCGGGGCTTAGGGATTTTTTCAAAAAAATCTTTCTGTGCCGGTGAAGTTGTTGAGGGCTGATTTTTTGTCCTGTGATAAAAAGCATTCTGTTTCGAACGCCAAACCTCCCAGGGGAGTATTTGCAACCTTTTGGCACCATATTTGAGTGAATTGCCGAAAGCCAGATTTTTGATGAAATTCTGACCCCGGGGCTTGGGAATTTTTTCAAAAAAATCTTTTTCTGCCTGTTAAGTTGTTGAGGGCTGATTTCTTGTCCTGTGATAAAAAGCATTCTGTTTCGACGGCCAAAACTCTAAGGGGAGCATTTGCAACCGTTTGGCACCATTTTTGAGTGAATTGCCGAGAGCCAGATTTTTGATGAAATTCTGACCCCGGGGCTTGGGAATTTTTTCAAAAAAATCTTTTTCTGCCGGTGAAGTTTTTGAGGGCTGATTTCTTGTCCTGTGATAAAAAGCATTCTGTTTCGATGGCCAAACCTCTCAGGGGAGCATTTGCAACCGTTTGGCACCATTTTTGAGTGAATTGCCGAAAGCCAGATTTTTGATGAAATTCTGACCCCGGGGCTTAGGGATTTTTTCAAAAAAATCTTTTTGTGCCGGTGAAGTTGTTGAGGGCTGATTTCTTGTCCTGTGATAAAAAGCATTCTGTTTCGACCGCCAAACCTCCCAGGGGAGTATTTGCAACCTTTTGGCACCATATTTGAGTGAATTGCCGAAAGCCAGATTTTTGATGAAATTGTGACCCCGGGGCTTGGGAATTTTTTCAAAAAAATCTTTTTCTGCCGGTTAAGTTGTTGAGGGCTGATTTCTTGTGCTGTGATAAAAAACATTCTGTTTCGACCGCCAAACCTCTCAGGGGAGCATTTGCAACCGTTTGGCACCATTTTTGAGTGAATTGCCGAAAGCCAGATTTTTGATGAAATTCTGACCCCGGGGCTTGGGAATTTTTTCAAAAAAAATCTTTTTCTGCCGGTGAAGTTTTTGAGGGCTGATTTCTTGTCCTGTGATAAAAAGCATTCTGTTTCGACGGCCAAACCTCTCAGAGAAGCATTTGAAACCTTTTGGCACCATTTTTGAGTGAATTGCCGAAAGCCAGATTTTTGATGAAATTCTGACCCCGGGGCTTGGGAATTTTTTCAAAAAAATCTTTTTCTGCCGGTTAAGTTGTTGAGGTCTGATTTCATGTCCTGTGATAAAAAGCATTCTGTTTCGAACGCCAAAACTCTAAGGGGAGCATTTGATACCGTTTGGCACCATTTTTGAGTGAATTGCCGAAAGCCAGATTTTTGATGAAATTGTGACCCCGGGGCTTAGGGATTTTTTCAAAAACATCTTTTTCTGCCGGTGAAGTTGTTGAGGGCTGATTTCTTGTGCTGTGATAAAAAGCATTCTGTTTCGACCGCCAAACCTCTCAGGGGAGTATTTGCAACCGTTTGGCACCATTTTTGAGTGAATTGCCGAGAGCCAGATTTTTGATGAAATTGTGACCCCGGGGCTTAGGGATTTTTTCAAAAAAATCTTTTTCTGCCAGTGAAGTTTTTGAGGGCTGATTTCTTGTCCTGTGATAAAAAGCATTCTGTTTCGACGGCCAAACCTCTCAGGGGAGCATTTGAAACCTTTTGGCACCATTTTTGAGTGAATTGCCGAGAGCCAGATTTTTGATGAAATTCTGACCCCGGGACTTGGGATTTTTTTCAAAAAAATCTTTTTCTGCCGGTTAAGTTGTTGAGGGCTGATTTCTTGTCATGTGATAAAAAGCATTCTGTTTCGACGGCCAAACCTCTCAGGGGAGCATTTGAAACCTTTTGGCACCATTTTTGAGTGAATTGCCGAGAGCCAGATTTTTGATGAAATTCTGACCCCGGGGCTTGGGATTTTTTTCAAAAAAATCTTTTTCTGCCTGTTAAGTTGTTGAGGTCTGATTTCATGTCCTGTGATAAAAAGCATTCTGTTTCGAACGCCAAAACTCTAAGGGGAGCATTTGATACCGTTTGGCACCATTTTTGAGTGAATTGCCGAAAGCCAGATTTTTGATGAAATTGTGACCCCGGGGCTTAGGGATTTTTTCAAAAAAATCTTTTTCTGCCAGTGAAGTTTTTGAGGGCTGATTTCTTGTCCTATGATAAAAAGCATTCTGTTTCGACCGCCAAAACGCTAAGGGGAGGATTTGCAACCGTTTGGCACCATTTTTCAGTGAATTGCCGAAAGCCAGATTTTTGATGAAATTCTGACCCCGGGGCTTGGTAATTTTTTCAAAAAAATCTTTTTCTGCCGGTTAAGTTGTTGAGGGCTGATTTCTTGTCATGTGATAAAAAGCATTCTGTTTCGACCGCCAAACCTCTCAGGGGAGCATTTGATACCGTTTGGCACCATTTTTGAGTGAATTGCCGAAAGCCAGATTTTTGATGAAATTCTGACCCCGGGGCTTGGGAATTTTTTCAAAAAAATCTTTTTCTGCCGGTTAAGTTGTTGAGGGCTGATTTCTTGTCCTGTGATAAAAAGCATTCTGTTTCGGCGGCCAAACCTCTCAGAGAAGCATTTGAAACCTTTTGGCACCATTTTTGAGTGAATTGCCGAAAGCCAGATTTTTGATGAAATTGTTACCCGGGGGCTTGGGAATTTTTTCAAAAAAATCTTTTTCTGCCGGTGAAGTTGTTGAGGGCTGATTTCTTGTGCTGTGATAAAAAGCATTCTGTTTCGACCGCCAAACCTCTCAGGGGAGCATTTGCAACCGTTTGGCACCATTTTTGAGTGAATTGCCGAGAGCCAGATTTTTGATGAAATTCTGACCCCGGGGCTTGGGAATTTTTTCAAAAAAATCTTTTTCTGCCGGTGAAGTTTTTGAGGGCTGATTTCTTGTCCTGTGATAAAAAGCATTCTGTTTCGACGGCCAAACCTCTCAGAGAAGCATTTGAAACCTTTTGGCACCATTTTTGAGTGAATTGCCGAAAGCCAGATTTTTGATGAAATTCTGACCCCGGGACTTGGGATTTTTTTCAAAAAAATCTTTTTCTGCCGGTTAAGTTGTTGAGGGCTGATTTCTTGTCATGTGATAAAAAGCATTCTGTTTCGACCGCCAAACCTATCAGGGGAGCATTTGCAACCGTTTGGCACCATTTTTGAGTGAATTGCCGAGAGCCAGATTTTTGATGAAATTCTGACCCCGGGGCTTGGGAATTTTTTCAAAAAAATCTTTTTCTGCCGGTGAAGTTTTTGAGGGCTGATTTCTTGTCCTGTGATAAAAGGCATTCTGTTTCGACGGCCAAACCTCTCAGAGAAGCATTTGAAACCTTTTGGCACCATTTTTGAGTGAATTGCCGAAAGCCAGATTTTTGATGAAATTCTGACCCCGGGGCTTGGGAATTTTTTCAAAAAAATCTTTTTCTGCCGGTTAAGTTGTTGAGGGCTGATTTCATGTCCTGTGATGAAAAGCATTCTGTTTCGACCGCCAAACCTCTCAGGGGAGCATTTGCAACCGTTTGGCACCATTTTTGAGTGAATTGCCGAAAGCCAGATTTTTGATGAAATTGTGACCCCGGGGCTTGGGAATTTTTTCAAAAAAATCTTTTTCTGCCGGTGAAGTTGTTGAGGGCTGATTTCTTGTGCTGTGATAAAAAGCATTCTGTTTCGACCGCCAAACCTCTCAGGGGAGCATTTGCAACCGATTGGCACCATTTTTGAGTGAATTGGAGAACTTCAGATTTTTGATGAAATTCTGACCCCGGGGCTTGGGAATTTTTTCAAAAAAATCTTTTTCTGCCGGTTAAGTTGTTGAGGGCTGATTTCTTGTGCTGTGATAAAAAACATTCTGTTTCGACCGCCAAACCTCTCAGGGGAGCATTTGCAACCGTTTGGCACCATTTTTGAGTGAATTGCCGAGAGCCAGATTTTTGATGAAATTCTGACCCCGGGGCTTGGGAATTTTTTCAAAAAAATCTTTTTCTGCCGGTGAAGTTTTTGAGGGCTGATTTCTTGTGCTGTGATAAAAAGCATTCTGTTTCGACCGCCAAACCTATCAGGGGAGCATTTGCAACCGTTTGGCACCATTTTTGAGTGAATTGCCGAGAGCCAGATTTTTGATGAAATTCTGACCCCGGGGCTTGGGAATTTTTTCAAAAAAATCTTTTTCTGCCGGTGAAGTTTTTTTTTTTTTTTTGCAAGTAAATTTTTATTCAGAATTTGTAAAAGAAAAAAAAAAAGGACAAACAAATACAAAAATAGACATTTTAACATAAATTATTCATCCTATTTTCATGCTATACAAAAAGTAAGCATACAATCATACAAAAAAAATAATATAAGCATTAGGCTCTACTTAGCCTTTGACTTCCCTCCACCCTTTTGGTAAGTATCAAATAAATCCCGGATTGCGTAATTAGTTTATTAAAGTTTATACTTATTAGCTGATAAAGTTTTTCTAATACCACCAGTTCCTCCTATATATCCGTTCCAATATATTTCCAAAATTTACTCCAATTTTTTTGAAATTTCTGGTCGTCTTGGTCTCGTATTCTGCCTGTTAATCTATCTAGCTCGGCATAGTTAATCATTTTGACCTGCCAGTCACTTACGTTAGGTATATTTTCTGTTTTCCAGTTTTGTGCCAGCATAATTCTTGCGGCTGTGGTGGCATAGAGAAAAATTTTTTTATCTTCATTTTTTATTTCCTTACCCATAATTCCCAGCAAAAAGGCCTCAGGTCTTTTGGGAAAAGTATATTTAAAAACTTTTTTAAGTTCATTATAAATTGCTTCCCAAAAAACCTTCACCTTGTTGCATTGCCACCACATATGGTAGAGGTCTCCCTCCACTTCACCACATTTCCAACATGTCTTATTTTCTGATCTATAGATTTTAGCTAATTTTGCCGGCGTGAGATACCATCTATAGAGCATTTTCCAGACATTTTCTCTCAAACTCGTACAGGCCGTAAATTTAATATCTCTATTCCACAATTTCAACCACTTTTCAAACTCGATGTTATAGCCGAAGTCAATTGCCCATTTAATCATTGCCTCTTTGACTTCCTCGTCTTTTGTATGCCATTCCAGTAATATGTTGTATAATTTAGACAATGTTTTGTTTTTACCTTCTATTATTTCTATATTGAATTTTGATTTCTTGTCCTCAAAGCCCATTTTTCTTTTATCTTGCTTTAACATATCATTCACCTGATGATACTGTAACCAACCGGTGAATTGATCCTTTATTTCCTCATAAGGTTTAAGTTTAAGCCCTTGTTCTGATTTTCTTACCAAATCTTCGTAAGTGGCTGTCTTCTCTTCCATGTTGGTTTTTTTTTTTGTTAAGACCTCTACCGGTGAGATCCACCATGGTGTTTTTCTTTCAAGAAGGTTCTTATTTCTTTCCCAGACCTGATATATTGGTCCCCTGAAAATATGATTTAAGAAAGCCCTGTGGACTTTCACCTTCTCATACCAGAGATATGCGTGCCACCCGTACCAATTATTGAAACCTTCTAAATCCAACAGGTCTCTGTTCTCCAGTTTTATCCAATCTTTTAGCCAAAGTAGGCACGCTGCTTCATAATATAAACTCAAATCTGGGAGAGCAAAACCTCCTCTTTCCTTTTTATCAGTTAATATTTTCATTTTAATCCTTGGTCTTTTCCCCTGCCAGATGAATTTCATCAGGGTTCTCTGCCATTCTTTACATTGTTTTAAACCTTTAATAACTGGAAGAGTTTGAAATAGGAACAACATTCTCGGCAAAACATTCATTTTAACCACTGCTATCCTTCCTAAAAAGGAAAATTTCATCCTCTCCCATATTTCCAGATCTTTCTTTATTTTTTTCCATGTAACTTCATAATTATCTTTATATAGGTTTATGTTTTTTGCCGTGATCCACACTCCCAAATATTTCACTTTTTTCACCACCATGATTTCCACTTTTTGTTCTAGATCTTTCGTTTCTTCCTTAGTTAGATTTTTAACCAGCATTTTAGTTTTATTCTTATTTACCTTAAAACCTGCCACCTCTCCAAATTCCTCAATTTTTTGTAATGCTTCTTTTACGCTATCTTGTGGATCTTCCAAAGTCAGAACAATATCGTCGGCGAAGGCTTTAATTTTAAATTCCTTCTTTCCTACTCTAATTCCTTTCACTTCTGTTGCCTCCCTCAGTCTCTTATTAAGTACTTCCAAAATTATAATAAATAATAAGGGGGACAGGGGGCAACCTTGTCTGGTCCCTTTATAAATGTTAAAATATTCTGTTGTATTATTATTTATCACCAGCTTTGCTTTCTGTTCTTTGTATATTGCTTCTATGCCTCTTCTAAATTTTTCACCAATTCCCATCCTCTCCAAAACCTTCTTTAGGAAGTTCCAGGAAACATTGTCAAATGCCTTTTCGGCGTCTATGAAAACCAGTGCAGCTTTTCTGTCTATTTTCATGTCCAAATATTCAATAATGTCAATCAAATTCCTTACATTATCCCGTAATTGTCTCCCTGGGAGAAATCCTGTTTGGTCACCATGGATTTTATTAATCAAGACCTTCTTTAATCTTTCCGCCATTATATCTGCAAATAGCTTATAATCATTATTTAATAATGAGATTGGCCTATAGTTCTTTACTTCCATAGTGTCCACCTCTTTTTTAGGAATCAAGGTAACATAGGCTTCCTTCCAGGTATCAGGTATCTTTCCTTCTCTCAATATATTGTTCATAACCTCTCCCAGCACTGGTGATATTTGGTTAATTAATATTTTATAATATTTGGCTGGAAGACCGTCCGGTCCCGGCGCCTTCTCAGCTTTCATCTTTTTGATAGCCTTTTTTATCTCTTCCTGTGTTATTATCTCATCTAGTGCTGCTCTTTCATCTTCTACAATTTGTTCCAGATGGTGTTTTTGCAAAAATTGATCTATTTCTTGTTCTGTTTCCTCTCCTCTTTTATATAAATCCTTATAATATCTTTGGAATATTCTTTTTATTTCTTTTGGTTCTTCCATAATCATATCTCCTTCTTTTATTTTGCTGATCATACTCAGCTTCTTCCTTTCTCTCAGCTGCCACGCTAGATATTTCCCTATCTTATTTGCGGACTCAAAGTTCTTTTGATTCATCCTCTTAATTTTCCACTCTATCTCTTGGTTAATTATTGTGGCAAATTTAGCTTGTAATATTCTTAAGTTCTGTTTTAAACTCTCTTCACTAGGGTTAGCAGTTAATTTTCTTTCATTTTCCATAATCTGTGTTAAAATCTGCTCTTTCTTTTTTTCCTTTTCTTTTCTTAGTTGGCTATTTTTCTGAATCAAGAAACCCCTCATGACCGCTTTTCCTGCGTCCCACACCGTCTCTATGGAAGTTTCTCCATTTAAGTTCCACCTAAAGTATTCTTCAATTGTTTCTATAGCCTTATTTACTATCTTTTGATCATTAAATAAATATTCATTCATTCTCCATCTGGCTGTTTTAACCTCTCTACCTTTTAACTCCATGGAAACCGCACTATGATCAGATAGAGTTCGAGGCCAAATTTCGGACTTAATTAAGTTCTGTACCAATTCCCTCGAGACCCAAATACTGTCTATCCTCCCCCAGCTCTGATTCGGATTTGAAAAAAAGGTGAATTGTTTTACAGTAGGATTTTTAAATCTCCAAGCATCCGTCAATCCCAAATTATTTACCATGTCAAAGAAAGATCGTGGTAATTTACCTTCTTTCCCATCTTGTCTTTTTGTTAATCTATCCATGTTCGGCATCACCACCCCATTAAGATCTCCCATCAATATCATTTTCTGATCCATCCATTCCGTTAATATATTATCTAATTCCAAAAAGAAAGCTGATTTTTTCTCATTCGGGGCATATATTCCAACCACAACTATTTTTTCTCCATGAAGGACCATCTGCACCACCACTACTCTCCCATGTTCATCTTTGTACAGTAATTGCGGGTCATATTTTTCCTTTATATAAATTACTACCCCTCTTTTCTTAACCTTGTCGGAGGTCACAAATTCCAATCCCAATCTCTTATTACTTAATACCCTCTTGTGTTTTCTTATTACATGCGTTTCTTGAAGACAAATTAGATCCCAATTCTTTTTCAGCAATACATGCGCAATCTGATTCCTCTTATTTTTATTGTTCAAACCATTCACATTCCAGCTTATTATTTTTAAAGCCATCTATTAAACTATTCTAGCTAATTTAACTAGATTAAATAGAAACTACTGTTCCTTGCTTTCCTCCTCTTGTTCTTCCTCTTCTCCTGTTAAACTCTCCTCTTTTTCTTCTTCTTCACTCCCTTCACCCTCCTCGTCTCTCTGTCGTTCCTCCCTTTCCGCCTCCCCTTCAACTTTTCCCAGGTCCTTCTCATATATCCTCGCAAATTTTTGGAGTTCAACACTGGTGCTTAATTTAAACCTTTTTTCCTTAAAGTAGAATGAAATGCCTTCAGGAAACTCCCATCTATACAATATCCCATTCTTCTTCAATTGGTTTGTTAATTTTTTGTATGCCTCTCTCCTTCGAAGAAATCTCAAAGGAATTTGTTTAAAGATAATAATTCGGTTTCCTTCAATATATAACCTTTTTATGTGGTTCTGTTGCAGTATTTCATTTCTTATTTCCAAAGTGTTGAACATGACAATTACATCACCTGGCAGCTTTTTCTTTCTGGCTCTGTCTAATTTTGATCTTATTCGAAAAATATTTACTAGATGACAGTTTACCTCCTCCTCACTCTTATTTAACCAGGTTGCCAGCTCTTTTATCATTTTAAATCTAATATTCTCATTTGGGGTCTCTGGTACACCCCTCAGTTTCAGGTTGGTTTGATTTTGCCTCATTTGCGTCATGGCCATATTGTCCAACAACTCTTCCTGCACTCTTTCTATCTCTTTAACTTCTACTCTAACTCTATCCACCTCCTTCTTACTAGTTTTCGTATCTTTTTGCACCTTTTTCATTGAATCTTCCAGAACCTTAGTTCTTATTGATAAATCTTTAACCCTTCCTGTCAATTCCCCCACCACTCCCTCCAATTTCTTATCCAAAATGTCTTGTACCTCAAGTAATTTTCTCTCAATATATTGTTCATTATTTTTGAATTCTTTCCTTATTTCGGCCATCAGACTACTATAGTCCTTAATTTCTTTGCTTTCTTTAGCATCATCTTGTCTTGACGGCCTCCTTTCCGCTGGTGTTGCCACCCCTTTTTTTGCACCGTTTGTCATTTTGTAGGCTTGAAGGGTCTTAGGGTCCACCACACTAACGTCTTTTGGGGAGTTATATAGATGCAGCAGATTTATAGACAGGTTTATAGAGAGACATAGTCCAGGATGGTCAACCTGCAGCCCTCCGAATATTACTGGGCTGTAATTTACTCACAGATCTCAGGATTCATAACCATAAGACATATAACAGGGCCTTTTTTGTGGTGGGTCCTTGGATCTGGAATAATCTCCCCCAGAAGCTAATCTCTGTCCTAATGTCTTTCAAAAAGGGATGAGGCACAGGATCACAAATAATCTCTAATGGGTTAAAAGGTTACCGGGTCTGGCGATGGGGTGTAATAGCAGATAGTAGGCGTCAGACTATACACAAAGTTTAACAGTCTTTACCTTTTACAGTCTTTACCCTCTTAGAGGGTGGTATTATAGAAGTCTGGCGTCACCAAAAATTTTCCTTTACTGGAGACTTGGAGGTTCTTCGGGAAGTGTTCTTTATGCTGGTTTAAGTTCTCCTATTTAGCTTTTGGCGCATGTCCCTTTAAATCTCAAATGCATGCAGAGGCGTAATAGATCAAGAACAAATTGAAATGGTGAATAACAGAGCCAAGTTGCGTCCCGAAATGGCTTCCTCCTCCCTTTTTTAAACCCATAGGGAAGTCACTAACATAAAACCAGCATTAAAATCTGGGGAGGACCCAGGCTTTCTTCCCCCCACTTCAAACAAGAAAGTTGATGTTAACAATAACGTCCTCAAAAAGCCTGTCGGTTAAAGCATCAACCAAATGCCTCAGAAACCTCCTTTCCTCCTCTCAAACCTGGTAAAGAGTCTCTCTATCAAAAAAAAAACCAAAAACCTCAATATTACCTTACTTCCAACTCTTTGTACTTTGTAAAATGTACTTTGTTACCGAGGAAATTCCTTCCCCTCGCTAGCGGTTACTTTCTTGCTCTTTCATTCACGTCTGCCAGCTTTTCGCTTTACTCCTTTGTCAATCTTACCGCCAGTAGTGGATTCCTCCTTCTTTTGTCTTTAATTACTTCTCCGCTGGGTACTTCATTCAGAATTCCTTTGGCTTTTTTACTTTGATTGTTTTTCCAATGTTCTCCCTCCTCTGCTTTCTTCAAAGCTTTTAAGACTATTTCCCAGCTTTTCCTCTGCTGTCGGAGGTCCGCCGCTTTCACTCGGAGCCTGAGGCTTCACAGCATGGAGTCTGATGCTTCCCCTTCTCGCTGCGGCTCCAGCCTTGTTAAACGCCGGCAACACAGGCGAGCACACGCAGCCTTGCTGGGTGTTTTGACCAACAGGATATTCCACCTGTGGTTTAGGGGTTCACGGAGCCTTCGTGACCCCTCTAAGACCCCCACGCTGTTCGAGGCTCCTCGGACGAGTTGCCTCTCGCTCCTTCCCGTGGCCGCGGCGTCCCGGAAGTCCTCTGCCGGTGAAGTTTTTGAGGGCTGATTTCTTGTCCTGTGATAAAAAGCATTCTGTTTCGACGGCCAAACCTCTCAGAGAAGCATTTGAAACCTTTTGGCACCATTTTTGAGTGAATTGCCGAAAGCCAGATTTTTGATGAAATTCTGACCCCGGGGCTTGGGAATTTTTTCAAAAAAATCTTTTTCTGCCGGTTAAGTTGTTGAGGGCTGATTTCATGTCCTGTGATGAAAAGCATTCTGTTTCGACCGCCAAACCTCTCAGGGGAGCATTTGCAACCGTTTGGCACCATTTTTGAGTGAATTGCCAAAAGCCAGATTTTTGATGAAATTGTGACCCCGGGGCTTGGGAATTTTTTCAAAAAAATCTTTTTCTGCCGGTGAAGTTGTTGAGGGCTGATTTTTTGTGCTGTGATAAAAAGCATTCTGTTTCGACCCCCAAACCTCTCAGGGGAGCATTTGCAACCGTTTGGCACCATTTTTGAGTGAATTGCCGAAAGCCAGATTTTTGATGAAATTCTGGCCCCGGGGCTTGGGAATTTTTTCAAAAAAAATTTTTTCTGCCGGTTAAGTTGTTGAGGGCTGATTTCTTGTCCTGTGATAACAAGCATTCTGTTTCGACCGCCAAACCTCTCAGGGGAGCATTTGCAACCGTTTGGCACCATATTTGAGTGAATTGCCGAAAGCCAGATTTTTGATGAAATTGTGACCCCGGGGCTTGGGAATTTTTTCAAAAAAATCTTTTTCTGCCAGTTAAGTTGTTGAGGGCTGATTTCTTGTCCTGTGATAAAAAGCATTCTGTTTCGAAAGCCAAACCTCTGATTGGAGCATTTGCAACCGTTTGGCACCATTTTTGAGTGAATTGCCGAAAGCCAGATTTTTGATGAAATTGTGACCCCGGGGCTTAGGGATTTTTTCAAAAAAATCTTTCTGTGCCGGTGAAGTTGTTGAGGGCTGATTTTTTGTCCTGTGATAAAAAGCATTCTGTTTCGAACGCCAAACCTCCCAGGGGAGTATTTGCAACCTTTTGGCACCATATTTGAGTGAATTGCCGAAAGCCAGATTTTTGATGAAATTATGACCCCGGGGCTTGGGAATTTTTTCAAAAAAATCTTTTTCTGCCTGTTAAGTTGTTGAGGGCTGATTTCTTGTCCTGTGATAAAAAGCATTCTGTTTCGACGGCCAAAACTCTAAGGGGAGCATTTGCAACCGTTTGGCACCATTTTTGAGTGAATTGCCGAGAGCCAGATTTTTGATGAAATTCTGACCCCGGGGCTTGGGAATTTTTTCAAAAAAATCTTTTTCTGCCGGTGAAGTTTTTGAGGGCTGATTTCTTGTCCTGTGATAAAAAGCATTCTGTTTCGATGGCCAAACCTCTCAGGGGAGCATTTGCAACCGTTTGGCACCATTTTTGAGTGAATTGCCGAAAGCCAGATTTTTGATGAAATTCTGACCCCGGGGCTTAGGGATTTTTTCAAAAAAATCTTTTTGTGCCGGTGAAGTTGTTGAGGGCTGATTTCTTGTCCTGTGATAAAAAGCATTCTGTTTCGACCGCCAAACCTCCCAGGGGAGTATTTGCAACCTTTTGGCACCATATTTGAGTGAATTGCCGAAAGCCAGATTTTTGATGAAATTGTGACCCCGGGGCTTGGGAATTTTTTCAAAAAAATCTTTTTCTGCCGGTTAAGTTGTTGAGGGCTGATTTCTTGTGCTGTGATAAAAAACATTCTGTTTCGACCGCCAAACCTCTCAGGGGAGCATTTGCAACCGTTTGGCACCATTTTTGAGTGAATTGCCGAAAGCCAGATTTTTGATGAAATTCTGACCCCGGGGCTTGGGAATTTTTTCAAAAAAAATCTTTTTCTGCCGGTGAAGTTTTTGAGGGCTGATTTCTTGTCCTGTGATAAAAAGCATTCTGTTTCGACGGCCAAACCTCTCAGAGAAGCATTTGAAACCTTTTGGCACCATTTTTGAGTGAATTGCCGAAAGCCAGATTTTTGATGAAATTCTGACCCCGGGGCTTGGGAATTTTTTCAAAAAAATCTTTTTCTGCCGGTTAAGTTGTTGAGGTCTGATTTCATGTCCTGTGATAAAAAGCATTCTGTTTCGAACGCCAAAACTCTAAGGGGAGCATTTGATACCGTTTGGCACCATTTTTGAGTGAATTGCCGAAAGCCAGATTTTTGATGAAATTGTGACCCCGGGGCTTAGGGATTTTTTCAAAAACATCTTTTTCTGCCGGTGAAGTTGTTGAGGGCTGATTTCTTGTGCTGTGATAAAAAGCATTCTGTTTCGACCGCCAAACCTCTCAGGGGAGTATTTGCAACCGTTTGGCACCATTTTTGAGTGAATTGCCGAGAGCCAGATTTTTGATGAAATTGTGACCCCGGGGCTTAGGGATTTTTTCAAAAAAATCTTTTTCTGCCAGTGAAGTTTTTGAGGGCTGATTTCTTGTCCTGTGATAAAAAGCATTCTGTTTCGACGGCCAAACCTCTCAGGGGAGCATTTGAAACCTTTTGGCACCATTTTTGAGTGAATTGCCGAGAGCCAGATTTTTGATGAAATTCTGACCCCGGGACTTGGGATTTTTTTCAAAAAAATCTTTTTCTGCCGGTTAAGTTGTTGAGGGCTGATTTCTTGTCATGTGATAAAAAGCATTCTGTTTCGACGGCCAAACCTCTCAGGGGAGCATTTGAAACCTTTTGGCACCATTTTTGAGTGAATTGCCGAGAGCCAGATTTTTGATGAAATTCTGACCCCGGGGCTTGGGATTTTTTTCAAAAAAATCTTTTTCTGCCTGTTAAGTTGTTGAGGTCTGATTTCATGTCCTGTGATAAAAAGCATTCTGTTTCGAACGCCAAAACTCTAAGGGGAGCATTTGATACCGTTTGGCACCATTTTTGAGTGAATTGCCGAAAGCCAGATTTTTGATGAAATTGTGACCCCGGGGCTTAGGGATTTTTTCAAAAAAATCTTTTTCTGCCAGTGAAGTTTTTGAGGGCTGATTTCTTGTCCTATGATAAAAAGCATTCTGTTTCGACCGCCAAAACGCTAAGGGGAGGATTTGCAACCGTTTGGCACCATTTTTCAGTGAATTGCCGAAAGCCAGATTTTTGATGAAATTCTGACCCCGGGGCTTGGTAATTTTTTCAAAAAAATCTTTTTCTGCCGGTTAAGTTGTTGAGGGCTGATTTCTTGTCATGTGATAAAAAGCATTCTGTTTCGACCGCCAAACCTCTCAGGGGAGCATTTGATACCGTTTGGCACCATTTTTGAGTGAATTGCCGAAAGCCAGATTTTTGATGAAATTCTGACCCCGGGGCTTGGGAAATTTTTCAAAAAAATCTTTTTCTGCCGGTTAAGTTGTTGAGGGCTGATTTCTTGTCCTGTGATAAAAAGCATTCTGTTTCGGCGGCCAAACCTCTCAGAGAAGCATTTGAAACCTTTTGGCACCATTTTTGAGTGAATTGCCGAAAGCCAGATTTTTGATGAAATTGTTACCCGGGGGCTTGGGAATTTTTTCAAAAAAATCTTTTTCTGCCGGTGAAGTTGTTGAGGGCTGATTTCTTGTGCTGTGATAAAAAGCATTCTGTTTCGACCGCCAAACCTCTCAGGGGAGCATTTGCAACCGTTTGGCACCATTTTTGAGTGAATTGCCGAGAGCCAGATTTTTGATGAAATTCTGACCCCGGGGCTTGGGAATTTTTTCAAAAAAATCTTTTTCTGCCGGTGAAGTTTTTGAGGGCTGATTTCTTGTCCTGTGATAAAAAGCATTCTGTTTCGACGGCCAAACCTCTCAGAGAAGCATTTGAAACCTTTTGGCACCATTTTTGAGTGAATTGCCGAAAGCCAGATTTTTGATGAAATTCTGACCCCGGGACTTGGGATTTTTTTCAAAAAAATCTTTTTCTGCCGGTTAAGTTGTTGAGGGCTGATTTCTTGTCATGTGATAAAAAGCATTCTGTTTCGACCGCCAAACCTATCAGGGGAGCATTTGCAACCGTTTGGCACCATTTTTGAGTGAATTGCCGAGAGCCAGATTTTTGTTGAAATTCTGACCCCGGGGCTTGGGAATTTTTTCAAAAAAATCTTTTTCTGCCGGTGAAGTTTTTGAGGGCTGATTTCTTGTCCTGTGATAAAAGGCATTCTGTTTCGACGGCCAAACCTCTCAGAGAAGCATTTGAAACCTTTTGGCACCATTTTTGAGTGAATTGCCGAAAGCCAGATTTTTGATGAAATTCTGACCCCGGGGCTTGGGAATTTTTTCAAAAAAATCTTTTTCTGCCGGTTAAGTTGTTGAGGGCTGATTTCATGTCCTGTGATGAAAAGCATTCTGTTTCGACCGCCAAACCTCTCAGGGGAGCATTTGCAACCGTTTGGCACCATTTTTGAGTGAATTGCCGAAAGCCAGATTTTTGATGAAATTGTGACCCCGGGGCTTGGGAATTTTTTCAAAAAAATCTTTTTCTGCCGGTGAAGTTGTTGAGGGCTGATTTCTTGTGCTGTGATAAAAAGCATTCTGTTTCGACCACCAAACCTCTCAGGGGAGCATTTGCAACCGATTGGCACCATTTTTGAGTGAATTGGAGAACTTCAGATTTTTGATGAAATTCTGACCCCGGGGCTTGGGAATTTTTTCAAAAAAATCTTTTTCTGCCGGTTAAGTTGTTGAGGGCTGATTTCTTGTGCTGTGATAAAAAACATTCTGTTTCGACCGCCAAACCTCTCAGGGGAGCATTTGCAACCGTTTGGCACCATTTTTGAGTGAATTGCCGAGAGCCAGATTTTTGATGAAATTCTGACCCCGGGGCTTGGGAATTTTTTCAAAAAAATCTTTTTCTGCCGGTGAAGTTTTTGAGGGCTGATTTCTTGTGCTGTGATAAAAAGCATTCTGTTTCGACCGCCAAACCTATCAGGGGAGCATTTGCAACCGTTTGGCACCATTTTTGAGTGAATTGCCGAGAGCCAGATTTTTGATGAAATTCTGACCCCGGGGCTTGGGAATTTTTTCAAAAAAATCTTTTTCTGCCGGTGAAGTTTTTGAGGGCTGATTTCTTGTCCTGTGATAAAAAGCATTCTGTTTCGACGGCCAAACCTCTCAGAGAAGCATTTGAAACCTTTTGGCACCATTTTTGAGTGAATAGCCGAAAGCCAGATTTTTGATGAAATTCTGACCCCGGGGCTTGGGAATTTTTTCAAAAAAATCTTTTTCTGCCGGTTAAGTTGTTGAGGGCTGATTTCATG
The DNA here is from genome assembly GCF_965113315.1 of Podarcis vaucheri. Lineage (NCBI taxonomy): Eukaryota > Metazoa > Chordata > Lepidosauria > Squamata > Lacertidae > Podarcis > Podarcis vaucheri. The sequence goes on along the minus strand of NC_138762.1, from coordinate 95,216,306 downwards.
TCCTGTGATGAAAAGCATTCTGTTTCGACCGCCAAACCTCTCAGGGGAGCATTTGCAACCGTTTGGCACCATTTTTGAGTGAATTGCCAAAAGCCAGATTTTTGATGAAATTGTGACCCCGGGGCTTGGGAATTTTTTCAAAAAAATCTTTTTCTGCCGGTGAAGTTGTTGAGGGCTGATTTTTTGTGCTGTGATAAAAAGCATTCTGTTTCGACCCCCAAACCTCTCAGGGGAGCATTTGCAACCGTTTGGCACCATTTTTGAGTGAATTGCCGAAAGCCAGATTTTTGATGAAATTCTGGCCCCGGGGCTTGGGAATTTTTTCAAAAAAATTTTTTTCTGCCGGTTAAGTTGTTGAGGGCTGATTTCTTGTCCTGTGATAACAAGCATTCTGTTTCGACCGCCAAACCTCTCAGGGGAGCATTTGCAACCGTTTGGCACCATATTTGAGTGAATTGCCGAAAGCCAGATTTTTGATGAAATTGTGACCCCGGGGCTTAGGGATTTTTTCAAAAAAATCTTTTTCTGCCAGTGAAGTTTTTGAGGGCTGATTTCTTGTCCTATGATAAAAAGCATTCTGTTTCGAGGGCCAAACCTCTCAGAGGAGCATTTGAAACCTTTTGGCACCATTTTTGAGTGAATTGCCGAGAGCCAGATTTTTGATGAAATTCTGACCCCGGGGCTTGGGATTTTTTTCAAAAAAATCTTTTTCTGCCTGTTAAGTTGTTGAGGTCTGATTTCTTGTCATGTGATAAAAAGCATTCTGTTTCGACCGCCAAACCTCTCAGGGGAGCATTTGCAACCGTTTCGCACCATTTTTGAGTGAATTGCCAAAAGCCAGATTTTTGATGAAATTCTGACCCCGGGGCTTGGGAATTTTTTCAAAAAAATCTTTTTCTTTCGGTGAAGTTTTTGAGGGCTGATTTCTTGTCCTGTGATAAAAAGCATTCTGTTTCGAAAACCAAACCTCTCAGGGGAGCATTTGCAACCGTTTCGCAACATTTTTGAGTGAATTGGAGAACTTCAGATTTTTGATGAAAATCTGACCCCGGGGCTTGGGAATTTTTTCAAAAATATCTTTTTCTGGCGGTTAAGTTGTTCAGGGCTGATTTCTTGTCCTGTGATAAAAAGCATTCTGTTTCGACCGCCAAAACGCTAAGGGGAGCATTTGCAACCGTTTGGCACCATTTTTCAGTGAATTGCCGAAAGCCAGATTTTTGATGAAATTCTGACCCCGGGGCTTGGTAATTTTTTCAAAAAAATCTTTTTCTGCCGGTTAAGTTGTTGAGGGCTGATTTCTTGTCATGTGATAAAAAGCATTCTGTTTCGACCGCCAAAACTCTCAGGGGAGCATTTGATACCGTTTGGCACCATTTTTGAGTGAATTGCCAAAAGCCAGATTTTTGATGAAATTCTGACCCCGGGGCTTGGGAATTTTTTCAAAAAAATCTTTTTCTGCCGGTTAAGTTGTTGAGGGCTGATTTCTTGTCCTGTGATAAAAAGCATTCTGTTTCGACCGCCAATCCTCTCAGGGGAGCATTTGCAACCGTTTGGCACCATTTTTGAGTGAATTGCCAAAAGCCAGATTTTTGATGAAATTTTTACCCCGGGGCTTAGGGATTTTTTCAAAAAAATCTTTTTGTGCCGGTGAAGTTGTTGAGGGCTGATTTCTTGTCCTGTGATAAAAAGCATTCTGTTTCGACCGCCAAACCTCCCAGGGGAGCATTTGCAACCGTTTGGCACCATTTTTGAGTGAATTGCCGAAAGCCAGATTTTTGATGAAATTCTGACCCCGGGGCTTGGTAATTTTTTCAAAAAAATCTTTTTCTGCCGGTTAAGTTGTTGAGGGCTGATTTCTTGTCATGTGATAAAAAGCATTCTGTTTCGACCGCCAAACCTCTCAGGGGAGCATTTGATACCGTTTGGCACCATTTTTGAGTGAATTGCCGAAAGCCAGATTTTTGATGAAATTCTGACCCCGGGGCTTGGGAATTTTTTCAAAAAAATCTTTTTCTGCCGGTTAAGTTGTTGAGGGCTGATTTCTTGTCATGTGATAAAAAGCATTCTGTTTCGACCGCCAAAACTCTCAGGGGAGCATTTGATACCGTTTGGCACCATTTTTGAGTGAATTGCCAAAAGCCAGATTTTTGATGAAATTCTGACCCCGGGGCTTGGGAATTTTTTCAAAAAAATCTTTTTCTGCCGGTTAAGTTGTTGAGGGCTGATTTCTTGTCCTGTGATAAAAAGCATTCTGTTTCGACCGCCAATCCTCTCAGGGGAGCATTTGCAACCGTTTGGCACCATTTTTGAGTGAATTGCCAAAAGCCAGATTTTTGATGAAATTTTTACCCCGGGGCTTAGGGATTTTTTCAAAAAAATCTTTTTGTGCCGGTGAAGTTGTTGAGGGCTGATTTCTTGTCCTGTGATAAAAAGCATTCTGTTTCGACCGCCAAACCTCCCAGGGGAGCATTTGCAACCGTTTGGCACCATTTTTGAGTGAATTGCCGAAAGCCAGATTTTTGATGAAATTCTGACCCCGGGGCTTGGTAATTTTTTCAAAAAAATCTTTTTCTGCCGGTTAAGTTGTTGAGGGCTGATTTCTTGTCATGTGATAAAAAGCATTCTGTTTCGACCGCCAAACCTCTCAGGGGAGCATTTGATACCGTTTGGCACCATTTTTGAGTGAATTGCCGAAAGCCAGCTTTTTTATGAAATTGTGACCCCGGGGCTTGGGAATTTTTTCAAAAAAATCTTTTTCTGCCGGTTAAGTTGTTGAGGGCTGATTTCTTGTGCTGTGATAAAAAACATTCTGTTTCGACCGCCAAACCTCTCAGGGGAGCATTTGCAACCGTTTGGCACCATTTTTGAGTGAATTGCCGAAAGCCAGATGTTTGATGAAATTGTGACCCCGGGACTTGGGATTTTTTTCAAAATAATCTTTTTCTGCCGGTTAAGTTGTTGAGGGCTGATTTCTTGTCATGTGATAAAAAGCATTCTGTTTCGACCGCCAAACCTCTCAGGGGAGCATTTGCAACCTTTTGGCACGATATTTGGGTGAATTGCCGAAAGCCAGATTTTTGATGAAATTGTTACCCCGGGGCTTAGGGATTTTTTCAAAAAAAAAATTTGTGCCGGTGAAGTTGTTGAGGGCTGATTTCTTGTCCTGTGATAAAAAGCATTCTGTTTCGACCGCCAAACCTCCCAGGGGAGTATTTGCAACCATTTGGCACCATATTTGAGTGAATTGCCGAAAGCCAGATCTTTGATGAAATTGTGACCCCGGGGCTTGGGAATTTTTTCAAAAAAATCTTATTCTGCCGGTTAAGTTGTTGAGGGCTGATTTCTTGTGCTGTGATAAAAAGCATTCTGTTTCGACCGCCAAACCTCTCAGGGGAGCATTCGCAACCGTTTGGCACCATTTTTGAGTGAATTGCCGAAAGCCAGATGTTTGATGAAATTGTGACCCCGGGGCATGGGAATTTTTTCAAAAAAATCTTTTTCTGCCGGTGAAGTTGTTGAGGGCTGATTTCTTGTCCTGTGATAAAAAGCATTCTGTTTCGACGGCCAAACCTCTCAGAGGAGCATTTGAAACCTTTTGGCACCATGTTTGAGTGAATTGCCGAGAGCCAGATTTTTGATGAAATTGTGACCCCGGGGCTTGGGATTTTTTTCAAAAAAATCTTTTTCTGCCGGTTAAGTTGTTGAGGGCTGATTTCTTGTCATGTGATAAAAGCATTCTTTTTCGACCGCCAAACCTCTCAGGGGAGCATTTGCAACCGTTTGGCACCATTTTTGAGTGAATTGCCGAAAGCCAGATTTTTGATGAAATTCTGACCCCGGGGCTTGGGAATTTTTTCAAAAAAATCTTTTTCTGCCGGTTAAGTTGCTGAGGGCTGATTTCTTGTCCTGTGATAAAAAGCATTCTGTTTCGACCGCCAATCCTCTCAGGGGAGCATTTGCAACCGTTTGGCACCATTTTTGAGTGAATTGCCGAAAGCCAGATTTTTGATGAAATTGTTACCCCGGGGCTTAGGGATTTTTTCAAAAAAAATTTTTGTGCCGGTGAAGTTGTTGAGGGCTGATTTCTTGTCCTGTGATAAAAAGCATTCTGTTTCGACCGCCAAACCTCCCAGGGGAGTATTTGCAACCATTTGGCACCATATTTGAGTGAATTGCCGAAAGCCAGATCTTTGATGAAATTGTGACCCCGGGGCTTGGGAATTTTTTCAAAAAAATCTTATTCTGCCGGTTAAGTTGTTGAGGGCTGATTTCTTGTGCTGTGATAAAAAGCATTCTGTTTCGACCGCCAAACCTCTCAGGGGAGCATTCGCAACCGTTTGGCACCATTTTTGAGTGAATTGCCGAAAGCCAGATGTTTGATGAAATTGTGACCCCGGGGCATGGGAATTTTTTCAAAAAAATCTTTTTCTGCCGGTGAAGTTGTTGAGGGCTGATTTCTTGTCCTGTGATAAAAAGCATTCTGTTTCGACGGCCAAACCTCTCAGAGGAGCATTTGAAACCTTTTGGCACCATTTTTGAGTGAATTGCCGAGAGCCAGATTTTTGATGAAATTCTGACCCCGGGGCTTGGGAATTTTTTCAAAAAAATCTTTTTCTGCCGGTTAAGTTGTTGAGGGCTGATTTCTTGTCCTGTGATAAAAAGCATTCTGTTTCGACGGCCAAACCTCTCAGAGGAGCATTTGAAACCTTTTGGCACCATGTTTGAGTGAATTGCCGAGAGCCAGATTTTTGATGAAATTGTAACCCCGGGGCTTGGGATTTTTTTCAAAAAAATCTTTTTCTGCCGGTGAAGTTGTTGAGGGCAGATTTCTTGTCATGTGATAAAAAGCATTCTGTTTCGACCGCCAAACCTCTCAGGGGAGCATTTGCAACCGTTTGGCACCATTTTTGAGTGAATTGCCGAGAGCCAGATTTTTGATGAAATTCTGACCCCGGGGCTTGGGAATTTTTTCAAAAAAATCTTTTTCTGCCGGTTAAGTTGTTGAGGGCTGATTTCTTGTGCTGTGATAAAAAGCATTCTGTTTCGACCGCCAAAACTCTCAGGGGAGCATTTGCAACCTTTTGGCACCATATTTGAGTGAATTGCCAAAAGCCAGATTTTTGATGAAATTGTGACCCCGGGGCTTGGGAATTTTTTCAAAAAAATCTTTTTCTGCCGGTTAAGTTGTTGAGGGCTGATTTCTTGTGCTGTGATAAAAAGCATTCTGTTTCGACCGCCAAACCTCTCAGGGGAGCATTTGCAACCGTTTGGCACCATTTTTGAGTGAATTGCCGAAAGCCAGATTTTTGATGAAATTGTTACCCCGGGGCTTAGGGATTTTTCAAAAAAATCTTTTTCTGCCGGTGAAGTTGTTGAGGGCTGATTTCTTGTCATGTGATAAAAAGCATTCTGTTTCGACCGCCAAACCTCTCAGGGGAGCATTTGGAACCGTTTGGCAACATTTTTGAGTGAATTGCCGAAAGCCAGATTTTTTATGAAATTGTTACGCCGGGGCTTAGGGATTTTTTCAAAAAAATCTTTTTCTGCCGGTGAAGTTGTTGAGGGCTGATTTCTTGTCATGTGATAAAAAGCATTCTGTTTCGACCGCCAAACCTCTCAGGGGAGCATTTGCAACCGTTTGGCAACATTTTTGAGTGAATTGCCGAAAGCCAGATTTTTTATGAAATTGTTACCCCGGGGCTTAGGGATTGTTTCAAAAAAATCTTTTTCTGCCGGTGAAGTTGTTGAGGGCTGATTTCTTGTGCTGTGCTAAAAAGCATTCTGTTTCGACCGCCAAACCTCTCAGGGGAGCATTTGCAACCATTTGGCACCATTTTTGAGTGAATTGCCGAAAGCCAGATGTTTGATGAAATTGTGACCCCGGGACTTGGGATTTTTTTTCAAAAAAATCTTTTTCTGCCGGTTAAGTTGTTGAGGGCTGATTTCTTGTCATGTGATAAAAAGCATTCTGTTTCGACCGCCAAACCTCTCAGGGGAGCATTTGCAACCGTTTGGAATCATTTTTGAGTGAATTGCCGAGAGCCAGATTTTTGATGAAATTCTGACCCCGGGGCTTGGGAATTTTTTCAAAAAAATCTTTTTCTGCCGGTTAAGTTGTTGAGGGCTGATTTCTTGTGCTGTGATAAAAAGCATTCTGTTTCAACCGCCAAACCTCTCAGGGGAGCATTTGCAACCGTTTGGCACCATTTTTGAGTGAATTGCCGAAAGCCAGATGTTTGATGAAATTGTGACCCCGGGACTTGGGATTTTTTTCACAAAAATCTTTTTCTGCCGGTTAAGTTGTTGAGGGCTGATTTCTTGTCATGTGATAAAAAGCATTCTGTTTCGACCGCCAAACCTCTCAGGGGAGCATTTGCAACCGTTTGGCACCATTTTTGAGTGAATTGCCGAGAGCCAGATTTTTGATGAAATTCTGACCCCGGGGCTTGGGAATTTTTTCAAAAAAATCTTTTTCTGTCGGTTAGGTTTTTGAGGGCTGATTTCTTGTCCTGTGATAAAAAGCATTTTGTTTCGACCGCCAATCCTCTCAGGGGAGCATTTGCAACCGTTTGGCACCATTTTTGAGTGAATTGCCGAAAGCCAGATTTTTTATGAAATTGTGACCCCGGGGCTTAGGGATTTTTTCAAAAAAATCTTTTTGTGCCGGTTAAGTTGTTGAGGGCTGATTTCTTGTGCTGTGATAAAAAGCATTCTGTTTCGACCGCCAAACCTCTCAGGGGAGCATTTGCAACCTTTTGTTACCATTTTTGAGTGAATTGCCGAAAGCCAGATTTTTGATGAAATTCTGACCCCGGGGCTTGGGAATTTTTTCAAAAAAATCTTTTTCTGCCGGTTAAGTTGTTGAGGGCTGATTTCTTGTCATGTGATAGAAAGCATTCTGTTTCGACTGCCAAACCTCTCAGGGGAGCATTTGCAACTGTTTCGCAGCATTTTTGAGTGAATTGGAGAACTTCAGATTTTTGATGAAATTCTGACCCCGGGGCTTGGGAATTTTTTCAAAAAAATCTTTTTCTGCCGGTGAAGTTGTTGAGGGCTGATTTCTTGTCCTGTGATAAAAAGCATTCTGTTTCGACCGCCAAAACTCTCAGGGGAGCATTTGCAACCTTTTGGCACCATATTTGAGTGAATTGCCAAAAGCCAGATTTTTGATGAAATTGTGACCCCGGGGCTTGGGAATTTTTTCAAAAAAATCTTTTTCTGCCGGTTAAGTTGTTGAGGGCTGATTTCTTGTGCTGTGATAAAAAGCATTCTGTTTCGACCGCCAAACCTCTCAGGGGAGCATTTGCAACCGTTTGGCACCATTTTTGAGTGAATTGCCGAAAGCCAGATTTTTGATGAAATTGTTACCCCGGGGCTTAGGGATTTTTCAAAAAAATCTTTTTCTGCCGGTGAAGTTGTTGAGGGCTGATTTCTTGTCATGTGATAAAAAGCATTCTGTTTCGACCGCCAAACCTCTCAGGGGAGCAGTTGCAACCGTTTGGCAACATTTTTGAGTGAATTGCCGAAAGCCAGATTTTTTATGAAATTGTTACCCCGGGGCTTAGGGATTGTTTCAAAAAAATCTTTTTCTGCCGGTGAAGTTGTTGAGGGCTGATTTCTTGTGCTGTGCTAAAAAGCATTCTGTTTCGACCGCCAAACCTCTCAGGGGAGCATTTGCAACCATTTGGCACCATTTTTGAGTGAATTGCCGAAAGCCAGATGTTTGATGAAATTGTGACCCCGGGACTTGGGATTTTTTTTCAAAAAAATCTTTTTCTGCCGGTTAAGTTGTTGAGGGCTGATTTCTTGTCATGTGATAAAAAGCATTCTGTTTCGACCGCCAAACCTCTCAGGGGAGCATTTGCAACCGTTTGGAATCATTTTTGAGTGAATTGCCGAGAGCCAGATTTTTGATGAAATTCTGACCTCGGGGCTTGGGAATTTTTTCAAAAAAATCTTTTTCTGCCGGTTAAGTTGTTGAGGGCTGATTTCTTGTGCTGTGATAAAAAGCATTCTGTTTCAACCGCCAAACCTCTCAGGGGAGCATTTGCAACCGTTTGGCACCATTTTTGAGTGAATTGCCGAAAGCCAGATGTTTGATGAAATTGTGACCCCGGGACTTGGGATTTTTTTCACAAAAATCTTTTTCTGCCGGTTAAGTTGTTGAGGGCTGATTTCTTGTCATGTGATAAAAAGCATTCTGTTTCGACCGCCAAACCTCTCAGGGGAGCATTTGCAACCGTTTGGCACCATTTTTGAGTGAATTGCCGAGAGCCAGATTTTTGATGAAATTGTGACCCCGGGACTTGGGATTTTTTTTCAAAAAAATCTTTTTCTGCCGGTGAAGTTGTTGAGGGCTGATTTCTTGTCCTGTGATAAAAAGCCTTCTGTTTCGACCGCCAATCCTCTCAGGGGAGCATTTGCAACCGTTTCGCAGCATTTTTGAGTGAATTGGAGAACTTCAGATTTTTGATGAAATTCTGACCCTGGAGCTTGGGAATTTTTTCAAAAAAATCTTTTTCTGCCGGTAAAGTTGTTGAGGGCTGATTTCTTGTACTATGATAAAAAGCATTCTGTTTTGACCGCCAAACCTCTCAGGGGAGCATTTGCAACCGTTTGGCACCATTTTTGAGTGAATTGCCGAAAGCCAGATTTTTGATGAAATTGTGACCCCGGGGATTGGGAATTTTTTCAAAAAAATCTTTTTCTGCCGGTGAAGTTTTTGAGGGCTGATTTCTTGTCCTGTGATAAAAAGCATTCTGTTTTGACCGCCAATCCTCTCAGGGGAGCATTTGCAACCGTTTGGCACCATTTTTGAGTGAATTGCCGAAAGCCAGATTTTTGATGAAATTGTGACCCCGGGGCTTGGGAATTTTTTCAAAAAAATCTTTTTCTGCCGGTTAAGTTGTTGAGGTCTGATTTCATGTGCTGTGATAAAAAGCATTCTGTTTCGAGTGCCAAACCTCTCAGGGGAGCATTTGCAACCGTTTGGCACCATTTTTGAGTGAATTGCCGAGAGCCAGATTTTTGATGAAATTCTGACCCCGGGGCTTGGGATTTTTTTCAAAAAAATCTTTTTCTGCCGGTTAAGTTGTTGAGGGCTGATTTCTTGTCCTGTGATAAAAAGCCTTCTGTTTCGACCGCCAATCCTCTCAGGGGAGCATTTACAACCGTTTGGCACCATTTTTGAGTGAATTGCCGAAAGCCAGATTTTTGATGAAATTCTGACCCTGGGGCTTGGGATTTTTTTCAAAAAAATCTTTTTCTGCCAGTTAAGTTGTTGAGGGCTGATTTCTTGTGCTGTGATAAAAAGCATTCTGTTTCGACCGCCAAACCTCTCAGGGGAGCATTTGCAACCGTTTGGCACCATTTTTGAGTGAATTGCCGAAAGCCAGATTTTTTATGAAATTGTGACCCCGGGACTTGGGAATTTTTTCAAAAAAATCTTTTTCTGCCGGTTAAGTTGTTGAGGGCTGATTTCTTGTCCTGTGATAAAAAGCATTCTGTTTCGACCGCCAAAACTCTAAGGGGAGCATTTGCAACCGTTTGGCACCATTTTTGAGTGAATTGCCGAAAGCCAGATTTTTGATGAAATTCTGACCCCGGGGCTTGGGAATTTTTTCAAAAATATCTTTTTCTGGCGGTTAAGTTGTTCAGGGCTGATTTCTTGTCCTGTGATAAAAAGCATTCTGTTTCGACCGCCAAAACGCTAAGGGGAGCATTTGCAACCGTTTGGCACCATTTTTGAGTGAATTGCCGAAAGCCAGATTTTTGATGAAATTGTTACCCCGGGGCTTAGGGATTTTTTCAAAAAAATCTTTTTCTGCCGGTGAAGTTGTTGAGGGCTGATTTCTTGTCATGTGATAAAAAGCATTCTGTTTCGACCGCCAAACCTCTCAGGGGAGCATTTGCAACCGTTTGGCAACATTTTTGAGTGAATTGCCGAAACCAGATTTTTTATGAAATTGTTACCCCGGGGCTTAGGGATTGTTTCAAAAAAATCTTTTTCTGCCGGTGAAGTTGTTGAGGGCTGATTTCTTGTGCTGTGATAAAAAGCATTCTGTTTCGACCGCCAAACCTCTCAGGGGAGCATTTGCAACCTTTTGTTACCATTTTTGAGTGAATTGCCGAAAGCCAGATTTTTGATGAAATTCTGACTCCGGGGCTTGGGAATTTTTTCAAAAAAATCTTTTTCTGCCGGTTAAGTTGTTGAGGGCTGATTTCTTGTCATGTGATAAAAAGCATTCTGTTTCGACTGCCAAACCTCTCAGGGGAGCATTTGCAATCGTTTGGCACCATTTTTGAGTGAATTGCCGAGAGCCAGATTTGTGATGAAATTCTGACCCCGGGGCTTGGGAATTTTTTCAAAAAAATCTTTTTCTGTTGGTTAAGTTGTTGAGGGCTGATTTCTTGTCCTGTGATAAAAAGCATTCTGTTTCGACCGCCAAAACTCTCAGGGGAGCATTTGCAACCGTTTGGCACCATTTTTGAGTGAATTGCCGAAAGCCAGATGTTTGATGAAATTGTGACCCCCGGACTTGGGATTTTTTTCAAAAAAATCTTTTTCTGCCGGTTAAGTTGTTGAGGGCTGATTTCTTGTCATGTGATAAAAAGCATTCTGTTTCGACCGCCAAACCTCTCAGGGGAGCATTTGCAACCGTTTGGAATCATTTTTGAGTGAATTGCCGAGAGCCAGATTTTTGATGAAATTCTGACCCCGGGGCTTGGGAATTTTTTCAAAAAAATCTACTTCTGCGGGTTAAGTTGTTGAGGGCTGATTTCTTGTCCTGTGATAAAAAGCATTCTGTTTCGACCGCCAAAACTCTCAGGGGAGCATTTGCAACCGTTTGGCACCATTTTTGAGTGAATTGCCGAAAGCCACATTTTTTATGAAATTCTGACCCCGGGGCTTAGGGATTTTTTCAAAAAAATCTTTTTCTGCCGGTGAAGTTGTTGAGGGCAGATTTCTTGTCATGTGATAAAAAGCATTCTGTTTCGACCGCCAAACCTCTCAGGGGAGCATTTGCAACCGTTTGGCACCATTTTTTGAGTGATTTGCCGAAAGCCAGATTTTTGATGAAATTGTGACCCCGGGGCTTGGGAATTTTTTCAAAAAAATCTTTTTCTGCCGTTTAAGTTGTTGAGGGCTGATTTCTTGTGCTGTGATAAAAAGCATTCTGTTTCGACCGCCAAACCTCTCAGGGGAGCATTTGCAACTGTTTGGCACCATTTTTGAGTGAATTGCCGAGAGCCAGATTTTTGATGAAATTCTGACCCTGGGGCTTGGGATTTTTTTCAAAAAAATCTTTTTCTGCCAGTTAAGTTGTTGAGGGCTGATTTCTTGTGCTGTGATAAAAAGCATTCTGTTTCGACCGCCAAACCTCTCAGGGGAGCATTTGCAACCGTTTGGCACCATTTTTGAGTGAATTGCCGAAAGCCAGATTTTTGATGAAATTGTGACCCCGGGACTTGGGAATTTTTTCAAAAAAATCTTTTTCTGCCGGTTAAGTTGTTGAGGGCTGATTTCTTGTCCTGTGATAAAAAGCATTCTGTTTCGACCGCCAAAACTCTAAGGGGAGCATTTGCAACCGTTTGGCACCATTTTTGAGTGAATTGCCGAAAGCCAGATTTTTGATGAAATTCTGACCCCGGGGCTTGGGAATTTTTTCAAAAATATCTTTTTCTGGCGGTTAAGTAGTTCAGGGCTGATTTCTTGTCCTGTGATAAAAAGCATTCTGTTTCGACCGCCAAAACGCTAAGGGGAGCATTTGCAACCGTTTGGCACCATTTTTGAGTGAATTGCCGAAAGCCAGATTTTTGATGAAATTGTTACCCCGGGGCTTAGGGATTTTTTCAAAAAAATCTTTTTCTGCCGGTGAAGTTGTTGAGGGCTGATTTCTTGTCATGTGATAAAAAGCATTCTGTTTCGACCGCCAAACCTCTCAGGGGAGCATTTGCAACCGTTTGGCAACATTTTTGAGTGAATTGCCGAAACCAGATTTTTTATGAAATTGTTACCCCGGGGCTTCGGGATTGTTTCAAAAAAATCTTTTTCTGCCGGTGAAGTTGTTGAGGGCTGATTTCTTGTGCTGTGATAAAAAGCATTCTGTTTCGACCGCCAAACCTCTCAGGGGAGCATTTGCAACCTTTTGTTACCATTTTTGAGTGAATTGCCGAAAGCCAGATTTTTGATGAAATTCTGACTCCGGGGCTTGGGAATTTTTTCAAAAAAATCTTTTTCTGCCGGTTAAGTTGTTGAGGGCTGATTTCTTGTCATGTGATAAAAAGCATTCTGTTTCGACTGCCAAACCTCTCAGGGGAGCATTTGCAATCGTTTGGCACCATTTTTGAGTGAATTGCCGAGAGCCAGATTTGTGATGAAATTCTGACCCCGGGGCTTGGGAATTTTTTCAAAAAAATCTTTTTCTGCCGGTTAAGTTGTTGAGGGCTGATTTCTTGTCCTGTGATAAAAAGCATTCCGTTTCGACCGCCAAAACTCTCAGGGGAGCATTTGCAACCGTTTGGCACCATTTTTGAGTGAATTGCCGAAAGCCACATTTTTTATGAAATTCTGACCCCGGGGCTTAGGGATTTTTTCAAAAAAATCTTTATCTGCCGGTGAAGTTGTTGAGGGCAGATTTCTTGTCCTGTGATAAAAAGCATTCTGTTTCGACCGCCAAACCTCCCAGGGGAGTATTTGCAACCTTTTGGCACCATATTTGAGTGAATTGCCGAAAGCCAGATTTTTGATGAAATTGTGACCCCGGGGCTTAGGGATTTTTTCAAAAAAATCTTTTTGTGCCGGTGAAGTTGTTGAGGGCTGATTTCTTGTCCTGTGATAAAAAGCATTCTGTTTCGACCGCCAAACCTCCCAGGGGAGTATTTGCAACCTTTTGGCACCATATTTGAGTGAATTGCCGAAAGCCAGATTTTTGATGAAATTGTGACCCCGGGGCTTGGGAATTTTTTAAAAAAATCTTTTTCTGCCGTTTAAGTTGTTGAGGGCTGATTTCTTGTGCTGTGATAAAAAGCATCCTGTTTCGACCGCCAAACCTCTCAGGGGAGCATTTGCAACCGTTTGGCACCATTTTTGAGTGAATTGCCGAAAGCCAGATGTTTGAGGAAATTGTGACCCCGGGACTTGGGATTTTTTTCAAAAAAATCTTTTTCTGCCGGTTAAGTTGTTGAGGGCTGATTTCTTGTCATGTGATAAAAAGCATTCTGTTTCGACCGCCAAACCTCTCAGTGGAGCATTTGCAACCGTTTTGCACCATTTTTGAGTGAATTGCCGAGAGCCAGATTTTAGATGAAATTCTGACCCCGGGGCTTGGGAATTTTTTCAAAAAAATCTACTTCTGCCGGTTAAGTTGTTGAGGGCTGATTTCTTGTCCTGTGATAAAAAGCATTCTGTTTCGACTGCCAAACCTCTCAGGGGAGCATTTGCAACCTTTTGGCACCATTTTTGAGTGAATTGCCGAAAGCCAGATTTTGATGAAATTCTGACCCCGGGGCTTGGGAATTTTTTCAAAAAAATCTTTTTCTGCCGGTTAAGTTGTTGAGGGCTGATTTCTTGTCATGTGATAAAAAGCATTCTGTTTCAACCGCCAAACCTCTCAGGGCAGCATTTGCAACCTTTTGGCACCATATTTGAGTGAATTGCCGAAAGCCAGATTTTTGATGAAATTGTGACCCCGGGGCTTGGGAATTTTTTCAAAAAAATCTTTTTCTGCGGTTTAAGTTGTTGAGGGCTGATTTCTTGTGCTGTGATAAAAAGCATTCTGTTTCGACCGCCAAACCTCTCAGGGGAGCATTTGCAACCGTTTGGCACCATTTTTGAGTGAATTGCCGAAAGCCACATTTTTTATGAAATTCTGACCCCGGGGCTTGGGAATTTTTTCAAAAAAATCTTTTTCTGCCGTTTAAGTTGTTGAGGGCTGATTTCTTGTGCTGTGATAAAAAGCATTCTGTTTCGACCGCCAAACCTCTCAGGGGAGCATTTGCAACCGTTTGGCACCATTTTTGAGTGAATTGCCGAGAGCCAGATTTTTTATGAAATTCTGACCCCGGGGCTTGGGAATTTTTTCAAAAAAATCTTTTTCTGCCGGTTAAGTTGTTGAGGGCTGATTTCTTGTCATGTGATAAAAAGCATTCTGTTTCGACGGCCAAACCTCTCAGAGGAGCATTTGAAACCTTTTGGCACCATTTTTGAGTGAATTGCCGAAAGCCAGATTTTTGATGAAATTCTGACCCCGGGGCTTGGGAATTTTTTCAAAAAAATCTTTTTCTGCCGGTTAAGTTGTTGAGGGCTGATTTCTTGTCCTGTGATAAAAAGCATTCTGTTTCGACCGCCAAACCTCCCAGGGGAGTATTTGCAACCTTTTGGCACCATATTTGAGTGAATTGCCGAAAGCCAGATTTTTGATGAAATTGTGACCCCGGGGCTTAGGGATTTTTTCAAAAAAATCTTTTTGTGCCGGTGAAGTTGTTGAGGGCTGATTTCTTGTCCTGTGATAAAAAGCATTCTGTTTCGACCGCCAAACCTCCCAGGGGAGTATTTGCAACCTTTTGGCACCATATTTGAGTGAATTGCCGAAAGCCAAATTTTTGATGAAATTGTGACCCCGGGGCTTGGGAATTTTTTCAAAAAAATCTTTTCCTGCCGGTTAAGTTGTTGAGGGCTGATTTCTTGTCCTGTGATAAAAAGCATTCTGTTTCGACCGCCAAACCTCCCAGGGGAGTATTTGCAACCTTTTGGCACCATATTTGAGTGAATTGCCGAAAGCCAGATTTTTGATGAAATTGTGATCCCGGGGCTTGGGAATTTTTTCAAAAAAATCTTTTTCTGCCGTTTAAGTTGTTGAGGGCTGATTTCTTGTCATGTGATAAAAAGCATTCTGTTTCGACCGCCAAACCTCTCAGGGGAGCATTTGCAACCGTTTGGCACCATTTTTGAGTGAATTGCCGAAAGCCAGATTTTTGATGAAATTCTGACCCCGGGGCTTGGGAATTTTTTCAAAAAAATCTACTTCTGCCGGTTAAGTTGTTGAGGGCTGATTTCTTGTCCTGTGATAAAAAGCATTCTGTTTCGACCGCCAAAACTCTCAGGGGAGCATTTGCAACCGTTTGGCACCATTTTTGAGTGAATTGCCGAAAGCCACATTTTTTATGAAATTCTGACCCCGGGGCTTAGGGATTTTTTCAAAAAAATCTTTTTCTGCCGGTGAAGTTGTTGAGGGCAGATTTCTTGTCATGTGATAAAAAGCATTCTGTTTCGACCGCCAAACCTCTCAGGGGAGAATTTGCAACCGTTTGGCACCATTTTTTGAGTGATTTGCCGAAAGCCAGATTTTTGATGAAATTGTGACCCCGGGGCTTGGGAATTTTTTCAAAAAAATCTTTTTCTGCCGTTTAAGTTCTTGAGGGCTGATTTCTTGTGCTGTGATAAAAAAGCATTCTGTTTCGACCGCCAAACCTCTCAGGGGAGCATTTGCAACCGTTTGGCACCATTTTTGAGTGAATTGCCGAGAGCCAGATTTTTGATGAAATTCTGACCCCGGGGCTTGGGAATTTTTTCAAAAAAATCTTTTTCTGCCGGTTAAGTTGTTGAGGGCTGATTTCTTGTCATGTGATAAAAAGCATTCTGTTTCGACGGCCAAACCTCTCAGAGGAGCATTTGAAACCTTTTGGCACCATTTTTGAGTGAATTGCCGAAAGCCAGATTTTTGATGAAATTCTGACCCCGGGGCTTGTGAATTTTTTCAAAAATATCTTTTTCTGGCGGTTAAGTTGTTCAGGGCTGATTTCTTGTCCTGTGATAAAAAGCATTCTGTTTCGACCGCCAAAACGCTAAGGGGAGCATTTCCAACCGTTTGGCACCATTTTTGAGTGAATTGCCGAAAGCCAGATTTTTGATGAAATTGTTACCCCGGGGCTTAGGGATTTTTTCAAAAAAATCTTTTTCTGCCGGTGAAGTTGTTGAGGGCTGATTTCTTGTCATGTGATAAAAAGCATTCTGTTTCGACCGCCAAACCTCTCAGGGAAGTATTTACAACCTTTTGGCACCATATTTGAGTGAATTGCCGAAAGCCAGATTTTTTATGAAATTGTTACCCCGGGGCTTAGGGATTGTTTCAAAAAAATCTTTTTCTGCCGGTGAAGTTGTTGAGGGCCGATTTCTTGTGCTGTGATAAAAAGCATTCTGTTTCGACCGCCAAACCTCTCAGGGGAGCATTTGGAACCTTTTGTTACCTTTTTTGAGTGAATTGCCGAAAGCCAGATTTTTGATGAAATTCTGACCCCGGGGCTTGGGAATTTTTTCAAAAAAATCTTTTTCTGCCGGTTAAGTTGTTGAGGGCTGATTTCTTGTCATGTGATAAAAAGCATTCTGTTTCGACCGCCAAAACTCACAGGGGAGCATTTGCAACCGTTTGGCACCATTTTTGAGTGAATTGCCGAAAGCCAGATGTTTGATGAAATTCTGACCCCGGGGCTTGGGAATTTTTTCAAAAAAATCTTTTTCTGCCGGTGAAGTTGTTGAGGGCTGATTTCTTGTCCTGTGATAAAAAGCATTCTGTTTCGACGGCCAAACCTCTCAGAGGAGCATTTGAAACCTTTTGGCACCATTTTTGAGTGAATTGCCAAAAGCCAGATTTTTTATGAAATTGTTACCCCGGGGCTTGGGAATTTTTTCAAAAAAATCTTTTTCTGCCGGTTAAGTTGTTGAGGGCTGATTTCTTGTCCTGTGATAAAAAGCATTCTGTTTCGACCGCCAAACCTCCCAGGGGAGTATTTGCAACCTTTTGGCACCATATTTGAGTGAATTGCCGAAAGCCAGATTTTTGATGAAATTCTGACCCCGGGGCTTGGGAATTTTTTCAAAAATATCTTTTTCTGGCGGTTAAGTTGTTCAGGGCTGATTTCTTGTGCTGTGATAAAAAGCATTCTGTTTCGACCGCCAAAACGCTAAGGGGAGCATTTCCAACCGTTTGGCACCATTTTTGAGTGAATTGCCGAAAGCCAGATTTTTGATGAAATTGTTACCCCCGGGTTAGGGATTTTTTCAAAAAAATCTTTTTCTGCCGGTGAAGTTGTTGAGGGCTGATTTCTTGTCATGTGATAAAAAGCATTCTGTTTCGACCGCCAAACCTCTCAGGGGAGCATTTGCAACCGTTTGGCAACATTTTTGAGTGAATTGCCGAAAGCCAGATTTTTTATGAAATTGTTACCCCGGGGCTTAGGGATTGTTTCAAAAAAATCTTTTTCTGTTGGTTAAGTTGTTGAGGGCCGATTTCTTGTGCTGTGATAAAAAGCATTCTGTTTCGACCGCCAAACCTCTCAGGGGAGCATTTGGAACCTTTTGTTACCTTTTTTGAGTGAATTGCCGAAAGCCAGATTTTTGATGAAATTCTGACCCCGGGGCTTGGGAATTTTTTCAAAAAAATCTTTTTCTGCCGGTTAAGTTGTTGAGGGCTGATTTCTTGTCCTGTGATAAAAAGCATTCTGTTTCGACCGCCAAAACTCTCAGGGGAGCATTTGCAACCGTTTGGCACCATTTTTGAGTGAATTGCCGAAAGCCAGATGTTTGATGAAATTCTGACCCCGGGGCTTGGGAATTTTTTCAAAAAAAATCTTTTTCTGCCGGTTAAGTTGTTGAGGGCTGATTTCTTGTCATGTGATAAAAAGCATTCTGTTTCGACCGCCAAAACTCACAGGGGAGCATTTGCAACCGTTTGGCACCATTTTTGAGTGAATTGCCGAAAGCCAGATGTTTGATGAAATTCTGACCCCGGGGCTTGGGAATTTTTTCAAAAAAATCTTTTTCTGCTCGTGAAGTTGTTGAGGGCTGATTTCTTGTCATGTGATAAAAAGCATTCTGTTTCGACGGCCAAACCTCTCAGAGGAGCATTTGAAACCTTTTGGCACCATTTTTGAGTGAATTGCCAAAAGCCAGATTTTTTATGAAATTGTTACCCCGGGGCTTGGGAATTTTTTCAAAAAAATCTTTTTCTGCCGGTTAAGTTGTTGAGGGCTGATTTCTTGTCCTGTGATAAAAAGCATTCTGTTTCGACCGCCAAACCTCCCAGGGGAGTATTTGCAACCTTTTGGCACCATATTTGAGTGAATTGCCGAAAGCCAGATTTTTGATGAAATTGTGACCCCGGGGCTTAGGGATTTTTTCAAAAAAATCTTTTTGTGCCGGTGAAGTTGTTGAGGGCTGATTTCTTGTCCTGTGACAAAAAGCATTCTCTTTCGACCGCCAAACCTCCCAGGGGAGTATTTGCAACCTTTTGGCACCATATTTGAGTGAATTGCCGAAAGCCAGATTTTTGATGAAATTGTGACCCCGGGGCTTGGGAATTTTTTCAAAAAAATCTTTTTCTGCCGTTTAAGTTGTTGAGGGCTGATTTCTTGTCCTGTGATAAAAAGCATTCTGTTTCGACCGCCAAAACTCTCAGGGGAGCATTTGCAACCGTTTGGCACCATTTTTGAGTGAATTGCCGAAAGCCAGATTTTTTATGAAATTCTGACCCCGGGGCTTAGGGATTTTTTCAAAAAAATCTTTTTCTGCCGGTGAAGTTGTTGAGGGCTGATTTCTTGTCCTGTGATAAAAAGCATTCTGTTTCGACCGCCAAACCTCCCAGGGGAGTATTTGCAACCTTTTGGCACCATATTTGAGTGAATTGCCGAAAGCCAGATTTTTGATGAAATTGTGACCCCGGGGCTTAGGGATTTTTTCAAAAAAATCTTTTTGTGCCGGTGAAGTTGTTGAGGGCTGATTTCTTGTCCTGTGATAAAAAGCATTCTGTTTCGACGGCCAAACCTCTCAGAGGAGCATTTGAAACCTTTTGGCACCATTTTTGAGTGAATTGCCGAGAGCCAGATTTTTGATGAAATTCTGACCCCGGGGCTTGGGAATTTTTTCAAAAAAATCTTTTTCTGCCGGTTAAGTTGTTGAGGGCTGATTTCTTGTCCTGTGATAAAAAGCATTCTGTTTCGACGGCCAAACCTCTCAGAGGAGCATTTGAAACCTTTTGGCACCATGTTTGAGTGAATTGCCGAGAGCCAGATTTTTGATGAAATTGTAACCCCGGGGCTTGGGATTTTTTTCAAAAAAATCTTTTTCTGCCGGTGAAGTTGTTGAGGGCAGATTTCTTGTCATGTGATAAAAAGCATTCTGTTTCGACCGCCAAACCTCTCAGGGGAGCATTTGCAACCGTTTGGCACCATTTTTGAGTGAATTGCCGAGAGCCAGATTTTTGATGAAATTCTGACCCCGGGGCTTGGGAATTTTTTCAAAAAAATCTTTTTCTGCCGGTTAAGTTGTTGAGGGCTGATTTCTTGTGCTGTGATAAAAAGCATTCTGTTTCGACCGCCAAAACTCTCAGGGGAGCATTTGCAACCTTTTGGCACCATATTTGAGTGAATTGCCAAAAGCCAGATTTTTGATGAAATTGTGACCCCGGGGCTTGGGAATTTTTTCAAAAAAATCTTTTTCTGCCGGTTAAGTTGTTGAGGGCTGATTTCTTGTGCTGTGATAAAAAGCATTCTGTTTCGACCGCCAAACCTCTCAGGGGAGCATTTGCAACCGTTTGGCACCATTTTTGAGTGAATTGCCGAAAGCCAGATTTTTGATGAAATTGTTACCCCGGGGCTTAGGGATTTTTCAAAAAAATCTTTTTCTGCCGGTGAAGTTGTTGAGGGCTGATTTCTTGTCATGTGATAAAAAGCATTCTGTTTCGACCGCCAAACCTCTCAGGGGAGCATTTGGAACCGTTTGGCAACATTTTTGAGTGAATTGCCGAAAGCCAGATTTTTTATGAAATTGTTACGCCGGGGCTTAGGGATTTTTTCAAAAAAATCTTTTTCTGCCGGTGAAGTTGTTGAGGGCTGATTTCTTGTCATGTGATAAAAAGCATTCTGTTTCGACCGCCAAACCTCTCAGGGGAGCATTTGCAACCGTTTGGCAACATTTTTGAGTGAATTGCCGAAAGCCAGATTTTTTATGAAATTGTTACCCCGGGGCTTAGGGATTGTTTCAAAAAAATCTTTTTCTGCCGGTGAAGTTGTTGAGGGCTGATTTCTTGTGCTGTGCTAAAAAGCATTCTGTTTCGACCGCCAAACCTCTCAGGGGAGCATTTGCAACCATTTGGCACCATTTTTGAGTGAATTGCCGAAAGCCAGATGTTTGATGAAATTGTGACCCCGGGACTTGGGATTTTTTTTCAAAAAAATCTTTTTCTGCCGGTTAAGTTGTTGAGGGCTGATTTCTTGTCATGTGATAAAAAGCATTCTGTTTCGACCGCCAAACCTCTCAGGGGAGCATTTGCAACCGTTTGGCACCATTTTTGAGTGAATTGCCGAAAGCCACATTTTTTATGAAATTCTGACCCCGGGGCTTGGGAATTTTTTCAAAAAAATCTTTTTCTGCCGTTTAAGTTGTTGAGGGCTGATTTCTTGTGCTGTGATAAAAAGCATTCTGTTTCGACCGCCAAACCTCTCAGGGGAGCATTTGCAACCGTTTGGCACCATTTTTGAGTGAATTGCCGAGAGCCAGATTTTTTATGAAATTCTGACCCCGGGGCTTGGGAATTTTTTCAAAAAAATCTTTTTCTGCCGGTTAAGTTGTTGAGGGCTGATTTCTTGTCATGTGATAAAAAGCATTCTGTTTCGACGGCCAAACCTCTCAGAGGAGCATTTGAAACCTTTTGGCACCATTTTTGAGTGAATTGCCGAAAGCCAGATTTTTGATGAAATTCTGACCCCGGGGCTTGGGAATTTTTTCAAAAAAATCTTTTTCTGCCGGTTAAGTTGTTGAGGGCTGATTTCTTGTCCTGTGATAAAAAGCATTCTGTTTCGACCGCCAAACCTCCCAGGGGAGTATTTGCAACCTTTTGGCACCATATTTGAGTGAATTGCCGAAAGCCAGATTTTTGATGAAATTGTGACCCCGGGGCTTAGGGATTTTTTCAAAAAAATCTTTTTGTGCCGGTGAAGTTGTTGAGGGCTGATTTCTTGTCCTGTGATAAAAAGCATTCTGTTTCGACCGCCAAACCTCCCAGGGGAGTATTTGCAACCTTTTGGCACCATATTTGAGTGAATTGCCGAAAGCCAAATTTTTGATGAAATTGTGACCCCGGGGCTTGGGAATTTTTTCAAAAAAATCTTTTCCTGCCGGTTAAGTTGTTGAGGGCTGATTTCTTGTCCTGTGATAAAAAGCATTCTGTTTCGACCGCCAAACCTCCCAGGGGAGTATTTGCAACCTTTTGGCACCATATTTGAGTGAATTGCCGAAAGCCAGATTTTTGATGAAATTGTGATCCCGGGGCTTGGGAATTTTTTCAAAAAAATCTTTTTCTGCCGTTTAAGTTGTTGAGGGCTGATTTCTTGTCATGTGATAAAAAGCATTCTGTTTCGACCGCCAAACCTCTCAGGGGAGCATTTGCAACCGTTTGGCACCATTTTTGAGTGAATTGCCGAAAGCCAGATTTTTGATGAAATTCTGACCCCGGGGCTTGGGAATTTTTTCAAAAAAATCTACTTCTGCCGGTTAAGTTGTTGAGGGCTGATTTCTTGTCCTGTGATAAAAAGCATTCTGTTTCGACCGCCAAAACTCTCAGGGGAGCATTTGCAACCGTTTGGCACCATTTTTGAGTGAATTGCCGAAAGCCACATTTTTTATGAAATTCTGACCCCGGGGCTTAGGGATTTTTTCAAAAAAATCTTTTTCTGCCGGTGAAGTTGTTGAGGGCTGATTTCTTGTCCTGTGATAAAAAGCATTCTGTTTCGACCGCCAAACCTCCCAGGGGAGTATTTGCAACCTTTTGGCACCATATTTGAGTGAATTGCCGAAAGCCAGATTTTTGATGAAATTGTGACCCCGGGGCTTAGGGATTTTTTCAAAAAAATCTTTTTGTGCCGGTGAAGTTGTTGAGGGCTGATTTCTTGTCCTGTGATAAAAAGCATTCTGTTTCGACGGCCAAACCTCTCAGAGGAGCATTTGAAACCTTTTGGCACCATTTTTGAGTGAATTGCCGAGAGCCAGATTTTTGATGAAATTCTGACCCCGGGGCTTGGGAATTTTTTCAAAAAAATCTTTTTCTGCCGTTTAAGTTCTTGAGGGCTGATTTCTTGTGCTGTGATAAAAAGCATCCTGTTTCGACCGCCAAACCTCTCAGGGGAGCATTTGCAACCGTTTGGCACCATTTTTGAGTGAATTGCCGAAAGCCAGATGTTTGAGGAAATTGTGACCCCGGGACTTGGGATTTTTTTCAAAAAAATCTTTTTCTGCCGGTTAAGTTGTTGAGGGCTGATTTCTTGTCATGTGATAAAAAGCATTCTGTTTTGACCGCCAAACCTCTCAGTGGAGCATTTGCAACCGTTTTGCACCATTTTTGAGTGAATTGCCGAGAGCCAGATTTTAGATGAAATTCTGACCCCGGGGCTTGGGAATTTTTTCAAAAAAATCTACTTCTGCCGGTTAAGTTGTTGAGGGCTGATTTCTTGTCCTGTGATAAAAAGCATTCTGTTTCGACTGCCAAACCTCTCAGGGGAGCATTTGCAACCTTTTGGCACCATTTTTGAGTGAATTGCCGAAAGCCAGATTTTTGATGAAATTCTGACTCCGGGGCTTGGGAATTTTTTCAAAAAAATCTTTTTCTGCCGGTTGAGTTGTTGAGGGCTGATTTCTTGTCATGTGATAAAAAGCATTCTGTTTCAACCGCCAAACCTCTCAGGGCAGCATTTGCAACCTTTTGCACCATATTTGAGTGAATTGCCGAAAGCCAGATTTTTGATGAAATTGTGACCCCGGGGCTTGGGAATTTTTTCAAAAAAATCTTTTTCTGCCGTAGTAGATAGGTAGCCGTGTTGGTCTGCCATAGTCAAAATAAAAAAATTCCTTCCAGTAGCACCTTAAAGACCAACTAAGTTAGTTCTTGGTATGAGCTTTCGTGTGTATCTGAAGAAGTGTGCATGCACACGAAAGCTCATACCAAGAACTAACTTAGTTGGTCTTTAAGGTGCTACTGGAAGGAATTTTTTTACTTTTTCTGCCGTTTAAGTTGTTGAGGGCTGATTTCTTGTGCTGTGATAAAAAGCATTCTGTTTCGACCGCCAAACCTCTCAGGGGAGCATTTGCAACCGTTTGGCACCATTTTTGAGTGAATTGCCGAAAGCCAGATGTTTGAGGAAATTGTGACCCCGGGACTTGGGATTTTTTTCAAAAAAATCTTTTTCTGCCGGTTAAGTTGTTGAGGGCTGATTTCTTGTCATGTGATAAAAAGCATTCTGTTTCGACCGCCAAACCTCTCAGGGGAGCATTTGCAACCGTTTTGCACCATTTTTGAGTGAATTGCCGAGAGCCAGATTTTTGATGAAATTCTGACCCCGGGGCTTGGGAATTTTTTCAAAAAAAAATCTACTTCTGCCGGTTAAGTTGTTGAGGGCTGATTTCTTGTCCTGTGATAAAAAGCATTCTGTTTCGACCGCCAAACCTTTCAGGGGAGCATTTGCAACCTTTTGGCACCATTTTTGAGTGAATTGCCGAAAGCCAGATTTTTGATGAAATTCTGACCCCGGGGCTTGGGAATTTTTTCAAAAAAATCTTTTTCTGCCGGTTAAGTTGTTGAGGGCTGATTTCTTGTCCTGTGATAAAAAGCATTCTGTTTCGACCGCCAAAACTCTCAGGGGAGCATTTGCAACCGTTTGGCACCATTTTTGAGTGAATTGCCGAAAGCCAGATTTTTGATGAAATTCTGACCCCGGGGCTTGGGAATTTTTTCAAAAAAATCTTTTTCTGCCGGTTAAGTTGTTGAGGGCTGATTTCTTGTCATGTGATAAAAAGCATTCTGTTTCGACTGCCAAACCTCTCAGGGGAGCATTTGCAATCGTTTGGCACCATTTTTGAGTGAATTGCCGAGAGCCAGATTTTTGATGAAATTCTGACCCCGGGGCTTGGGAATTTTTTCAAAAAAATCTTTTTCTGTTGGTTAAGTTGTTGAGGGCTGATTTCTTGTCCTGTGATAAAAAGCATTCTGTTTCGACCGCCAAAACTCTCAGGGGAGCATTTGCAACCGTTTGGCACCATTTTTGAGTGAATTGCCGAAAGCCAGATGTTTGATGAAATTGTGACCCCGGGGCTTGGGAATTTTTTCAAAAAAATCTTTTTCTGCCGGTGAAGTTGTTGAGGGCTGATTTCTTGTCATGTGATAAAAAGCATTCTGTTTCGACGGCCAAACCTCTCAGAGGAGCATTTGAAACCTTTTGGCACCATTTTTGAGTGAATTGCCAAAAGCCAGATTTTTTATGAAATTGTTACCCCGGGGCTTGGGAATTTTTTCAAAAAAATCTTTTTCTGCCGGTTAAGTTGTTGAGGGCTGATTTCTTGTCCTGTGATAAAAAGCATTCTGTTTCGACCGCCAAACCTCCCAGGGGAGTATTTGCAACCTTTTGGCACCATATTTGAGTGAATTGCCGAAAGCCAGATTTTTGATGAAATTGTGACCCCGGGGCTTAGGGATTTTTTCAAAAAAATCTTTTTGTGCCGGTGAAGTTGTTGAGGGCTGATTTCTTGTCCTGTGACAAAAAGCATTCTCTTTCGACCGCCAAACCTCCCAGGGGAGTATTTGCAACCTTTTGGCACCATATTTGAGTGAATTGCCGAAAGCCAGATTTTTGATGAAATTGTGACCCCGGGGCTTGGGAATTTTTTCAAAAAAATCTTTTTCTGCCGTTTAAGTTGTTGAGGGCTGATTTCTTGTGCTGTGATAAAAAGCATTCTGTTTCGACCGCCAAACCTCTCAGGGGAGCATTTGCAACCGTTTGGCACCATTTTTGAGTGAATTGCCGAGAGCCAGATTTTTGATGAAATTCTGACCCCGGGGCTTGGGATTTTATTCAAAAAAATCTTTTTCTGCTGGTTAAGTTGTTGAGGGCTGATTTCTTGTCATGTGATAAAAAGCATTCTGTTTCGACCGCAAAACCTCTCAGGGGAGCATTTGCAACCGTTTGGCACCATTTTTGAGTGAATTGCCAAAAGCCAGATTTTTTATGAAATTGTTACCCCGGGGCTTGGGAATTTTTTCAAAAAAATCTTTTTCTGCCGGTTAAGTTGTTGAGGGCTGATTTCTTGTCCTGTGATAAAAAGCATTCTGTTTCGACCGCCAAACCTCCCAGGGGAGTATTTGCAACCTTTTGGCACCATATTTGAGTGAATTGCCGAAAGCCAGATTTTTGATGAAATTGTGACCCCGGGGCTTAGGGATTTTTTCAAAAAAATCTTTTTGTGCCGGTGAAGTTGTTGAGGGCTGATTTCTTGTCCTGTGATAAAAAGCATTCTCTTTCGACCGCCAAAACTCTCAGGGGAGCATTTGCAACCGTTTGGCACCATTTTTGAGTGAATTGCCGAAAGCCAGATTTTTGATGAAATTCTGACCCCGGGGCTTGGGAATTTTTTCAAAAAAATCTTTTTCTGCCGGTTAAGTTGTTGAGGGCTGATTTCTTGTCATGTGATAAAAAGCATTCTGTTTCGACTGCCAAACCTCTCAGGGGAGCATTTGCAATCGTTTGGCACCATTTTTGAGTGAATTGCCGAGAGCCAGATTTTTGATGAAATTCTGACCCCGGGGCTTGGGAATTTTTTCAAAAAAATCTTTTTCTGTTGGTTAAGTTGTTGAGGGCTGATTTCTTGTCCTGTGATAAAAAGCATTCTGTTTCGACCGCCAAAACTCTCAGGGGAGCATTTGCAACCGTTTGGCACCATTTTTGAGTGAATTGCCGAAAGCCAGATGTTTGATGAAATTCTGACCCCGGGGCTTGGGAATTTTTTCAAAAAAATCTTTTTCTGCCGGTGAAGTTGTTGAGGGCTGATTTCTTGTCATGTGATAAAAAGCATTCTGTTTCGACGGCCAAACCACTCAGAGGAGCATTTGAAACCTTTTGGCACCATTTTTGAGTGAATTGCCAAAAGCCAGATTTTTTATGAAATTGTTACCCCGGGGCTTGGGAATTTTTTCAAAAAAATCTTTTTCTGCCGGTTAAGTTGTTGAGGGCTGATTTCTTGTCCTGTGATAAAAAGCATTCTGTTTCGACCGCCAAACCTCCCAGGGGAGTATTTGCAACCTTTTGGCACCATATTTGAGTGAATTGCCGAAAGCCAGATTTTTGATGAAATTGTGACCCCGGGGCTTAGGGATTTTTTCAAAAAAATCTTTTTGTGCCGGTGAAGTTGTTGAGGGCTGATTTCTTGTCCTGTGATAAAAAGCATTCTCTTTCGACCGCCAAACCTCCCAGGGGAGTATTTGCAACCTTTTGGCACCATATTTGAGTGAATTGCCGAAAGCCAGATTTTTGATGAAATTGTGACCCCGGGGCTTGGGAATTTTTTCAAAAAAATCTTTTTCTGCCGTTTAAGTTGTTGAGGGCTGATTTCTTGTGGTGTGATAAAAAGCATTCTGTTTCGACCGCCAAACCTCTCAGGGGAGCATTTGCAACCGTTTGGCACCATTTTTGAGTGAATTGCCGAGAGCCAGATTTTTTATGAAATTCTGACCCCGGGGCTTGGGATTTTATTCAAAAAAATCTTTTTCTGCCGGTTAAGTTGTTGAGGGCTGATTTCTTGTCCTGTGATAAAAAGCATTCTGTTTCGACCGCCAAACCTCCCAGGGGAGTTTTTGCAACCTTTTGGCACCATATTTGAGTGAATTGCCGAAAGCCAGATTTTTGATGAAATTGTGACCCCGGGGCTTAGGGATTTTTTCAAAAAAATCTTTTTGTGCCGGTGAAGTTGTTGAGGGCTGATTTCTTGTCCTGTGATAAAAAGCATTCTCTTTCGACCGCCAAACCTCCCAGGGGAGTATTTGCAACCTTTTGGCACCATATTTTAGTGAATTGCCGAAAGCCAGATTTTTGATGAAATTGTGACCCCGGGGCTTGGGAATTTTTTCAAAAAAATCTTTTTCTGCCGTTTAAGTTCTTGAGGGCTGATTTCTTGTGCTGTGATAAAAAGCATCCTGTTTCGACCGCCAAACCTCTCAGGGGAGCATTTGCAACCGTTTGGCACCATTTTTGAGTGAATTGCCGAAAGCCAGATGTTTGAGGAAATTGTGACCCCGGGACTTGGGATTTTTTTCAAAAAAATCTTTTTCTGCCGGTTAAGTTGTTGAGGGCTGATTTCTTGTCATGTGATAAAAAGCATTCTGTTTTGACCGCCAAACCTCTCAGTGGAGCATTTGCAACCGTTTTGCACCATTTTTGAGTGAATTGCCGAGAGCCAGATTTTAGATGAAATTCTGACCCCGGGGCTTGGGAATTTTTTCAAAAAAATCTACTTCTGCCGGTTAAGTTGTTGAGGGCTGATTTCTTGTCCTGTGATAAAAAGCATTCTGTTTCGACTGCCAAACCTCTCAGGGGAGCATTTGCAACCTTTTGGCACCATTTTTGAGTGAATTGCCGAAAGCCAGATTTTTGATGAAATTCTGACCCCGGGGCTTGGGAATTTTTTCAAAAAAATCTTTTTCTGCCGGTTGAGTTGTTGAGGGCTGATTTCTTGTCATGTGATAAAAAGCATTCTGTTTCAACCGCCAAACCTCTCAGGGCAGCATTTGCAACCTTTTGGCACCATATTTGAGTGAATTGCCGAAAGCCAGATTTTTGATGAAATTCTGACCCCGGGGCTTGGGAATTTTTTCAAAAAAATCTTTTTCTGCCGGTTAAGTTGTTGAGGGCTGATTTCTTGTCATGTGATAAAAAGCATTCTGTTTCAACCGCCAAACCTCTCAGGGCAGCATTTGCAACCGTTTGGCACCATTTTTGAGTGAATTGCCGAAAGCCAGATGTTTGATGAAATTGTGACCCCGGGGCTTGGGAATTTTTTCAAAAAAATCTTTTTCTGCCGGTGAAGTTGTTGAGGGCTGATTTCTTGTCCTGTGATAAAACGCCTTCTGTTTCGACCCCCAATCCTCTCAGGGGAGCATTTGCAACCGTTTCGCAGCATTTTTGAGTGAATTGCCGAGAGCCAGATTTTTGATGAAATTCTGACCCAGGGGCTTGGGAATTTTTTCAAAAAAATCTACTTCTGCCGGTTAAGTTGTTGAGGGCTGATTTCTTGTCCTGTGATAAAAAGCATTCTGTTTCGACCGCCAAAACTCTCAGGGGAGCATTTGCAACCGTTTGGCACCATTTTTGAGTGAATTGCCGAAAGCCAGATTTTTGATGAAATTCTGACCCCGGGGCTTAGGGATTTTTTCAAAAAAATCTTTTTTTGCCGGTGAAGTTGTTGAGGGCAGATTTCTTGTCCTGTGATAAAAAGCATTCTGTTTCGACCGCCAAACCTCTCAGGGGAGCATTTGCAACTGTTTGGCACCATTTTTTTGAGTGAATTGCCGAAAGCCAGATTTTTGATGAAATTGTGACCCCGGGGCTTGGGAATTTTTTCAAAAAAATCTTTTTCTGCCGTTTAAGTTGTTGAGGGCTGATTTCTTGTGCTGTGATAAAAAACATTCTGTTTCGACCGCCAAACCTCTCAGGGGAGCATTTGCAACCGTTTGGCACCAATTTTGAGTGAGTTGCCGAGAGCCAGATTTTTGATGAAATTCTGACCGGGGCTTGGGAATTTTTTCAAAAAAATCTTTTTCTCTCGGTTAAGTTGTTGAGGGCGGATTTCTTGTCCTGTGATAAAAAGCATTCTGTTTCGACCGCCAAAACTCACAGGGGAGCATTTGCAACCGTTTGGCACCATTTTTGAGTGAATTGCCGAAAGCCAGATGTTTGATGAAATTCTGACCCCGGGGCTTGGGAATTTTTTCAAAAAAATCTTTTTCTGCCGGTGAAGTTGTTGAGGGCTGATTTCTTGTCATGTGATAAAAAGCATTCTGTTTCGACGGCCAAACCTCTCAGAGGAGCAATTGAAACCTTTTGGCACCATTTTTGAGTGAATTGCCAAAAGCCAGATTTTTTATGAAATTCTGACCCCGGGGCTTAGGGATTTTTTCAAAAAAATCTTTTTCTGCCGGTGAAGTTGTTGAGGGCAGATTTCTTGTCCTGTGATAAAAAGCATTCTGTTTCGACCGCCAAACCTCTCAGGGGAGCATTTGCAACTGTTTGGCACCATTTTTTTGAGTGAATTGCTGAAAGCCAGATTTTTGATGAAATTGTGACCCCGGGGCTTGGGAATTTTTTCAAAAAAATCTTTTTCTGCCGTTTAAGTTGTTGAGGGCTGATTTCTTGTGCTGTGATAAAAAGCATTCTGTTTCGACCGCCAAACCTCTCAGGGGAGCATTTGCAACCTTTTGGCACCATTTTTGAGTGAATTGCCGAAAGCCAGATTTTTGATGAAATTCTGACCCCGGGGCTTGGGAATTTTTTCAAAAAAATCTTTTTCTGCCGGTTAAGTTGTTGAGGGCTGATTTCTTGTCATGTGATAAAAAGCATTCTGCTTTTAACCGCCAAACCTCTCAGGGGAGCATTTTAAACCGTTTGGCACCATTTTTGAGTGAATTGCCGAAAGCCAGATTTTTGATGAAATTGTGACCCTGGGGCTTGGGAATTTTTTCAAAAAAATCTTTTTCTGCCGGTGAAGTTTTTGAGGGCTGATTTCTTGTCCTGTGATAAAAAGCATTCTGTTTTGACCGCCAAACCTCTCAGGGGAGCATTTGCAACCGTTTGGCACCATTTTTGAGTGAATTGCCGAAAGCCAGATTTTTGATGAAATTCTGACCGGGGCTTGGGAATTTTTTCAAAAAAATCTTTTTCTGCCGGTGAAGTTGTTGAGGGCTGATTTCTTGTGCTGTGATAAAAAACATTCTGTTTCGACCGCCAAACCTCTCAGGGGAGCATTTGCAACCGTTTGGCACCAATTTTGAGTGAATTGCCGAGAGCCAGATTTTTGATGAAATTCTGACCGGGGCTTGGGAATTTTTTCAAAAAAATCTTTTTCTCTCGGTTATGTTGTTGAGGGCTGATTTCTTGTCCTGTGATAAAAAGCATTCTGTTTCGACCGCCAAAACTCACAGGGGAGCATTTGCAACCGTTTGGCACCATTTTTGAGTGAATTGCCGAAAGCCAGATGTTTGATGAAATTCTGACCCCGGGGCTTGGGAATTTTTTCAAAAAAATCTTTTTCTGCCGGTTAAGTTGTTGAGGGCTGATTTCTTGTGCTGTGATAAAAAGCATACTGTTTTGACCGCCAAACCTCTCAGGGGAGCATTTGCAACCGTTTCGCAGCATTTTTGAGTGAATTGGAGAAGTTCAGATTTTTGATGAAATTCTGACCCCGGGGCTTGGGAATTTTTTCAAAAAAATCTACTTCTGCCGGTTAAGTTGTTGAGGTTTGATTTCATGTCCTGTGATGAAAAGCATTCTGTTTCGACCGCCAAACCTCTCAGGGGAGCATTTGCAACCGTTTGGCACCATTTTTGAGTGAATTGCCGAAAGCCAGATTTTTGATGAAATTCTGACCCCGGGGCTTAGGGATTTTTTCAAAAAAATCTTTTTTTGCCGGTGAAGTTGTTGAGGGCAGATTTCTTGTCCTGTGATAAAAAGCATTCTGTTTCGACCGCCAAACCTCTCAGGGGAGCATTTGCAACTGTTTGGCACCATTTTTTTGAGTGAATTGCCGAAAGCCAGATTTTTGATGAAATTGTGACCCCGGGGCTTGGGAATTTTTTCAAAAAAATCTTTTTCTGCCGTTTAAGTTGTTGAGGGCTGATTTCTTGTGCTGTGATAAAAAGCATTCTGTTTCGACCGCCAAACCTCTCAGGGGAGCATTTGCAACCTTTTGGCACCATTTTTGAGTGAATTGCCGAAAGCCAGATTTTTGATGAAATTCTGACCCCGGGGCTTGGGAATTTTTTCAAAAAAATCTTTTTCTGCCGGTTAAGTTGTTGAGGGCTGATTTCTTGTCATGTGATAAAAAGCATTCTGCTTTTAACCGCCAAACCTCTCAGGGGAGCATTTGCAACCGTTTGGCACCATTTTTGAGTGAATTGCCGAAAGCCAGATTTTTGATGAAATTGTGACCCCGGGGCTTGGGAATTTTTTCAAAAAAAATCTTTTTCTGCCGGTGAAGTTGTTGAGGGCTGATTTCTTGTGCTGTGATAAAAAACATTCTGTTTCGACCGCCAAACCTCTCAGGGGAGCATTTGCAACCGTTTGGCACCAATTTTGAGTGAGTTGCCGAGAGCCAGATTTTTGATGAAATTCTGACCGGGGCTTGGGAATTTTTTCAAAAAAATCTTTTTCTCTCGGTTAAGTTGTTGAGGGCGGATTTCTTGTCCTGTGATAAAAAGCATTCTGTTTCGACCGCCAAAACTCACAGGGGAGCATTTGCAACCGTTTGGCACCATTTTTGAGTGAATTGCCGAAAGCCAGATGTTTGATGAAATTCTGACCCCGGGGCTTGGGAATTTTTTCAAAAAAATCTTTTTCTGCCGGTGAAGTTGTTGAGGGCTGATTTCTTGTCATGTGATAAAAAGCATTCTGTTTCGACGGCCAAACCTCTCAGAGGAGCATTTGAAACCTTTTGGCACCATTTTTGAGTGAATTGCCAAAAGCCAGATTTTTTATGAAATTCTGACCCCGGGGCTTAGGGATTTTTTCAAAAAAATCTTTTTCTGCCGGTGAAGTTGTTGAGGGCAGATTTCTTGTCCTGTGATAAAAAGCATTCTGTTTCGACCGCCAAACCTCTCAGGGGAGCATTTGCAACTGTTTGGCACCATTTTTTTGAGTGAATTGCCGAAAGCCAGATTTTTGATGAAATTGTGACCCCGGGGCTTGGGAATTTTTTCAAAAAAATCTTTTTCTGCCGTTTAAGTTGTTGAGGGCTGATTTCTTGTGCTGTGATAAAAAGCATTCTGTTTCGACCGCCAAACCTCTCAGGGGAGCATTTGCAACCTTTTGGCACCATTTTTGAGTGAATTGCCGAAAGCCAGATTTTTGATGAAATTCTGACCCCGGGGCTTGGGAATTTTTTCAAAAAAATCTTTTTCTGCCGGTTAAGTTGTTGAGGGCTGATTTCTTGTCATGTGATAAAAAGCATTCTGCTTTTAACCGCCAAACCTCTCAGGGGAGCATTTTAAACCGTTTGGCACCATTTTTGAGTGAATTGCCGAAAGCCAGATTTTTGATGAAATTGTGACCCTGGGGCTTGGGAATTTTTTCAAAAAAATCTTTTTCTGCCGGTGAAGTTTTTGAGGGCTGATTTCTTGTCCTGTGATAAAAAGCATTCTGTTTTGACCGCCAAACCTCTCAGGGGAGCATTTGCAACCGTTTGGCACCATTTTTGAGTGAATTGCCGAAAGCCAGATTTTTGATGAAATTCTGACCGGGGCTTGGGAATTTTTTCAAAAAAATCTTTTTCTGCCGGTGAAGTTGTTGAGGGCTGATTTCTTGTGCTGTGATAAAAAACATTCTGTTTCGACCGCCAAACCTCTCAGGGGAGCATTTGCAACCGTTTGGCACCAATTTTGAGTGAATTGCCGAGAGCCAGATTTTTGATGAAATTCTGACCGGGGCTTGGGAATTTTTTCAAAAAAATCTTTTTCTCTCGGTTAAGTTGTTGAGGGCTGATTTCTTGTCCTGTGATAAAAAGCATTCTGTTTCGACCGCCAAAACTCACAGGGGAGCATTTGCAACCGTTTGGCACCATTTTTGAGTGAATTGCCGAAAGCCAGATGTTTGATGAAATTCTGACCCCGGGGCTTGGGAATTTTTTCAAAAAAATCTTTTTCTGCCGGTGAAGTTGTTGAGGGCTGATTTCTTGTCATGTGATAAAAAGCATTCTGTTTCGACGGCCAAACCTCTCAGAGGAGCATTTGAAACCTTTTGGCACCATTTTTGAGTGAATTGCCAAAAGCCAGATTTTTTATGAAATTGTTACCCCGGGGCTTGGGAATTTTTTCAAAAAAATCTTTTCCTGCCGGTTAAGTTGTTGAGGGCTGATTTCTTGTCCTGTGATAAAAAGCATTCTGTTTCGACCGCCAAACCTCCCAGGGGAGTATTTGCAACCTTTTGGCACCATATTTGAGTGAATTGCCGAAAGCCAGATTTTTGATGAAATTGTGACCCCGGGGCTTAGGGATTTTTTTCAAAAAAATCTTTTTGTGCCGGTGAAGTTGTTGAGGGCTGATTTCTTGTCCTGTGATAAAAAGCATTCTGTTTCGACCGCCAAACCTCCCAGGGGAGTATTTGCAACCTTTTGGCACCATATTTGAGTGAATTGCCGAAAGCCAGATTTTTGATGAAATTGTGACCCCGGGGCTTGGGAATTTTTTCAAAAAAATCTTTTCCTGCCGGTTAAGTTGTTGAGGGCTGATTTCTTGTCCTGTGATAAAAAGCATTCTGTTTCGACCGCCAAACCTCTCAGGGGAGCATTTGCAACCGTTTGGCACCATTTTTGAGTGAATTGCCAAAAGCCAGATTTTTGATGAAATTGTGACCCCGGGGCTTGGGAATTTTTTCAAAAAAATCTACTTCTGCGGGTTAAGTTGTTGAGGGCTGATTTCTTGTCCTGTGATAAAAAGCATTCTGTTTCGACCGCCAAACCTCTCAGGGGAGCATTTGCAACCGTTTTGCACCATTTTTGAGTGAATTGCCGAGAGCCAGATTTTTGATGAAATTCTGACCCCGGGGCTTGGGAATTTTTTCAAAAAAAATCTACTTCTGCCGGTTAAGTTGTTGAGGGCTGATTTCTTGTCCTGTGATAAAAAGCATTCTGTTTCGACCGCCAAACCTCTCAGGGGAGCATTTGCAACCTTTTGGCACCATTTTTGAGTGAATTGCCGAAAGCCAGATTTTTGATGAAATTCTGACCCCGGGGCTTGGGAATTTTTTCAAAAAAATCTTTTTCTGCCGGTTAAGTTGTTGAGGGCTGATTTCTTGTCATGTGATAAAAAGCATTCTGTTTCAACCGCCAAACCTCTCAGGGCAGCATTTGCAACCGTTTGGCACCATTTTTGAGTGAATTGCCGAAAGCCAGATGTTTGATGAAATTGTGACCCCGGGGCTTGGGAATTTTTTCAAAAAAATCTTTTTCTGCCGGTGAAGTTGTTGAGGGCTGATTTCTTGTCCTGTGATAAAACGCCTTCTGTTTCGACCCCCAATCCTCTCAGGGGAGCATTTGCAACCGTTTCGCAGCATTTTTGAGTGAATTGCCGAGAGCCAGATTTTTGATGAAATTCTGACCCAGGGGCTTGGGAATTTTTTCAAAAAAATCTACTTCTGCCGGTTAAGTTGTTGAGGGCTGATTTCTTGTCCTGTGATAAAAAGCATTCTGTTTCGACCGCCAAAACTCTCAGGGGAGCATTTGCAACCGTTTGGCACCATTTTTGAGTGAATTGCCGAAAGCCAGATTTTTTATGAAATTCTGACCCCGGGGCTTAGGGATTTTTTCAAAAAAATCTTTTTCTGCCGGTTAAGTTGTTGAGGTCTGATTTCATGTCCTGTGATAAAAAGCATTCTGTTTCGAGTGCCAAACCTCTCAGGGGAGCATTTGCAACCGTTTGGCACCATTTTTGAGTGAATTGCCGAGAGCCAGATTTTTGATGAAATTCTGACCCCGGGGCTTGGGAATTTTTTCAAAAAAATCTTTTTCTGCCAGTTAAGTTGTTGAGGGCTGATTTCTTGTCCTGTGATAAAAAGCCTTCTGTTTCGACCGCCAATCCTCTCAGGGGAGCATTTGCAACCGTTTGGCACCATTTTTGAGTGAATTGCCGAAAGCCAGATTTTTGATGAAATTCTGACCCTGGGGCTTGGGATTTTTTTCAAAAAAATCTTTTTCTGCCAGTTAAGTTGTTGAGGGCTGATTTCTTGTCCTGTGATAAAACGCCTTCTGTTTCGACCCCCAATCCTCTCAGGGGAGCATTTGCAACCGTTTCGCAGCATTTTTGAGTGAATTGGAGAACTTCAGATTTTTGATGAAATTCTGACCCCGGAGCTTGGGAATTTTTTCAAAAATTTTTTTTCTGCCGGTAAAGTTGTTGAGGGCTGATTTCTTGTCCTATGATAAAAAGCATTCTGCTTTTAACCGCCAAACCTCTCAGGGGAGCATTTTAAACCGTTTGGCACCATTTTTGAGTCAATTGCCGAAAGCCAGATTTTTGATGAAATTGTGACCCCGGGGCTTGGGAATTTTTTCAAAAAAATCTTTTTCTGCCGGTGAAGTTTTTGAGGGCTGATTTCTTGTCCTGTGATAAAAAGCATTCTGTTTTGATCGCCAAACCTCTCAGGGGAGCATTTGCAACCATTTGGCACCATTTTTGAGTGAATTGCCGAAAGCCAGATTTTTGATGAAATTGTGACCCCGGGGCTTGGGAATTTTTTCCAAAAAATCTTTTTCTGCCGGTGAAGTTGTTGAGGGCTGATTTCTTGTGCTGTGATAAAAAACATTCTGTTTCGACCGCCAAACCTCTCAGGGGAGCATTTGCAACCGATTGGCACCATTTTTGATTGAATTGGAGAACTTCAGATTTTTGATGAAATTCTGACCCCGGGGCTTGGGAATTTTTTCAAAAAAATCTTTTTCTGCCGGTTAAGTTGTTGAGGGCTGATTTCTTGTCCTGTGATAAAAAGCATTCTGTTTCGACCGCCAATCCTCTCAGGGGAGCATTTCCAACTGTTTCGCAGCATTTTTGAGTGAATTGGAGAAAGCCAGATTTTTGATGAAATTCTGAACCCGGGGCTTGGGAATTTTTTCAAAAAAATCTTTTTCTGCCGGTTAAGTTGTTGAGGGCTGATTTCTTGTCATGTGATAAAAAGCATTCTGTTTCAACCGCCAAACCTCTCAGGGCAGCATTTGCAACCGTTTGGCACCATTTTTGAGTGAATTGCCGAAAGCCAGATGTTTGATGAAATTGTGACCCCGGGGCTTGGGAATTTTTTCAAAAAAATCTTTTTCTGCCGGTGAAGTTGTTGAGGGCTGATTTCTTGTCCTGTGATAAAACGCCTTCTGTTTCGACCCCCAATCCTCTCAGGGGAGCATTTGCAACCGTTTCGCAGCATTTTTGAGTGAATTGCCGAGAGCCAGATTTTTGATGAAATTCTGACCCAGGGGCTTGGGAATTTTTTCAAAAAAATCTACTTCTGCCGGTTAAGTTGTTGAGGGCTGATTTCTTGTCCTGTGATAAAAAGCATTCTGTTTCGACCGCCAAAACTCTCAGGGGAGCATTTGCAACCGTTTGGCACCATTTTTGAGTGAATTGCCGAAAGCCAGATTTTTTATGAAATTCTGACCCCGGGGCTTAGGGATTTTTTCAAAAAAATCTTTTTCTGCCGGTTAAGTTGTTGAGGTCTGATTTCATGTCCTGTGATAAAAAGCATTCTGTTTCGAGTGCCAAACCTCTCAGGGGAGCATTTGCAACCGTTTGGCACCATTTTTGAGTGAATTGCCGAGAGCCAGATTTTTGATGAAATTCTGACCCCGGGGCTTGGGAATTTTTTCAAAAAAATCTTTTTCTGCCGGTTAAGTTGTTGAGGGCTGATTTCTTGTCCTGTGATAAAAAGCCTTCTGTTTCGACCGCCAATCCTCTCAGGGGAGCATTTGCAACCGTTTGGCACCATTTTTGAGTGAATTGCCGAAAGCCAGATTTTTGATGAAATTCTGACCCTGGGGCTTGGGATTTTTTTCAAAAAAATCTTTTTCTGCCAGTTAAGTTGTTGAGGGCTGATTTCTTGTCCTGTGATAAAACGCCTTCTGTTTCGACCCCCAATCCTCTCAGGGGAGCATTTGCAACCGTTTCGCAGCATTTTTGAGTGAATTGGAGAACTTCAGATTTTTGATGAAATTCTGACCCCGGAGCTTGGGAATTTTTTCAAAAAAATTTTTTCTCCCGGTAAAGTTGTTGAGGGCTGATTTCTTGTCCTATGATAAAAAGCATGCTGCTTTTAACCGCCAAACCTCTCAGGGGAGCATTTTAAACCGTTTGGCACCATTTTTGAGTGAATTGCCGAAAGCCAGATTTTTGATGAAATTGTGACCCCGGGGCTTGGGAATTTTTTCAAAAAAATCTTTTTCTGCCGGTGAAGTTTTTGAGGGCTGATTTCTTGTCCTGTGATAAAAAGCATTCTGTTTTGATCGCCAAACCTCTCAGGGGAGCATTTGCAACCATTTGGCACCATTTTTGAGTGAATTGCCGAAAGCCAGATTTTTGATGAAATTGTGACCCCGGGGCTTGGGAATTTTTTCCAAAAAATCTTTTTCTGCCGGTGAAGTTGTTGAGGGCTGATTTCTTGTGCTGTGATAAAAAACATTCTGTTTCGACCGCCAAACCTCTCAGGGGAGCATTTGCAACCGATTGGCACCATTTTTGAGTGAATTAGAGAACTTCAGATTTTTGATGAAATTCTGACCCCGGGGCTTGGGAATTTTTTCAAAAAAATCTTTTTCTGCCGGTTAAGTTGTTGAGGGCTGATTTCTTGTCCTGTGATAAAAAGCCTTCTGTTTCGACCGCCAATCCTCTCAGGGGAGCATTTGCAACCGTTTGGCACCATTTTTGAGTGAATTGCCGAAAGCCAGATTTTTGATGAAATTTTGACCCTGGGGCTTGGGATTTTTTTCAAAAAAATCTTTTTCTGCCAGTTAAGTTGTTGAGGGCTGATTTCTTGTCCTGTGATAAAACGCCTTCTGTTTCGACCCCCAATCCTCTCAGGGGAGCATTTGCAACCGTTTCGCAGCATTTTTGAGTGAATTGGAGAACTTCAGATTTTTGATGAAATTCTGACCCCGGAGCTTGGGAATTTTTTCAAAAAATTTTTTTCTCCCGGTAAAGTTGTTGAGGGCTGATTTCTTGTCCTATGATAAAAAGCATGCTGCTTTTAACCGCCAAACCTCTCAGGGGAGCATTTTAAACCGTTTGGCACCATTTTTGAGTGAATTGCCGAAAGCCAGATTTTTGATGAAATTGTGACCCCGGGGCTTGGGAATTTTTTCAAAAAAATCTTTTTCTGCCGGTGAAGTTTTTGAGGGCTGATTTCTTGTCCTGTGATAAAAAGCATTCTGTTTTGATCGCCAAACCTCTCAGGGGAGCATTTGCAACCATTTGGCACCATTTTTGAGTGAATTGCCGAAAGCCAGATTTTTGATGAAATTGTGACCCCGGGGCTTGGGA
Source organism: Podarcis vaucheri (assembly GCF_965113315.1). Taxonomy (NCBI): domain Eukaryota; kingdom Metazoa; phylum Chordata; class Lepidosauria; order Squamata; family Lacertidae; genus Podarcis; species Podarcis vaucheri. Next base: position 95,178,210 of record NC_138762.1, on the reverse strand, counting down.
ATTTTTTCCAAAAAATCTTTTTCTGCCGGTGAAGTTGTTGAGGGCTGATTTCTTGTGCTGTGATAAAAAACATTCTGTTTCGACCGCCAAACCTCTCAGGGGAGCATTTGCAACCGATTGGCACCATTTTTGAGTGAATTAGAGAACTTCAGATTTTTGATGAAATTCTGACCCCGGGGCTTGGGAATTTTTTCAAAAAAATCTTTTTCTGCCGGTTAAGTTGTTGAGGGCTGATTTCTTGTCCTGTGATAAAAAGCCTTCTGTTTCGACCGCCAATCCTCTCAGGGGAGCATTTGCAACCGTTTGGCACCATTTTTGAGTGAATTGCCGAAAGCCAGATTTTTTATGAAATTCTGACCCTGGGGCTTGGGATTTTTTTCAAAAAAATCTTTTTCTGCCAGTTAAGTTGTTGAGGGCTGATTTCTTGTCCTGTGATAAAAAGCATTCTGTTTCGACCGCCAATCCTCTCAGGGGAGCATTTCCAACTGTTTCGCAGCATTTTTGAGTGAATTGGAGAAAGCCAGATTTTTGATGAAATTCTGACCCCGGGGCTTGGGAATTTTTTCAAAAATATCTTTTTCTGGTGGTTAAGTTGTTCAGGGCTGATTTCTTGTCCTGTGATAAAAAGCATTCTGTTTCGACCGCCAAAACGCTAAGAGGAGCATTTGCAACCGTTTGGCACCATGTTTGATTGAATTTCCGAAAGCCAGATTTTTGATGGAATTGTTACCCCGGGGCTTAGGGATTTTTTCAAAAAAATCTTTTTCTGCCGGTGAAGTTGTTGAGGGCTGATTTCTTATCATGTGATAAAAAGCATTCTGTTTCGACCGCCAAACCTCTCAGGGGAGCATTTGCAACCGTTTGGCAACATTTTTGAGTGAATTGCCGAAAGCCAGATTTTTTATGAAATTGTTACCCCGGGGCTTAGGGATTTTTTCAAAAAAATCTTTTTCTGCCGGTGAAGTTGTTGAGGGCTGATTTCTTGTGCTGTGATTAAAAGCATTCTGTTTCGACCGCCAAACCTCTCAGGGGAGCATTTGCAAACTTTTGTTACCATTTTTGAGTGAATTGCCGAAAGCCAGATTTTTGATGAAATTCTGACCCCGGGGCTTGGGAATTTTTTGAAAAAAATCTTTTTCTGCCGGTTAAGTTGTTGAGGGCTGATTTCATGTCCTGTGATAAAAAGCATTCTGTTTCGAGTGCCAAACCTCTCAGGGGAGCATTTGCAACCGTTTGGCACCATTTTTGAGTGATTTGCCGAGAGCCAGATTTTTTATGAAATTCTGACCCCGGGGCTTGGGAATTTTTTCAAAAAAATCTTTTTCTGCCGGTTAAGTTGTTGAGGGCTGATTTCTTGTCCTGCGATAAAAAGGCTTCTGTTTCGACCGCCAATCCTCTCAGGGGAGCATTTGCAACCGTTTGGCACCATTTTTGAGTGAATTGCCGAAAGCCAGATTTTTGATGAAATTCTGACCCTGGGGCTTGGGATTTTTTTCAAAAAAATCTTTTTCTGCCAGTTAAGTTGTTGAGGGCTGATTTCTTGTCCTGTGATAAAAAGCATTCTGTTTCGACCGCCAATCCTCTCAGGGGAGCATTTGCAACTGTTTCGCAGCATTTTTGAGTGAATTGGAGAACTTCAGATTTTTGATGAAATTCTGACCCCGGGGCTTGGGAATTTTTTCAAAAAAATTTTTTTCTGCCGGTGAAGTTGTTGAGGGCTGATTTCTTGTCCTGTGATAAAAAGCATTCTGTTTCGACCGCCAAACCTCTCAGGGGAGCATTTGCAACCTTTTGGCACCATATTTGAGTGAATTGCCAAAAGCCAGATTTTTGATGAAATTGTGACCCCGGGGCTTGGGAATTTTTTCAAAAAAATCTTTTTCTGCCGGTTAAGTTGTTGAGGGCTGATTTCTTGTGCTGTGATAAAAAGCATTCTGTTTCGACCGCCAAACCTCTCAGGGGAGCATTTGCAACCATTTGGCACCATTTTTGAGTGAATTGCCGAAAGCCAGATTTTTGATGAAATTGTGACCCCGGGACTTGGGAATATTTTCAAAAAAATCTTTTTCTGTGGTTAAGTTGTTGAGGGCTGATTTCTTGTCATGTGATAAAAAGCCTTCTGTTTCGACCGCCAAACCTCTCAGGGGAGCATTTGCAACCGTTTGGCACCATTTTTTGAGTGAATTGCCAAGAGCCAGATTTTTGATGAAATTCTGACCCCGGGGCTTGGGAATTTTTTCAAAAAAATCTTTTTCTGCCGGTTAAGTTGTTGAGGGCTGATTTCTTGTGCTGTGATAAAAAGCATTCTGTTTCGACGGCCAAACCTCTCAGGGGAGCATTTGCAACCGTTTGGCACCATTTTTGAGTGAATTGCCGAAAGCCAGATTTTTGATGAAATTGTGACCCTGGGACTTGGGAATTTTTTCAAAAAAATCTTTTTCTGCCGGTTAAGTTGTTGAGGGCTGATTTCTTGTCATGTGATAAAAAGCCTTCTGTTTCGACCGCCAAACCTCTCAGGGGAGCATTTGCAACCGTTTGGCACCATTTTTTGAGTGAATTGCCAAGAGCCAGATTTTTGATGAAATTCTGACCCCGGGGCTTGGGAATTTTTTCAAAAAAATCTTTTTCTGCCGGTTAAGTTGTTGAGGGCTGATTTCTTGTCCTGTGATAAAAAGCATTCTGTTTCGACCGCCAAAACTCTCAGGGGAGCATTTGCAACCTTTTGTTACCATTTTTGAGTGAATTGCCGAAAGCCAGATTTTTGATGAAATTGTGACCCCGGGGCTTAGGGATTTTTTCAAAAAAATCTTTTTCTGAAGGTTAAGTTGTTGAGGGCTGATTTCTTGTCCTGTGATAAAAAGCATTCTGTTTCGACCGCCAAAACTCTCAGGGGAGCATTTGCAACCGTTTGGCACCATTTTTGAGTGAATTGCCGAAAGCCAGATTTTTGATGAAATTGTGACCCCGGGGCTTAGGGATTTTTTCAAAAAAATCTTTTTCTGCCGGTGAAGTTGTTGAGGGCTGATTTCTTGTGCTGTGATAAAAAGCATTCTGTTTCGACCGCCAAACCTCTCAGGGGAGCATTTGCAACCTTTTGTTACCATTTTTGAGTGAATTGCCGAAAGCCAGATTTTTGATGAAATTGTGACCCCGGGGCTTAGGAAGAAGAAGAAGAAGAAGAAGAAGAAGAAGAAGAAGAAGAAGAAGAAGAAGAAGAAGAGTTGTTGTTTGGATTTGATATCCCACATTTCACTCCCTTTTAAAGAGTCTCGAAGCAGCTCACAATCTCCTTTCCCTTCCTCCCCCACAACAAACACTCTGTGAGGTGAGTGGGACTGAGAGACTTCAGAGAAGTGTGACTGGCCCAAGGTCACCCAGCCGCTGCAGGTGGAGGAGCGGAGACGCGAACCCAGTTCCCCAAATTACAAGTCCACCGCTCTTAACCACTACACCACACTGGCTCTCTTTGGATTTTTTCAAAAAAATCTAATACTGCCGGTGAAGTTGTTGAGGGCTGATTTCTTGAGCTATGATAAAAAGCCTTCTGTTTCGACCGGCAAACCTTTCAGAGGAGCATTTGCAACCGTTTGGCACCATTTTTGAGTGAATTGCCGAAAGTCAGATTTTTGCTGAAATTGTGACCCAGGAGCCTAGGGGTTTTTCGAAAAAAATCTTTTTCAGCCGGTGACGTTGTTGAGGGCTGATTTCTTAAGATATTATAAAAAGCCTTCTGTTTCGACCGGCAAACCTTTCAGAGGAACATTTTCAACCGTTTGGCACCATTTTTGAGTGAATTGCCGAAAGTCAGATTTTTGCTGAAATTGTGACCCCGGGGTTTAGGAAGAAGAAGAAGAAGAAGCAGAGTTTGGATTTGATATCCCACCTTTCACTCCCTTTTAAAGAGTCTCGAAGCGGCTCGCAATCTACTTTCCCTTCCTCCCCCACAACAAACACTCCGTGAGGTGAGTGGGGCTGAGAGACTTCAGAGAAGTGTGACTGGCCCAAGTCACCCAGCCGCTGCAGGTGGAGGAGCGGAGACGCGAACCCGGTTCCCCAAATTACGAGTCCACCGCTCTTAACCACAACACCACACTGGCTCTCTTTGGATTTTCTCAAAAAAATCTAATACTGCCGGTGAAGTTGTTGAGGGCTGATTTCTTGAACTATGATAAAAAGCCTTCTGTTTCGACCGGCAAACCTTTCAGGGGAGCTTTTGCAACCGTTTGGCACCATTTTTCAGTGAATTGCCGAAAGTCAGATTTGTGCTGAAATTGTGACCCCGGGGCTTAGGAATTTTTTCTAAAAAATCTTTTGCTGCCAGTGAAGTTGTTGAGGGCTGATTTCTTGAACTATGATAAAAAAGCCTTCTGTTTCGACCGGAAAACCTTTCAGATGAGCATTTGCAACTGTTTGGCACCAGTTTTGAGTGAATTGCCGAAAGTCAGATTTTTGCTGAAATTGGGAACCCGGGGCTTAGGGATTTTTTCAAAAAAATCTAATACTTCCGGTGACGTTGTCGAGGGCTGATTTCTTGTCCTGTGATAAAAAGCCTTCTTTTTCGACCGGCAAACCTTTCAGGGGAGCATTTGCGATCGTTTGGCACCATTTTTGAGTGAATTGCCGAAAGTCAGATTTTTGATGAAATTGTGACCCCGTGGCTTAGGGATTTTTTTAAAAAAAAATCTTTTTATACCGGTTAAGTTTTCGAGGGTTAATTTCTTTTCCTGTGTTAAAAACCCTTCCGTTTCGACCGCCAAACCTCGCAGGGGAGCATTTGCATCCGTTTGGCACCATTTTTGAGTGGTGGAATAGTAGTAAAATAGCTTTAAAGTGGTAGTAAAGTAGTCATAAAATTGTGGTAAAGTATTAGTAAACTGATAGTAAAACAGTAGTGAATTAGTAGTAAAGCAGTAGTAAAATGGCAGTAAAGTCGTAGTAAAGCGGTAGTAAAGCAGTAGCAAAGTAGTAGGAAAGCAGTAGGAAAGTATTAGTAAAGTAGTAGTAAGAATGACCTCAGACGTGTTTGTTGTACAAAAAGGCGCCATGTTGGTAGCCTCAATCACAGAGGTTTTTCCAGTTGTTTCCATATAAAGTAGTGGGGCGTGGGGAAAGGCTTCTCAGTGTTTGTATGTTGATCCCTGTTTACACTATTATGTATTAGTGGCGTTGGATATTTTGGGTCCCAACATGTCCCCGCCAGCAGTGGCTGCATAAAATCCTTTAGTCAGAACTGAGCGATGGGCAACAGACTGTCGTGAGTCAGGAGCTGTGTGAGGAACCCGTAGTCAAAACTGAGGTGAGGACAAAAGCATACCCTCCAGCATTTCTCCGATGAAAATAGGGGTGCCCTGTTCTGTAACAACAATTTTACTACAGTGGTACCTCAGGTTAAGTACTTAATTCGTTCCGGAGGTCCGTTCTTAAACTGAAACTGTTCTTAACCTGAAGCACCACTTTAGCTAATGGGGCCTCCTGCTGTCGCCGCGCCGCCGGATCACGATTTCTGTTCTCAGAAGCAAATTTCTTAACATCAAGCACTATTTCTGTAACCTGAAGCATCTGTAACCTGAAGAATCTGTAACCTGAAGCATATGTAACCTGAAGCATATGTAACCCGAGGTACCACTGTTATTATACCACATCCATCTGCCTGGGTTGCTCTAGCCACTCTGGGCGGCTTCCAAAACATATAAAAAGGTAATAAAACAGTAAACATTAAAAAACCTCCCTATGTTGTTGTTGTTTAGTCATTTAGTCGTGTCCGACTCTTCGTGACCCCATGGACCAGAGCACGCCAGGCACCTCTGTCCTCCACTACCTCCCGCAGTTTGGTCAAACTCATGCTGGTAACCTCGAAAACACTATCCAACCATCTCGTCCTCTGTTGTCCCCTTCTCCTTATGCCCTCCATCTTTCCCAGCACCAGTGTCTTCTCCAGGGAGTCTTCTCTTCTCATGAGGTGGCCAAAGTACAGGAGCCTCAGCTTCACGATCTGTCCTTCCAGTGAGCACTTAGGGCTGATTTCCTTAAGAATGGATGCGTTTGATCTTCTTGCAGTCCATGGAACTCTCAAGAGTCTCCTCCAGCACCATAATTCAATTCAAAAGCATCAATTCTTTGGCGATCAGCCTTCTTTATGGTCCAGCTCTCACTTCCATACATCACTACTGGGAAAACCATGGCTTTACTATACGGACATTTGTTGGCAAGGTGACGTCTCTACTTCTCAAGATGCTGTCTAGGCCTGTCATTGCCCTTCTCCCAAGAAGCAGGCGTCTTTTAATTTCGTGGCTGCTGTCACCATCTGCAGTGATCATGGAGCCCAAGAAAGTAAAATCTCTCACTGCCTCCATTTCTTCCCCTTCTATTTGCCAGGAGGTGATGGGACCAGTGGCCATGATCTTCGTTTTTTTGATGTTGAGCTTCAGACCATATTTTGTGCTCTCCTCTTTCACCCTCATTAAAAGGTTCTTTAATTCCTCCTCACTTTCTGCCATCAAGATTGTGTCATCTGCATATCTGAGGTTGTTGATATTTCTTCCGGCAATCTTAACTCCAGCTTGGGATTCATCCAGCTCAGCCTTTCGCATGATGCATTCTGCATATAAATTAAATAAGCAGGGAGACAAAATACAGCCTTGTCGTACTCCTTTTCCAATTTTGAACCAATCAGTTGTTCCATATCCAGTTCTAACTGTAGCTTCTTGTCCCACATAGAGATTTCTCAGGAGACAGATGAAGTGATCAGGCACTCCCATTTCTTTAAGAACTTGCCATAGTTTGCTGTGGTCGACACAGTCAAAGGCTTTTGCATAGTCAATGAAGCAGAAGTAGATGTCTTTCTGGAACTCTCTAGCTTTCTCCATAATCCAGCGCATGTTTGCAATTTGGTCTCTGGTTCCTCTGCGTCTTCTAAATCCAGCTTGCACTTCTGGGAGTTCTCGATCCACATACTGCTTGAGCCTGCCTTGCAGAATTTTAAGCATAACCTTGCTAGCGTGTGAAATGAGTGCAATTGTGCTTTAGTTGGAGCATTCTTTGGCACTGCCCTTCTTTGGGATTGGGATGTAGACTGATCTTCTCCCATCTTCTGGCCACTGCTGAGTTTTCCAAATTTGCTGGCATATTGAGTGTAGCACCTTAACAGCATCTTCTTTTAAAATTTTAAATAGTTCAGCTGGAATACCATCACTTCCACTGGCCTTGTTATTTGCAGTGCTTTCTAAGGCCCATTTGACTTCACTTTCCAGGATGTCTGGCTCAAGGTCAGCAACCACACTACCTGGGGTGTACGAGACATCCATATCTTTCTGGTATAATTCCTCTGTGTATTCTTGCCACCTCTTCTTGATGTCTTCTGCTTCTGTTAGGTCCTTACCACTTTTGTCCTTTATTATGGTAATCTTTGTACGAAATGTTCCTTTCATATCTCCAATTTTCTTGAACAGATCTCTGGTTCTTCCCATTCTGTTGTTTTCCTCTATTGTTTGCATTGCTCGTTTAAGAAGGCCTTCTTGTCTCACCTTGCTATTCTTTGGAAATCTGCATTCAATTTCCTGTATCTTTCACTATCTCCCTCGCATTTTGCTTGCCTTCTCTCCTCCGCTATTTGTAAGGCCTCGTTGGACAGCCACTTTGCTTTCTTGCATTTCCTTTTCATTGGGATGGTTTTCGTTGTTGCCTCCTGTACAATGTTACGAGCCTCCATCCATACTTCGTCAGGCACTCTGTCCACGAAAACTAAATCCTTAAACCTGTTCGTCACTTCCACTGTGTATTCATAAGGGATTTGACTTAGATTATATCTTACCGGCCCAGTGGTTTTTCCTACTTTCTTCAGTTTAAGCTTGAATTTTGCTATAAGAAGCTGATGATCTGAGCCACAGTCAGCTCCAGGTCTTGTTTTTGTCAGGAAAAAGCAGCAATGCGGCAGCGAGCTGCAGGTGGCTGCAAAGCCAAACAGGATGTTGATGTTTGGGACTGTACCGTGGGAACAAAGGGACAGTCTATTCACTGTACTGAGCACCGGATGTTAGCTCAGAGTGTCATCTGACGTGTACTGGAAGTACAGGGGAGGAGTCTATCTCTCTCTTCTGTAGGAGACTGGAGAGTGCAGACGTGTTTCTCTGTACTGCTGCAATGACAGAAATAAAGACATGTAAATAGATTTCTGTCTGTCTCTTTCCCCTTCCTGAGGGAAGCAGGGAGGAGGGAGAAATGGTGTGTCCCTCTCACGCTGAGTGGGATCGCTGATTGTGACCTTGCCTGTATCCTGCCGGGAGAAGAAGACGGGGAGGTCAACAAGGATCTTAAGCCTGGTGCCTGGAGAGTGGCCAGTTACCTCTGACTGAGGCTTAAGAATCCGACAGTTTTTGCTGACTGTATAGAGCTTCTCCATCTTTGGCTGCAGAGAATATAATCAATCTGATTTCGATGCAGCCCATCTGGTGATCTCCATGTGTAGAGTCATCTCTTGTGTTGTTGGAAAAGCGTGTTTGTGATGACCAGCTTGTTCTCTTGACAGAACTCTATTAGCCTTTGCCCTGCTTTGTTTTGATCTCCAAGGCCAAACTTGCCAGTTGTTCCTTTTATCTCTTGCCTCCCTACTTTAGCATTCCAATCCCCTATAATGAGAAGAACATCCTTCTTTGGTGTCACTTCTATAAGGTGTTGTTAGTCTTCATAGAATTGGTCAATTTCAGTTTCTTCAGCACCAGTAGTTGGTGCATAAACTTGGATTACTGTGATGTGAAAAGGTCTGCCTTGGATTCGTATCGAGATCATTCTATCATTCTATTCTATGTATAACTCCATACCATCCAACATTTCTCCCATGAACATAGGGACGTCCTAAGGAAAAGCAGGATAACATCAGAAACCAGGACAGCTTCAATAAATCTGGGACTGTCCCGGCAAAATTAGGGACAACTGGAAGGTTTGCAAAAGTGGGGAAGTTAAGATCAAGGAACAAGAGAGAAGTCATGAGTGAAGGACAAGCCAAAGGAGAGGTTGAGGGAGGAGGCTTATTGGTTTGTTCTTGTTCTTGTTTTTATTGTGTATTTTGTGTTTTTTACCTTGCATTTTTAAGTTGTAAACCAACCTTAAATCTACGGATGAAGGGCAGTATATACAATTAATAAAATAGTAACAATACTATTTGTTACTATAGACAGGCATGCCATTGTTCAGGAAGGTCTACTGTATAAATAGGGGTATAAATAGTAAGGTAGTATAAGTAATAAAGTAGCAGTAGTAATGTGGAAATAAAGTGGTAGTAAAGCAATAGTAAACCAGTAGTGAAGTAGCAGTTAAGTAATGGTAAAACAATAGTAAAGTGGTGGAATAGTAGCAGTAAAATAGCAGTAAAGTAGTAGTAAAGCAGTAGTAAAATAGTAGTAAAATGGTAGAAAGGCAATAGTGAAATAGCAGTAAGATAGTAGTAAAGTAGTAGTAAAGCGGTAGTAAAATGGTCCAACAGTAAAGTGGTGGAATAGTAGTAAAATAGCTTTAAAGTAGTAGTAAAGTTGTAGTAAAATTGTAGAAAAATAGTAGTAGTAAAATGACAGTAAGATAGTAGTAAAATGGTAGTAAAGCAGTAGTAAGGTAGTAGTTAAATGATAGTAAAGTAGTAGTAAAATGGTAGTAAAGTAGTAGAGCGGTAGTACAGCAGTAGTAAAGCGGTAGTAGAGTGGTAGTAAAGTGGTAGTAAATTAGTAGTAAATTGGTAGTAAAGTAGTAGTAAAGCAGTAGTAAGAATGACCTCAGAAGTGTTCGTTGTACAAAAAGGCGCCATGTTGGTAGCCTCTATCACAGAGGTTTTTCCAGTTGTTTCCATATAAAGTCGTGGGGCGGGGGGAATGGCTTTTCAGTGTTTGTATGTTGATCCCTGTTTACACTATTATGTTAAAAAGTACACCAGAATTTAGTGGCGTTGGATATTTTGGGTCCCAAAATGTCCCCGCCAGCAGTGGCTGCATAAAATTCTTTAGTCAGAACAGAGCGATGGGCAACACACTGTCGTGAGTCAGGAGCTGTGTGAGGAGCCACTAGTCAAAATACAGGATTTGACTTAGATTATATCTTACCGGCCCAGTGGTTTTTCCTACCTTCTTCTGTATGCACCATTTTTGAGTGAATGGCCGAAAGTCAGATATTTGATGAAATAGGGATTTTTTCAAAAAAATCTTTTTCTGCCGATTAAGTTGCCGAGGGATGATTTCTTTTCCTGAGATGAAAAGCCTTCTGTTTCGACCGCCAAACCTCTTAGGGGAGCATTTGCAACCGTTTGGCACCATTTTTGAGTGAATGGCCGAAAGTCAGATTTCTGATGAAATTGTGACCCCGGGGCTTAGGGATTTTTTCCAAAAAATACTTTTTCTGCCGGTTAAGTTGTCGAGCGCTGATTTCTTTTCCTTTGATAAAGAGCCTTCCTTATAGAATTTTAAGCATAACCTTGCTAGTGTGTGAAATGAGTGCAATTGTGCGGTAGTTGGAGCATCCTTTGGCACTGCCCTTCTTTGGGATTGGGATGTAGACTGATCTTCTCCCATCTTCTGGCCACTGCTGAGTTTTCTAAATTTGCTGGCATATTGAGTGTAGCACCTTAACAGCATCATCTTTTAAAATTTTAAATAGTTCAGCTGGAATACCATCACTTCCACTGGCCTTGTTATTTGCAGTGCTTTCTAAGGCCCATTTGACTTCACTTTCCAGGATGTCTGGCTCAAGGTCAGCAACCACACTACCTTGGGTGTATGAGACATCAATATCTTTCTGGTATAATTCCTCTGTGTATTCTTGCCACCTCTTCTTGATGTCTTCTACTTCTGTTAGGTCCTTACCACTTTTGTCCTTTATTATGGTAATCTTTGTACGAAATGTTCCTTTCATATCTCCAGTTTTCTTGAACAGATCTCTGGTTCTTCCCATTCTGTTGTTATCCTCTATTGTTTGCATTGCTCGTTTAAGAAGGCCTTCTTGTCTCTCCTTGCTATTCTTTGGAAATCTGCATTCAATTTCCTGTATCTTTCACTATCTCCCTCGCATTTTGCTTGCCTTCTCTTCTCCGCTATTTGTAAGACCTCGTTGGACAGCCACTTGGCTTTCTTGCATTTCCTTTTCATTGGGATGGTTTTCGTTGTTGCCTCCTGTACAATGTTACGAGCCTCCATCCATACTTCGTCAGGCACTCTGTCCACGAAAACTAAATCCTTAAACCTGTTCGTCACGTCCACTGTGTATTCATAAGGGATTTGACTTAGATTATGTCTTACTGGCCCAGTGGTTTTTCCTACTTTCTTCAGTTTAAGCTTGAATTTTGCTACAAGAAGCTGATGATCTGAGCCACAGTCAGCTCCAGGTCTTGTTTTTGTCAGGAAAAAGCAGCAATGCGGCAGCGAGCTGCAGGTGGCTGCAAAGCCAAACACGATGTTGATGTTTGGGACTGTACCGTGGGAACAAAGGGACAGTCTATTCACTGTACTGAGCACCGGATGTTAGCTCAGAGTGTCATCTGACGTGTACTGGAAGTACAGGGGAGGAGTCTATCTCTCTCTTCTGTAGGAGACTGGAGAGTGCAGACGTGTTTCTCTGTACTGCTGCAATGACAGAAATAAAGACATGTAAATAGATTTCTGTCTGTCTCTTTCCCCTTCCTGAGGGAAGCAGGGAGGAGGGAGAAATGGTGTGTCCCTCTCACGCTGAGTGGGATCGCCGATTGTGACCTTGCCTGTATCCTGCCGGGAGACGCAGACGGGGAGGTCAACAAGGATCTTAAGCCTGGTGCCTGGAGAGTGGCCAGTTACCTCTGACTGAGGCTTAAGAATCCGACAGTTTTTGCTGACTGTATAGAGCTTCTCCATCTTTGGCTGCAGAGAATATAATCAATCTGATTTTGATGCTGCCCATCTGGTGATGTCCATGTGTAGAGTCGTCTCTTGTGTTGTTGGAAAAGCGTGTTTGTGATGACCAGCTTGTTCTCTTGACAGAACTCTATTAGCCTTTGCCCTGCTTTGTTTTGATCTCCAAGGCCAAACTTGCCAGTTGTTCCTTTTATCTCTTGCCTCCCTACTTTAGCATTCCAATCCCCTATAATGAGAAGAACATCCTTCTTTGGTAATAAAGTAGCAGTAGTAAAGTGGACGTAAAGTGGTAGTAAAGCAATAGTAAACCAGTAGTGAAGTAGCAGTTAAGTAATGGTAAAACAATAGTAAAGTGGTGGAATAGTAGCAGTAAAATAGCAGTAAAGTAGTAGTGAAATAGCAGTAAGATAGTAGTAAAGTAGTAGTAAAGCGGTAGTAAAATGGTCCAATAGTAAAGTGGTGGAATAGTAGTAAAATAGCTTTAAAGTAGTAGTAAAGTTGTAGTAAAATTGTAGAAAAATAGTAGTAGTAAAATGATAGTAAGATAGTAGTAAAATGGTAGTAAAGCAGTAGTAAGGTAGTAGTTAAATGATACTAAAGTAGTAGGAAAGCAGTAGTAAAACAGTAGTAAAGTGGTAGTAAAGTAGTAGTAAAGCAGTAGTAAAATAGTAGTAAAGCGGTAGTAAAATGTTAGTAAAGCAGTAGTAAGGCAGTAGTAAAGCAGTAGTAAGGCAGTAGTAAAATGGCTTAGGGATTTTTTCAAAAAAATCTTTTTCTGCCGGTGAAGTTGTTGAGGGCTGATTTCTTGTCCTGTGATAAAAAGCCTTCTTTTTCGACCGACAAACCTTTCAGGGGAGCATTTGCAACCGTTCGGCACCAATTTTTAGAGAATTGCCGAATGTCAGATTTTTGATGAAATTGTGACCCCGGAGCTAAGGGATTTTTTCAGAAAAATCTTTTTCTGCCGGTGGAGTTGTTGAGGGCTGATTTCTTGTCCTGTGATACAAAGCCTTCTGTTTTGCCCGCCAAGCCTCTCAGGGGAGCATTTGCAGCCGTTTGGCACCATTTTTGAGTTAATTGCCGAAAGTCAGATTTTTTATGAAATTGTGACTCCGGGGTTAAGGCATTTTTTCAAAAAAAAATTTTCTGCCGGTTAAGTTGTTGAGGGCTGATTTCTTGTCATGTGATAAAAAGCCTTCTGTTTCGACCGCCAAACCTTTCAGAGGAGCATTTGCAACCGTTTGGCACCATTTTTTAGTGAATAGGAGAACTTCAGATTTTTTATGCAATTGTGACCCCGGGGCTTAGGGATTTTTTCAAAAAAATCTTTTTCTGCCGTTGAAGTTGTTGAGGGCTGATTTCTTGTCCTGTGATAAAAACGCTTCTGTTTCGACCGGCAGACCTTTCAGGGGAGCATTTGGAACCGTTTGGCACCATTTTTAAGTGAATTGCCGAAGGTCAGATTTTTCCGGAAATTGTCAGGGATTTTTTTAAAAAAATCTTTTTCTCCCGTTTAACTTGTCGAGGGCTGATTTCTTATCCTGTGATAAAATGCCTTCTGTTTCGACCGCAAAACCTCTCAGGGGAGCATATGCAACCATTTGACACCATTTTTGAGTGAATAGAACTTCAGATTTTTGCTGAAATTGTGACCCCGGGTCTTAGGGATTTTTTCAAAAAACCCTTTTTCTGCGTGTGAAGTTGTTGAGGGCTGATTTCTTGTCCTGAGATAAAAAGTCTTCTGTTTTGACTGCCAAACCTCTCAGGGGAGCCTTTGCAACCGTTTGGCACCATTTTTGAGTTAATAAAGGAAAGTCAGATTTTTAATGAAATTTTGACTCCGGGGCTTAGGGATTTTTTCAAAAAAAACTTTTTGCCGGTAAAGTTGTTGAGGGCTGATTTCTTCTGCTGTGATAAAAAGCCTTCTGTTTCGACCACCAAACCTTTCAGAGGAGAATTTACAACCGTTTGGCACCATTTTTAACTGAATTGCCGAATGTCAGATTTTTCCTGAAATTGTGACCCCGGGCCTTAGGGATTTTTTTAAAAAAATCTTTTTCTGCTGGTTAACTTGTCGAGGGCTGATTTCTTATCCGGTAATAAAAAGCCTTCTGTTTCGACCGCAAAACTTCTCAGGGGAACATTTGCAAGCATTTGGCACCATTTTTGAGTTAATTGGAGAACTTCACATTTTTTATGAAATTGTGACCCCGGGGCTTAGAGATTTTTTCAAAAAAATCATTTTCTGCCGGTTAAGTTGTCGAGGGATGATCTCTTTTCCGGTGATAAAAAGCCTTCTGTTTCGACCGCAAAACCTCTCAGGGGAGCATTTGCAGCCGTTTGGCACCATTTTTAAGTGAATTGCCTAAAGTCAGATTTTTCCGGAAATTGTGACCCCAGGGCTTAGGGATTTTTTCAAAAAAATCTTTTTCTCCCGGCTAACTTGTCGAGGGCTGATTTCTTATCCTGTGATAAAAAGCCTTCTGTTTCGACCGCCAAACCTCTCAGGGGAACATTTGCAACCATTTGACACCATTTTTGAGTGAATTGCCGAAAGTCAGATTTATTATGAAATTGTGACACCGGGGCTTAGGGAATTTTTTCAAAAAAATCTTTTCCTCCCGGTTAATTTAAAGAGGGCTGATTTCTTTTCCTGTGATAAAAAGGCTTCTGTTTTGACCGCCAAACCTCTCAGGGGAGCTTTTGCAACCGTTAGGCACCATTTTTGAGTGAATTGGAGAACTTCACATTTTTTATGAAATTGTGACCCCGGGGCTTAGAGATTTTTCCAATAAATACTTTTTCTGCCGGTGAAGTTGTTGAGGGCTGATTTCTTTTCCTTTGATAAAGAGCCTTCCTTGTAGAATTTTAAGCATAACCTTGCTAGCGTGTGAAATGAGTGCAATTGTGCTTTAGTTGGAGCATTCTTTGGCCCTGCCCTTCTTTGGGATTGGGATGTAGACTGATCTTCTCCCATCTTCTGGCAGACCTTTCACGGGAGCATTTGCAACCGTTTGGCACCATTTCTGAGTGAATTGGCGAAAGTCAGGTTTTTTATATATATATAAGTATTTTTATTACATTTTTTCCAGATAGAGAATATACAATACAAGAAAAAGAAGGAAGATAAGAAAAGAAAAAAAGAAAGAAAAACAATTTGTTTTAAAAGCTTATTTCAATCTTCTATCGAACTTCCCCACATATCCCGCACAGTGCAATCTTAACAATAAATTTATCAGCAAATTATAGCCTTGTTTCATGTGTTTCTTTCGTACTTTAAATTGTGTTTTAAGTTTAAATCACTTATTATCCATTTACTCTATAAACAAACATATTATCATTTTTGGGCATTTAAACATTGATTCTTTCATTAATATTGTCTAATTTCATATATATTCCACTCTCTTTTGCTGGAGCTAACAATCCAAATCCTGCGAAATCCTATAATTCATATAACTTATAAAATTTTTGCAAATAGTCCTTAAATTTTTTCCAGTCCTCCTCCATTGCTTCTTCTCCCAGATCTCGGATCCTGGCAGTCATCTCGGCCAACTCCATGTAGTCCATCAACTGCGTTTGCCACTCTTCCAGTGTGGGCAAATCTTGAGTCTTCCAATATTTAGCAATTAGAATTCTTGCTGCTGTAGTTGCATACATAAAAAACGTTCTATCCTTCTTTAACACCTTTTGGCCGACAATGCCCAAGAGGAAGGCCTCCGGTTTCTTAGAGAAGGTGTACTTAAACACCTTCTTTAACTCATTGTAGATCATTTCCCAGAAGGCCTTCACTTTTGGACAAGTCCACCAGAGGTGAAAGAATGTTCCTTCAGCCTCCTTACACTTCCAATATTTATTATCAGACAAATGGTATATCTTAGCTAGATTGACTGGGGTCATGTACCACCTGTATATCATTTTCATAATGTTTTCTTTCAAGGCATTACATGCCGTAAATTTCATACCGGTGGTCCATAACCTTTCCCAGTCTTCAGACATGATATTGTACCCAATGTCTTGAGCCCACTTTATCATGGCTGATTTGACTGTCTCATCCTGAGTATTCCATTTAAGCAGCAAGTTATACATTCTCGATAATACCTTGGTCTTTGGTTCTAACAGCTCTGTCTCAAGTTTCGATTTTTCCACCTGGAATCCTGTTTTTTTATCCAACTTAACAACCTCATTAATTTGGGCATAATGAAACCAATCTTGCACCTTATCCTTTAATTTTTCATAGCTCTGCAACCTCCAATTATCTCCAACGTTTTCTATTATTTCCCAATATTTCGGCCAGCCGGCCTCCATATTGGGCTGGCGAAAGTCAGGTTTTTGATAAAATTGTGACCCCGGGGCTTAGGGATTTTTTCAAAAAAATCTTTTCCTCCCGGTTAACTTGACGAGGGCTGATTTCTTTTAGTGGTAAAAAAGCTTCTGTTTCAACTGGCAGACCTTTCACGGGAGCATTTGCAACCGTTTGGCACCATTTCTGAGTGAATTGCCGAAAGTCAGATTTTGGATGAAATTGTGACCCCGGGGCTTAGGGATTTTTTCAAAAAAAAATCTTTTTCTGTCGGTGGGGTTGTTGAGGGCTGATTTCTTGTGCTGTGATAAAAAGCCTTCTTTTTCGACCGCCAAACCTTTCAGGGGAGCATTTGCAACCGTTTGGCACCATTTTAAAGTGAATTGCCGAAAGTCAGATTTTTGCTGAAATTGTGACCCCGGGGCTGAGGGATTTTTTCAAAAAAATCTTTTTCTGTGGGTGGAGTTGTTGAGGGCTGATTTCTTGTCCTGTGATAAAGCGCCTTCTGTTTCGACCGCCAAACCTTTCAGGGGAGCATTTGCAAGCGTTTGGCACCATTTTAAAGTGAATTGCCGAAAGTCAGATTTTTCCTGAAATTGTGACCCCGGGGCTTAGGGATTTTTTCAAAATAATCTTTTTCTCCCAGTTAACTTGTCAAGGGCTGATTTCTTATACTGTGATAAAAAGCCTTCTGTTTCGACCGCAAAACCTCTCAGGGGAGCATTTGCAACCATTTGACACCATTTTTGAGTGAACTGCCGAAAGTCAGATTTATTATGAAATTGTGACCCCGGGGCTTACGGATTTTTTCAAAAAACCCGTTTTCTGCCGGTGAAGTTGTTGAGGGCTGATTTCATGTCCTGAGATAAAAAGCCTTCTGTTTCGACCGGCAAACCTTTCAGGGGAGCTTTTGCAACCGTGTGGCACCATTTTTGAGTGAATTGCCGAAAGTCAGATTTTTCCGGAAATTGTGACCCAGCGGCTTAGGGATTTTTTCAAAAATATCTTTTCCTCCCTGTTAACTTGTCGAGGGCTGATTTCTTATCCTGTAATAAAAAGCCTTCTGTTTCGACCGCAAAACTTCTCAGGGGAACATTGGCAAGCATTTGGCACCATTTTTGAGTGAATTGGAGAACTTCACATTTTTTATGAAATTGTGACCCCGGGGCTTAGAGATTTTTTCAAAAAAATCCTTTTCTGCCGGTTAAGTTTTCGAGGGATGATTTCTTTTCCTGTGATAAAAAGCCTTCTGTTTCGACCGCCAAACCTTTCAGGGGAGCATTTGCAAGCGTTTGGCACCATTTTAAAGTGAATTGCCGAAAGTCAGATTTTTGCTGAAATTGTGACCCCGGGGCTTACGGATTTTTTCAAAAAACCCGTTTTCTGCCGGTGAAGTTGTTGAGGGCTGATTTATTGTCCTGAGATAAAAAGCCTTCTGTTTCGACCGGCAAACCTTTCAGGGGAGCTTTTGCAACCATGTGGCACCATTTTTGAGTGAATTGCCGAAAGTCAGATTTTTCTGGAAATTGTGACCCAGCGGCTTAGGGATTTTTTTCAAAAATATCTTTTCCTCCCTGTTAACTTGTCGAGGGCTGATTTCTTATCCTGTAATAAAAAGCCTTCTGTTTCGACCGCAAAACTTCTCAGGGGAACATTGGCAAGCATTTGGCACCATTTTTGAGTGAATTGGAGAACTTCACATTTTTTATGAAATTGTGACCCCGGGGCTTAGAGATTTTTTCAAAAAAATCCTTTTCTGCCGGTTAAGTTTTCGAGGGATGATTTCTTTTCCTGTGATAAAAAGCCTTCTGTTTCGACCGCAAAACCTCTCAGGGGAGCTTTTGCAAGCATTTGGCACTATTTTTGAGTGAATTGCCGAAAGTCAGATTTTTGCTGAAATTGTGACCCTGGGGCTTAGGGATTTTTTCAAAAAAATCTTTTTCTGCGAGTTAAGTTGTTGAGGGCTGATTTCTTGTCCTGAGATAAAAAGCCTTCTGTTTCGACCGCAAAACCTCTCAGGGGAGCATTTGCAACCATTTGACACCATTTTTGAGTGAATTGCCGAAAGTCAGATTTATTATGAAATTGTGACCCCGGGGCTTAGGGATTTTTTCAAAAAAATCTTTTTCTGTGGGTGGAGTTGTTGAGGGCTGATTTCTTGTCCTGTGATAAAAAGCCTTCTGTTTCGACCGCAAAACCTCTCAGGGGAGCATTTGCAACCATTTGACACCATTTTTGAGTCAATAGGAGAACTTCAGATTTTTGATGAAATTGTGACCCCGGGGCTTAGGGATTTTTTCAAAAAACCCGTTTTCTGCCAGTGAAGTTGTTGAGGGCAGATTTCTTGTCCTGAGATAAAAAGCCTTCTGTTTCGACCGGCAAACCTTTCAGGGGAGCTTTTGCAACCGTGAGGCACCATTTTTGAGTGAATTGCCGAAAGTCAGATTTTTCCGGAAATTGTGACCCAGCGGCTTAGGGATTTTTTCAAAAATATCTTTTCCTCCCTGTTAACTTGTCGAGGGCTGATTTCTTATCCTGTAATAAAAAGCCTTCTGTTTCGACCGCAAAACTTCTCAGGGGAACATTGGCAAGCATTTGGCACCATTTTTGAGTGAATTGGAGAACTTCACATTTTTTATGAAATTGTGACCCCGGGGCTTAGAGATTTTTTCAAAAAAATCTTTTTCTCCCGGTTAACTTGTCGAGGGCTGATTTCTTTTCCTGTGATAAAAAGCCTTCTGTTTCGACTGCAAAACCTCTCAGGGGAGCTTTTGCAAGCATTTGGCACTATTTTTGAGTGAATTGCCGAAAGTCAGATTTTTGCTGAAATTGTGACCCTGGGGCTTAGGGATTTTTTCAAAAAAAAAATCTTTTCCTCCCGGTTAACTTGTCGAGGGCTGATTTCTTTTCCTGTGATAAAAATCCTTCTGTTTTGACCGCAAAAAATCTCAGGGGAGCTTTTGCAACCGTTAGGCACCATTTTTGAGTGAATTGCCGAAAGTCAGATATTTGCTGAAATTGTGACCCCGGGGCTTAGGGATTTTTTCAAAAAAATCTTTTTCTGTCGGCGAAGTTGTCGAGGGCTGATTTCTTGTCCTGTGATAAAAAGCCTTCTGTTTCGACCGCAAAACCTCTCAGGGGAGCATTTGCAACCATTTGACACCATTTTTGAGTCAATAGGAGAACTTCTGATTTTTTATGAAATTGTAACCCCGGGGCTTAGGGATTTTTTCAAAAAAACCCGTTTTCTGCCGGTGAAGTTGTTGAGGGCTGATTTCTTGTCCTGAGATAAAAAGCCTTCTGTTTCGACCGGCAAACCTTTCAGGGGAGCTTTTGCAACCGTTAGGCACCATTTTTGAGTGAATTGCCGAAAGTCAGATGTTTGCTGAAATTGTGACCCCGGGGCTTAGGGATTTTTTCAGAAAACTCTTTTTCTGCCGGTGGTGTTGCTGAGGGCTGATTTCTTGTCCTGTGATAAAAAGGCTTCTGTTTTGACCGCCAAACCTCTCAGGGGAACATTTGCAACCGTTTGGCAGCATTTTTGATTTAATAAGCGAAAGTCAGAATCTTTATGAAATTTTGAACCCGGGGCTTAGGGATTTTTTCAAAAAAAAAATTTTCTCCCGGTTAACTTGTCGAGGGCTGATTTCTTGTCCTGTGATAAAAAGCCTTTTGTTTCGACCGCAAAACCTCTCAGGGGAGCATTTGCAACCATTTGACACCATTTTTGAGTGAATTGACGAAAGTCAGATTTATTATGAAATTGTGACCCCGGGGCTTAGGGATTTTTTCAAAACATATCTTTTTCTGTCGGCGAAGTTGTTGAGGGCTGATTTCTTGTCCTGTGATAAAAAGCCTTCTTTTTCGACCGGCAAACCTTTCAGGGGTCCATTTGCAACCGTTTGGTAGCATTTTTGAGTGAATTACCGAAAGTCAGATTTTTGCTGAAATTGTGACCCCGGGGCTTAGGGATTTTTTCAAAAAAATCTTTTTTGCCGGTGAAGTTGTTGAGGGCTGATTTCTTGTGCTGTGATAAAAAGCCTTCTGTTTCGACCGCAAAATCTCTCAGGGGAGCATTTGCAACCATTTGACACCATTTTTGAGTGAATTGCCGAAAGTCAGACTTTTTATGAAATTGTGACCCCGGGGCTTAGGGATTTTTTCAAAAAAATCTTTTTCTGCTGGAGAGGTTCTTGAGGGCTGATTTCTTGTCCTGTGTTAAAAAGGCTTATGTTTCGACCGGCAAACCTTTCAGGGGTCCATTTTGTAACCGTTTGGCAGCATTTTTTAGTGAATTGCCGAAAGTCATGTCTTTCTGGAAATTCTCACCCCGGGGCTTAGGGATTTTTTCAAAAAAATCTTTTTCTCCCGGCTAACTTGTCGAGGGCTGATTTCTTTTCCTGTGATAAAAAGGCTTCTGTTTCAACCTGCAGACCTTTCAGGGGAGCATTTGCAACCATTTGACACCGTTTTTGAGTGAATAGGAGAACTTCAGATTTTTGATGAAATTGTGACCCCGGGGCTTAGGGATTTTTTCAAAAAAATCTTTTCTTCCCGGTTAACTTGATGAGGGCTGATTTCTTTTCCTGTGATAAAAAGGCTTCTGTTTCAACCTGCAGACCTTTCAGGGGAGCATTTGCAACCATTTGACACCGTTTTTGAGTGAATAGGAGAACTTCAGATTTTTGATGAAATTGTGACACCGGGGCTTAGGGAATTTTTCAAAAAACCCGTTTTCTGCCGATGAAGTTGTTGAGGGCTGATTTCTTGTCCCGAGATAAAAAGCCTTCTGTTTCGACCGGCAAACCTTTCAGGGGAGCTTTTGCAACCGTTAGGCACCATTTTTGAGTGAATTGCCGAAAGTCAGATTTTTGCTGAAATTGTGACCCAGCGGCTTAGGGATTTTTTCAAAAACATCTTTTCCTCCCTGTTAACTTGTCGAGGGCTGATTTCTTATCCTGTAATAAAAAGCCTTCTGTTTCGACCGCAAAACTTCTCAGGGTAACATTTGCAAGCATTTGGCACCATTTTTGAGTGAATTGGGGAACTTCACATTTTTTATGAAATTGTGACCCCGGGGCTTAGAGATTTTTTCAAAAAAATCCTTTTCTGCCGGTTAAGTTTTCGAGGGATGATTTCTTTTCCTGTGAAAAAAAGCCTTCTGTTTCGACCGCAAAACCTCTCAGGGGAGCTTTTGCAAGCATTTGGCACTATTTTTGAGTGAATTGCCGAAAGTCAGATTTTTGCTGAAATTGTGACCCTGGGGCTTAGGGATTTTTTCAAAAAAATCTTTTCCTCCCGGTTAACTTGACGAGGGCTGATTTCTTGTCATGTGATAAAAACATTCTGTTTCGACCGGCAAACCTTTCAGGGGAGCATTTGCAACAGTTTAGAACCATTTTTGAGTGAATTGCCAAAAGTCAGATATTTTATGAAATTGTGATCCCGTGGCTTGGAAATTTTTTCAAAAAAAATCTTTTTCTGCCGGTGAAGTTGTTGAGGGCTGATTTCTTGTCCTGTGATAAAAAGCCTTCTGTTTCGACCTCCAAACCACTCAGGGGAGCATTTGCAACTATTTGGCACCATTTTTGAGTGAGGTGCCGAAAATCAGATTTTTGCTGAAATTGTGACCCCGGGCTTAGGGATTTTTTCAAAAAAATCTTTTTCTGCCGGTGAAGTTGTTGAGGGCTGATTTCTTGTCCTGTGATAAAAAGCCTTCTGTTTCGACCGGCAAACTTTTCAGGGGAGCATTTGCAACCGTTTGGAACCATTTTTAAGTGAATTGCCGAAAGTCAGATTTTTGCTGAAATTGTGACCCCGGGGCTTAGGGATTTTTTCAAAAAAATCTTTTTCTGCCGGTGAAGTTGTTGAGGGCTGATTTCTTGTCCTGTGATAAAAAGCCTTCTGTTTCAACCGGCAAACCTTTCAAAGGAACATTTTCAACCGTTTGGCAGCATTTTTGAGTGAATTGCCGAAAGTCAGATTTTTGCTGAAATTGTGACCCCGGGGCTTAGGAAGAAGAAGAAGAAGAAGAAGAAGAAGAAGAAGAAGAAGAAGAAGAAGAAGAGGAGGAGTTTGGATTTGATATCCCACTTTTCACTCCCTTTTTAAGGAGTCTCGAAGCGGCTCACAATCTCCTTTCCCTTCCTCCCCCACAACAAACACTCCGTGAGGTGAGTGGGGCTGAGAGACCTCAGAGAAGTGTGACTGGCCCAAGGTCACCCAGCCGCTGCAGGTGGAGGAGCGGAGACGCGAACCCGGTTCCCCAAATTACGAGTCCACCGCTCTTAACCACTACACCACACTGGCTCTCTTTGGAATTTTTCAAAAAAATCTAATACTGTTGGTGAAGTTGTTGAGGGCTGATTTCTTGTCCTGTGATAAAAAGCCTTCTGTTTTGACTGGCAAACCTCTCAGGGGAGCATTTGCAACCGTTTGGCACCATTTTTGAGTGAATTGCCGAAAGTCAGATTATTGCTGAAATTGTGACCCCGGAGCTTAGGGATTTTTTCAAAAACGTCTTTTTCTGCCGGTGACGTTGTCGAGGGCTGATTTCTTGTCCTGTGATAAAAAGCCTTCTGTTTCGACCGCCAAACCTCTCAGGGGAGCATTTGCAACTATTTGGCACCATTTTTGAGTGAGTTGCCGAAAGTCAGATTTTTGCTGAAATTGTGACCCAGCGGCTTAGGGATTTTTTCAAAAAAATCTTTTTCTCCCGGCTAACTTGTCGAGGGCTGATTTCTTATACTGTGATAAAAAGCCTTCTTTTTCGACCGGCAAACCTTTCAGGGGAGCATTTGCGATCGTTTGGCACCATTTTTGAGTGAATTGCCGAAAATCAGATTTTTGCTGAAATTGTGACCCCGGGGCTTAGGGATTTTTTCAAAAAAAATCTTTTTATACCGGTTAAGTTGCCGAGGGTTAATTTCTTTTCCTGTGATAAAAAGCCTTCCGTTTCGACCGCCAAACCTCGCAGGGGAGCATTTGTATCCGTTTAGCACCATTTTTGAGTGGTGGAATAGTAGTAAAATAGCTTTAAAGTAGTAGTAAAGTAGTAGTAAAATTGTGGTAAAGTATTAGTAAACTGATAGTAAAACAGTAGTGAATTAGTAGTAAAGCAGTAGTAAAATGGCAGTAAAGTAGTAGTAAAGCGGTAGTAAAGCAGTAGTAAAGTAGTAGGAAAGCAGTAATAAAGTAGTAGTAAAGTAGTAGTAAGAATGACCTCAGACGTGTTTGTTGTACAAAAAGGCGCCATGTTGGTAGCCTCAATCACAGAGGTTTTTCCAGTTGTTTCCATATAAAGTAGTGGGGCGTGGGGAAAGGCTTCTCAGTGTTTGTATGTTGATCCCTGTTTACACTATTATGTTAAAAAGTACACCAGAATTTAGTGGCGTTGGATATTTTGGGTCCCAACATGTCCCCGCCAGCAGTGGCTGCATAAAATCCTTTAGTCAGAACTGAGCGATGGGCAACACACTGTCGTGAGTCAGGAGCTGTGTGAGGAGCCCGTAGTCAAAACTGAGGTGAGGACAAAAGCATACCCTCCAACATTTTTCCGATGAAAATAGGGGTGCCCTGTTCTTTAACAACAATTTTACTACAGTGGTACCTCAGGTTAAGTACTTAATTCGTTCCGGAGGTCCGTTCTTAAACTGAAACTGTTCTTAACCTGAAGCACCACTTTAGCTAATGGGGCCTCCTGCTGTCGCCGCGCCGCCGGATCACGATTTCTGTTCTCAGAAGCAAATTTCTTAACATGAAGCACTATTTCTGGGTTAGCGGAGTCTGTAACCTGAAGCATCTGTAACCTGAAGCATATGTAACCTGAAGCATATGTAACCCGAGGTACCACTGTTATTATACCACATACATCTGCCTGGGTTGCTCTAGCCACTCTGGGCGGCTTCCAAAACATATAAAAAGGTAATAAAACAGTAAACATTTAAAAACCTCCCTGTGTTGTTGTTGTTTAGTCATTTAGTCGTGTCCGACTCTTCGTGACCCCATGGACCAGAGCACGCCAGGCACCTCTGTCCTCCACTACCTCCCGCAGTTTGGTCAAACTCATGCTGGTAACCTCGAAAACACTATCCAACCATCTCGTCTTCTGTCGCCCCCTTCTCCTTGTGCCCTCCATCTTTCCCAGCACCAGTGTCTTCTCCAGGGAGTCTTCTCTTCTCATGAGGTGGCCAAAGTACAGGAGCCTCAGCTTCACGATCTGTCCTTCCAGTGAGCACTTAGGGCTGATTTCCTTAAGAATGGATGCGTTTGATCTTCTTGCAGTCCATGGAACTCTCAAGAGTCTCCTCCAGCACCATAATTCAATTCAAAAGTATCAATTCTTTGGCGATCAGCCTTCTTTATGGTCCAGCTCTCACTTCCATACATCACTACTGGGAAAACCATGGCTTTACTATACGGACCTTTGTTGGCAAGGTGACGACTCTACTTCTCAAGATGCTGTCTAGGCCTGTCATTGCCCTTCTCCCAAGAAGCAGGCGTCTTTTAATTTCGTGGCTGCTGTCACCATCTGCAGTGATCATGAAGCCCAAGAAAGTAAAATCTCTCACTGCCTCCATTTCTTCCCCTTCTATTTGCCAGGAGGTGATGGGACCAGTGGCCATGATCTTCGTTTTTTTGATGTTGAGCTTCAGACCATATTTTGTGCTCTCCTCTTTCACCCTCATTAAAAGGTTCTTTAATTCCTCCTCACTTTCTGCCATCAAGATTGTGTCATCTGCATATCTGAGGTTGTTGATATTTCTTCCGGCAATCTTAACTCCAGCTTGGGATTCATCCAGCCCAGCCTTTCGCATGATGCATTCTGCATATAAATTAAATAAGCAGGGAGACAAAATACAGCCTTGTCGTACTCCTTTTCCAATTTTGAACCAATCAGTTGTTCCATATCCAGTTCTAACTGTAGCTTCTTGTCCCACATAGAGATTTCTCAGGAGACAGATGAAGTGATCAGGCACTCCCATTTCTTTAAGAACTTGCCATAGTTTGCTGTGGTCGACACAGTCAAAGGCTTTTGCATAGTCAATGAAGCAGAAGTAGATGTCTTTATGGAACTCTCTAGTTTTCTCCATAATCCAGCGCATGTTTGCAATTTGGTCTCTGGTTCCTCTGCGTCTTCTAAATCCAGCTTGCACTTCTGGGAGTTCTCGATCCACATACTGCTTGAGCCTGCCTTGCAGAATTTTAAGCATAACCTTGCTAGCGTGTGAAATGAGTGCAATTGTGCTTTAGTTGGAGCATTCTTTGGCACTGCCCTTCTTTGGGATTGGGAGTAAAGCAGTAGTAAGGTAGTAGTTAAATGATAGTAAAGTAGTAGTAAAATGGTAGTAAAGTAGTAGTAAAGTAGTAGTAGAGCGGTAGCAAAGTAGTAGTAAAGCAGTAGTAGAATGGCAGTAAAGCGGTAGTAGAGTGGTAGTAAAGTGGTAGTAAACTAGTAGTAAATTGGTAGTAAAGTAGTAGTAAGTTGGTAGTAAAGTAGTTGTAAAGCAGTAGTAAGAATGACCTCAGAAGTGTTCGTTGTACAAAAAGGCGCCATGTTGGTAGCCTCAATCACAGAGGTTTTTCCAGTTGTTTCCATATAAAGTCGTGGGGCGGGGGGAATGGCTTTTCAGTGTTTGTATGTTGATCCCTGTTTACACTATTATGTTAAAAAGTACACCAGAATTTAGTGGCGTTGGATATTTTGGGTCCCAAAATGTCCCCGCCAGCAGTGGCTGCATAAAATTCTTTAGTCAGAACAGAGCGATGGGCAACACACTGTCGTGAGTCAGGAGCTGTGTGAGGAGCCACTAGTCAAAATACGGGATTTGACTTAGATTATATCTTACCGGCCCAGTGGTTTTTCCTACCTTCTTCTGTATGCACCATTTTTGAGTGAATGGCCGAAAGTCAGATATTTGATGAAATAGGGATTTTTTCAAAAAAATCTTTTTCTGCCGATTAAGTTGCCGAGGGATGATTTCTTTTCCTGAGATGAAAAGCCTTCTGTTTCGACCGCCAAACCTCTTAGGGGAGCATTTGCAACCGTTTGGCACCATTTTTGAGTGAAGGGCCGAAAGTCAGATTTCTGATGAAATTGTGACCCCGGGGCTTAGGGATTTTTTCCAAAAAATACTTTTTCTGCCGGTTAAGTTGTCGAGCGCTGATTTCTTTTCCTTTGATAAAGAGCCTTCCTTGTAGAATTTTAAGCATAACCTTGCTAGCGTGTGAAATGAGTGCAATTGTGCGGTAGTTGGAGCATTCTTTGGCACTGCCCTTCTTTGGGATTGGGATGTAGACTGATCTTCTCCCATCTTCTGGCCACTGCTGAGTTTTCCAAATTTGCTGGCATATTGAGTGTAGCACCTTAAC
Source organism: Podarcis vaucheri (assembly GCF_965113315.1). Taxonomy (NCBI): domain Eukaryota; kingdom Metazoa; phylum Chordata; class Lepidosauria; order Squamata; family Lacertidae; genus Podarcis; species Podarcis vaucheri. The sequence continues at coordinate 95,151,678 of NC_138762.1, read as the reverse complement.
AGCATCATCTTTTAAAATTTTAAATAGTTCAGCTGGAATACCATCACTTCCACTGGCCTTGTTATTTGCAGTGCTTTCTAAGGCCCATTTGACTTCACTTTCCAGGATGTCTGGCTCAAGGTCAGCAACCACACTACCTGGGGTGTATGAGACATCAATATCTTTCTGGTATAATTCCTCTGTGTATTCTTGCCACCTCTTCTTGATGTCTTCTGCTTCTGTTAGGTCCTTACCACTTTTGTCCTTTATTATGGTAATCTTTGTACGAAATGTTCCTTTCATATCTCCAATTTTCTTGAACAGATCTCTGGTTCTTCCCATTCTGTTGTTTTCCTCTATTGTTTGCATTGCTCGTTTAAGAAGGCCTTCTTGTCTCTCCTTGCTATTCTTTGGAAATCTGCATTCAATTTCCTGTATCTTTCACTATCTCCCTCGCATTTTGCTTGCCTTCTCTCCTCCGCTATTTGTAAGGCCTCGTTGGACAGCCACTTTGCTTTCTTGCATTTCCTTTTCATTGGGATGGTTTTCGTTGTTACCTCCTGTACAATGTTACGAGCCTCCATCCATACTTCGTCAGGCACTCTGTCCACGAAAACTAAATCCTTAAACCTATTCGTCACGTCCACTGTGTATTCATAAGGGATTTCACTTAGATTATATCTTACTGGCCCAGTGGTTTTTCCTACTTTCTTCACTTTAAGCTTGAATTTTGCTATAAGAAGCTGATGATCTGAGCCACAGTCAGCTCCAGGTCTTGTTTTTGTCAGGAAAAAGCAGCAATGCGGCAGCGAGCTGCAGGTGGCTGCAAAGCCAAACAGGATGTTAATGTTTGGGACTGTACCGTGGGAACAAAGGGACAGTCTATTCACTGTACTGAGCACCGGATGTTAGCTCAGAGTGTCATCTGACGTGTACTGGAAGTACAGGGGAGGAGTCTATCTCTCTTTTCTGTAGGAGACTGGAGAGTGCAGACGTGTTTCTCTGTACTGCTGCAATGACAGAAATAAAGACATGTAAATAGATTTCTGTCTGTCTCTTTCCCCTTCCTGAGGGAAGCAGGGAGGAGGGAGAAATGGTGTGTCCCTCTCACGCTGAGTGGGATCGCCGATTGTGACCTTGCCTGTATCCTGCCAGGAGACGCAGACGGGGAGGTCAACAAGGATCTTAAGCCTGGTGCCTGGAGAGTGGCCAGTTACCTCTGACTGAGGCTTAAGAATCCGACAGTTTTTGCTGACTGTATAGAGCTTCTCCATCTTTGGCTGCAGAGAATATAATCAATCTGATTTCGATGCAGCCCATCTGGTGATCTCCATGTGTAGAGTCATCTCTTGTGTTGTTGGAAAAGCGTGTTTGTGATGACCAGCTTGTTCTCTTGACAGAACTCTATTAGCCTTTGCCCTGCTTTGTTTTGATCTCCAAGGCCAAACTTGCCAGTTGTTCCTTTTATCTCTTGCCTCCCTACTTTAGCATTCCAATCCCCTATAATGAGAAGAACATCCTTCTTTGGTGTCACTTCTATAAGGTGTTGTTAGTCTTCATAGAACTGGTCAATTTCAGTTTCTTCAGCACCAGTAGTTGGTGCATAAACTTGGATTACTGTGATGTGAAAAGGTCTGCCTTGGATTCGTATCGAGATCATTCTATCATTCTATTCTATGTATAACTCCATACCATCCAACATTTCTCCCATGAACATAGGGACATCCTAAAGAAAAGCAGGATAACATCAGAAACCAGGACAGCTTCAATAAATCTGGGACTGTCCCGGCAAAATTAGGGACAACTGGAAGGTTTGCAAAAGTGGGGAAGTTAAGATCAAGGAACAAGAGAGAAGTCATGAGTGAAGGACAAGCCAAAGGAGAGGTTGAGGGAGGAGGCTAATTGCTTTGTTCTTGTTTTTATTGTGTATTTTGTGTTTTTTACCTTGCATTTTTAAGTTGTAAACCAACCTTAAATCTACGGATGAAGGGCAGTATATACAATTAATAAAATAGTAACAATACTATTTGTTACTATAGACAGGCATGCCATTGTTCAGGAAGGTCTACTGTATAAATATGGGTATAAATAGTAAGGTAGTATAAGTAATAAAGTAGCAGTAGTAAAGTGGACGTAAAGTGGTAGTAAAGCAATAGTAAACCAGTAGTGAAGTAGCAGTTAAGTAATGGTAAAACAATATTAAAGTGGTGGAATAGTAGCAATAAAATAGCAGTAAAGTAGTAGTAACACAGTAGTAAAATAGTAGTAAAATGGTAGGAAGGCAGTAGTGAAATAGCAGTAAGATAGTAGTAAAGTAGTAGTAAAGCGGTAGTAAAATGGTCCAATAGTAAAGTGGTGGAATAGAAGTAAAATAGCTTTAAAGTAGTAGTAAAGTTGTAGTAAAATTGTAGAAATATAGTAGTAGTAAAATGATAGTAAGATAGTAGTGACATGGTAGTAAATAAGGTAGTAGTAAAATGGTAGTAAAGTAGTAGCGAAGCGGTAGTAAAGTAGTAGTAAAGTAGTAGTAAAGCAGTAGCAAAGTAGTAGTAAAGTAGTAGTAAAACAGTAGTAAAGCAGTAGTCAGAATGACCTCAGAAGTGTTCGTTGTACAAAAAGGCACCATGTTGGTAGCCTCAATCACAGAGGTTTTTCCAGTTGTTTCCATATAAGGTAGTGGGGCGGGGGGAATGGCTTTTCAGTGTTTGTATGTTGATCCCTGTTTACACTATTATGTTAAAAAGTACACCAGAATTTAGTGGTGTTGGATATTTTGGGTCCCAAAATGTCCCCGCCAGCAGTGGCTGCATAAAATCCTTTAGTCAGAACAGAGCGATGGGCAACACACTGTCGTGAGTCAGGAGCTGTGTGAGGAGCCACTAGTCAAAATACGGGATTTGACTTAGATTATATTTTACCGGCCCAGTGGTTTTTCCTACCTTCTTCAGTATTTTTCAAAAAAATCTTTTTCCGCTGGTAATGTTGTCGATGGCTGATTTCTTGTCCTGTGATAAAAAGCCTTTTGTTTCGAATGCCAAACCTTTCAGGGGAGAATATGCAACCGTTTGTCACCATTTCTGAATGAATTGCCGAAAATCAGATTATTGCTGAAATTGTGACCCCGGGGCTTAGGGATTCTTTTTTTAAAAATCTATTTCCGCCGGTAATGTTGTCGAGGGTTGATTTCTTGTCCTGTGATAAAAAGCCTTTTGTTTCGACCACCAAACCTTGCAGGGGAGCATGTGCAACTGTTTGGCACCATTATTGAGTGAATTGCCGAAAATCAGATTTTTTTTCTGAAATTGTGACCACGGGGATTAGGGATTTTTTCAAAAAAAATCTTTTTCCGCCGCTTAAGTTGTCGATGGCTGATTTCTTTTTCTGTGATAAAAAGCCTTCTGTTTTGAGCGCCAAACCTTTCAGGGGAGCATTTGCAACTATTTCTCAACATTTTGGAGTGAATTGCCGAAAATCAGATTTTTTCTTAAATTGTGAACCCGGGGCTTAGGGATTTTTTCAAAAAAATCTTTTTCTGCCGGTGAAGTTGTTGACGGCTGGTTTATTGTCCTGTGATAAAAAGCCTTCTGTTTCGACCGCCAAGCCTTTCAGGGAAGCATTTGCAACCGTTTGGCACCATTTTTTAGTGAATTGTAGAACGTCAGATTTTTTCTGAAATTGTGACCCTGGGGCTTAGTGATTTTTTCAAAAAAATCTTTTTCCGCCGGTAAAGTTGCCATGTGCTGATTTCTTGTCCTGTGATAAAAAGCCTTCTGTTTCGGCCGCCAAACCTTTCAGGGGAGCATTTGCAACCGTTTGGCACCAATTTTGTGTGAATTGGAGAACGTCACATTTTTTTCTGAAATTCTTAAGCTAACTGTTGTTTGCTTTTTGCATGACTAATCAAGTAGACCCTGATTGTACATGTAGCAAACTCCAGACGTACTTTTCCTGTCTTTAGTGTCACCACCAAAATTTACATCTGCAAATATCTCAAGACCACCAGACTTCTGATTGTTAAACCTCAGTCTGTAATGCATAGTGCCTTTCAAATAGCGAGCTATGCGTTTCAGAGCTTTCCAATCCTTAACTGTAGGATTGTTGACTTGTCTGCTTAGGAAATTACAGTTAACAGCAATGTCAGGTCTTGAACATCTGGCAATGAAGTTCAGTTTACCTAGCACACTTCTGTACAGTGTAGTGTCAGAATATCCTCCTTCAGTGTCATCTACCTGATAACCTGTTGTCATTGGTGTGTCTACAGGGTTAGCATCCATCAGGTTTAGTTTGCAATTTTCCATGACTGGTGTACTAGAATGTTACCATCTTGATCCCTCTCTATTTCCAGAGATAGGTAGTTGTTTACTTCACCAATATCTTTCATTTCAAAGTGCTCTTTCAGTTGAGCTAGGGTGTTATTGTACATTTTGACATCCTTCCAAAAGAACAGAATATCATTAACATAAAACAAGCAATACAGCTTCTTTTGCCCCTCCTCTTTGACAAATACACATGGATCAGCTTTCCCTTGCTGAAAACCTAGAGAAAACAATACCTCAGTGAGTTTAGTGTGCCAGCACCGTGCACTTTGTTTGAGACCATAAAGGACTTCTTCAGAGCACAAACAAATCCCTGTTTTACCTGTACACCATCAGGTGGAAGCATATAAAGAGATTCACCTAGAGATCCGTACAAAAACACTGTATTCACATCCTGGTGACTAACGTGAAGATTCTCTTCTGCAGCAAGCTTGAGCATAAGCCTAATCCTCTCATATCTCACGGTGGGTGAGTAGGTCTCGTTATAGTCTTCTCCTGGTACCTGTGAAAAACCTCTGGCTACCAATCTGGCTTTGTGTCTGACTATCTTGCCATTTTGATCTGTCTTCGCTTTGCAGACCCATTTGCTTCCAAGCAGTTTCATTCCTGGAGCTACTGGAACTTGCTCCCATGTTTTGTTCCTCTCTTAGGAATCAAGCTCAGCCTTCATGGCATTTAACCATGGCTCAGCTTCCTTAGAATCCAAATCCTGGATTTCTTGGAAACTTGAAGGTTCAAATACCTTCTTGGAGCTTTTAACAGCTGCTACTGCTGTCTTAGCAAATTCATCAGCAAATCTCTTTGGAGGTCTGCCTTTTGTGGCTCTTTGTGACCTGCGAATTAGCCGTAGGTCTTCTACACTTTCCTCTTCCTTCTTAGGAGAAAAGTGGCCTATAGTAAACAATGGTTCCTCCAATTCTTCTCAATCAGAGCCTTCAGAGGGTTGCATAGAGGCTTTCACACTCTTGAAATCCTCTGAATCATCTGATTCCATCTCAGACTCAGAATCAGGACCTTCATCAGTGGGTGTGGGTTGTTGCGGCAGCTGTGGCTGTTGCTGCTGCTGTTGCTGTGGCTGTTGCTGTGGCTGTTGCCTATCCTCAGTCTCATTACTGTCATCAGGATAACATTGGAAAATTCCCACATTCTCCCCCCACTTGGCATTGTACTCAACACTTCTTGTGAGCCTAATTGTCTTAGAGTCAGTCATCATTATTCTGTAAGAACCTTTCTGATAACCTAGAAAGATACCATGCAATCCACGCTTGCCTAACTTGGATGTGTTAACCCACATGTCAGAACCAAAAATCTAGATGTCTTCTGGACCTTTGCAACCTTTGGAGTGAAGCGTGAGACCATTGCCTTGTGCTGCGTTGCCTTTTCCTTTTCCACGCGTTGAGCTTGCGCTGTGCTGCTCTGTCTGTCTGGCCTTGGGATATCTGCATTCCCTCTTCATATGGCCTAGACGTCCACACGAGTAGCATTTCACTGCCTTCAAAGCTTTGGCGCCATCTGGTGGTTCCACTGCATTCTGGGATGACATCTGTGAAGACTCCCCCTTACCGATGTACCTAGCACCTCGCCTGTCCGCTTCATTCAGAACAACGGCAGTAACATGGGCTACCGTGAGCTGAGCAGTTGGCTGAACAGCAATCTGAGTGGCAACGGACTCCCAACTTGAACCCAAAGAATGCAGTATCATGAAGGAGTACACAGCCTCTGGAAAGGTGAGTCCTCTCTGTTGCAGCTCATGTCTCAGATTCTGCATCTCCATCAGATGTGTATGCACATCTGCACCTTCAGCAAGTGCCATATCATGCAGCTTGGCATAGTAGTACATTGAGGAACCAGCTTCTGTTCTCAAATGAGAATCTCTCAAAGGGTCCCAAATTTCTCTGGCTGAGGTCTTATCACGCAACAGACAGAGCTCTTCTGGGGAGACTATCATTGTAAGAGTTCCCCTTACTTTGGAATCCTTAGCTGCCCATTCATCCGTCATTGGAGCTGGGGGGTACCTGTTATGACTTCAAACAGACCCTCTTTTCATAGCAAAGCCTCTGCATACAATGCCCACTCCGCATAATTCTTCTTATTGCGCTTTGGAATCCCGAAAGCATCCCGAAGGGCCGCCATGACTCTGGCATTAGCCTTCTGCGTCATTAATCAAGCTGCGTCTGAGTACAGCTGCTTCCAAAAGCACTTGTAAAAGCACTTTCAGTTTTCAAGCCTCTCAAGCCTTTGAGCCTCTGCCGCTGCAAACGGCTTGAAAAGTTCAAAGTCCAGCCTTATAGCCATTAATTAGGAGCTGGCAGGCTTCTCGGGGCAATGAGCACATACCTCTCATCAATCTTCTTGACATGCAGAGCAGATAACGTCCAATCCGTCCCTCTGTTCCTCTGCCAACATTCCTCTGCCAGCATTCCGTTTTTCTGGGCCCATAACCAAAAATGTGAGATTTTGACCAGCTTCGCCCATCTGAAGCTGATACAGGCTCGTCTTATCTTGAGCCCAAGCAGAGCGTCGTCACACAGCAGAAGGATAAGCAGGTAATGTGCATTTTGCTGCTCAGTGAGTGAAACAGAAACCAACACTACCAACCTTATTGTACGCTTGTGAAACATGGACCACTTATAAACACCATCTCCAACTCCTTGAAAGATTCTGTCAACAGTGTCTCAGAAAAGATGTACACATCACTTGGGAAGACAGGCGAACTCATGCCAGTGTCCTGGAAGAAGCAAAGATCGCCAGTGTTGAAGCAATGATTTTTCAACATCAACTTCGTTGGACTAGTAATGTTGTGTGGATGCCTGATTATCGTCTTCCAAAGCAACTACTCTATTCCCAAGTTTAAAAAGGGAAGCATAATTCTGGTGGTCAACCAAAGAGGTTTAAAGACTCTCCCAAGGCAAATCTGAAAAAAATGTAGTATAAACACTGACAACTGGGAAACACTGGCCTGCGAGTGCTCCAGTTGGAGAACAGCCTTTACCAATGGTGTCATGGACTTTGAAGACACTCAAACTCAGGACGAAAGGGAGAAACGTGCTAAGAGGAAGGCATGCTTGCAAACCCTCACCATGATCAACTCCCGCCCGGAAACCTATGTCCCCACTGTGGAAGGATGTTTGGATCCAGAATTGCCTTCCACAGTCACTTACAGACTCACTGTTAAAACCGTGTTTATGGAAGACAATCTTACTCAGCTATAAGTGATAGCCGAAGAAGTAGCCCAAAACATCTGAAGGGTGCTTGGTTGGGGAAGTTGTGCTATGCAAATCTATGCTGCAACCACTCTTGAAATACTATGTGCAGTTCTGGTCAAGTTAAGAACTCTCCCCACTCTTATTCCACCAAGTGGTTTCACAGACTAGGATGAATTTGCCCACCACCACTTTGAAACTTGAATGATATACAACCAAGCCAGAGTAGACCTATTGAAATTAATGTGCTTGTCCATCAATGGGTATACTCTTGAGTATGACTAACATTGGCTTATCACCCTTGGAGAACTGACCATCAGTACTAAGATCTGGAGAAAGAACCAGAATGTCTCCGCTGAATTCAGTGAACAAAACCAGACTAGATAATTTTTTAGTTTGAAAAGGTTTCCTCTTCTTACTGCAGCTAGTTGACTTTTCTAACCTGTGAAGCGATGCCTATGAGGGTAGCACAGAAGAAACAGAAGCCTTCAGCTCAGTGTTTGTGGTTTCAAAGCAACGCCTGAGGGCTGCATTGGTCTTTCTTCCTCTTGTAATCCCATAAGATCACTATCCTCTTTGGAAAGAATGCATTGCAGTTGGTTAAGTGTGCCTGTGTCTGGACTTCAGATTGCTAAGAAAACACATTTTAGGAAAGCTTATCACATGCTTAATCAAGTCTAAAGGGTTTACTGGGTAATGCATTTATTTTCCACCAGCTCAAGGATGGCTGAGGGAGTCTGCAGAACACAGTTTTTACTAAATTATTTAAGGTTCTCACCAGTACAGCATATATCAGGCTGAACACATTGCTGCTGTAGGGCAAAAAAGAGAAATCGAGGGGCAGAAGGAGAGAGAGAGAAATGATTATTTACCAGAAAAGAAGGGGATTGAGGTGGGATATTCCCCCCCCCCGCCACCCGGACAAGGGTTGATTATGATTACAGTTTACATAGGGAAGAATTAAAAGAAAAAAGGAGTTTCTAATTTTCTTGAAAAGGGGTCACCATCATGGCACCCATGGGTGACAGATGTGGTCACCAAGTCCTTTATTGAAAGAAGTATGAGCAGATGCCTGATGATCGTCTTCCAAAGCAACTACTCTATTCCCAACTTAAAAATGGAAAGTGTAATGCTGGTGGTTAACAAAAGAGGTTTCAAGACTCTCAAGGCAAATCTTAAAAAATGTAGTATAAACACCGACAACTGGGAAACACTGGCCTGCGAGTGCTCCAGTTGGGGAACAGCCTTTACCAAAGGTGTCATGGGCTTTGAAGACACTCAAACTCAGAACGCAAGGGAGAAACGTGCTAAGAGGAAGGCATGCTTAGCAAATCCAACTCCTGCCCGGGAACCAATGTCCCCACTGTGGAAGGACGTGTGGATCCAGATTTGGCCTCCACAGTCACTTTTGGGCTCACTGTTAAGACCGTGTTTATGGAAGACAATCTTACTGGGCTATGAGTGATCGCCAAAGAAGAAGAAGAAAGAAGACAGCATTTGGGTATATGTTTGATGCTCCCAAAGTTTATTCATGAGTCCAAAAAGGTTGGTGGTCCCTGTTCTAGACTGTGAATGTGGCACCCATTTTGTGTTGGAAACATCTTTGTTCATAAAGCTGAGTTGTTTCCCATGAGGCCCTGCTCGCCTCTTCCACCTGTCATCCCACCACTAGATGAAAAGGTAGCAGGGAAATGCCTCTTTTGCAGTTGCCAGCTATTCATAATTTATATGGGTCATGTTTGTATTGAATGGATCTAACCTAGGATGCAAGCACTGAACTGAGCAGCTTGAGATCCAGCAGATCTGTACCTCAACTGGCTACTTCCTGGCTCAGCAGTGAGTTTAGCAAACATAAGAAGTGGAGACATGGGCTGTTTAATCCAACTCTCCCTTCTAACACTTCTTCTTTCAGTCTTTTTGTGAAGGTAAGGGCACCAATAGGATTGCAGCGATTGTTGTTATGAGTGACCTATTTTTCAGGCTCCAAAATTACTAATTTAATGGCATCACATGGTATCTACAATGCCCAGAGGGCTGGACTCAGCTGCTTCAGTTTGTACTCCACTGATGTTGCAAATAGGTGGACAGTTCATAAATTCACGGGTTAAAAAGTGATGACTCTCAAGCCCTTCATGCCTCTTAGGGTAGAAACAGAGAGTTATTTTGCTCAGGCATTTGAAATTTATATGAAGGGACATCTGTGGTACATGAACATGCACTCCACTGCCTTCACAGCTTTTTCCTATCAAAACAGTTTGACCCGAGGTGATGGAAGGTAAGTGGATGCACAACAAAAAATGATGGCCTCATTACACTACCATGAAATATCTTTGAAACTGTTGTCTATTGTGAGCCTTAGTGGGGGAGGGGGAGTCAAGACAGGGTTTATGGGGTGCTCTGAATGCTTATGATGGGAATTTAGGGCTTCTATTTAATTCCAGTGAAACATAGGGTAAGATGAGGGGTGCCGTCCCTGTGGAGCCCTGGGTGCCCAGAAAATTTCCAATGAGGGGGTTGGGCCATCTCAGTATTTTGTAGCCAGTCGGGTTCCAGCAGTGGGCTCCATCAGTGTCCGTCGCAGCAGCGGGCACTCTGGCACACCCTTCGAAGGACCAGCAGGTGTCAGGGACTATGTGGAGGAGGGCTGCACTGAGTAAGAATAGTGGGAGCCACCCCTCCCCTGATCCTGATCCTGAATTTTCCCAGGAGCAGGGGACAGTATAGATTTGGAACCGTGGTTTGCAGAAGGGCATAGTTCAAAGGGCAGAAGCTGGGAAATACTGGATGGGGAACAGCTCACAGAAGAAACACTAGAAGAGAGAGAGAGTTAACAGATTCACAGTCTCTGGATAGTATTCACCCCCCTTGTCCAAAGTCACGGAGAGCTCAGAAAGTGTCAGAACAGAAAGCACAGAAGTTACAAACTCAGATTACAAGACGTAGGAGTGACGTAGATTAATAGGGATGAACGGGGGGGGGGGAGTGACCCTTAAATGGGAGCACTGCCATTCTAGGAGATGTGGTTTTTGTTCTCTCACTGTGATTATTAAATATTCTAACTGGTAAGACATTTCTTTTGTTTGATCCTTTGTTTACTGCCACAGGGGAGGAAGCCGATTCCCCAAAGTTTGGCAGCAGGGCCTCCTGTGGCTGTGATGGGCTCTGATTAGAATTAGAAGGTACAGATTCCCAAATGTATGGTGTATGGCAGGCATGGCCAAACTTGGCCCTCCAGCTGTCTTGGGACTACAATTCCCATCATCCCTGACCACTGGTCCTGGTAGCTAGGGATGATGGGAGTTTTAGTCCCAAAACAGCTGGAGGGCAAAGTTTGGCCATGCCTGATGAATGGTGAATGTTGCGCTGAAATATTATTTAATTGCTAGAGCATGAGACAATCTCAGGGAATTGGGTTCAAGACCCACATTGGGCAAAAGAATCCTGTATTGTAGGGGATTGGACTAGATGATCTTTGTGGTCTCTTCAGACTTTACAATTCTATGATTCTATGGTTCCTAATCTAGCCTTCCTAGTGGTGCATCAATAAAATTGCTAGCACATTTGCAAAAGCTAGCAGGTCTGGCATGGTTCCAAATTGGATGGTGGACCGCTTTTTAAGACTCATGCATTGCATGGGGTTAGATTACAATTCTATGATTATATGATAACAGCCTTCAAGGTGACTAAACAGAGGGAAATGTTCACAGCGATATACAGAGCCAAACTTGCATAGGTAATGAATACTGTAAATAAATCATTTCCTTAGCTACTCTGATATGGCTTGCATTCCTTCATTTGTGTTGGAACATTTCCCTCTGCCTAAGACGATTCCCTCACCTTATGAAAATAAATGCATAAAACTGGCTATGAGTTGTTGCTTACATTTTCCTTTCTCTGTAAAGCAGCAACAATGTCTTTGATCACGTATCAAAGCCGACAGATTCTTTCTTGGATGCTGGCTTTCTCCATGTGTGTTTGCACCCCAAGTCTCTTGCCTCACAGGGTCATCAATGATGCATTGAATGCCCACATAGGACTTTAGTTTCAGACTTAAATGTGTATTTGCAAACAGGAGCAAATACCTTTCTTCTTTCTTTTTTTTTTTGCATTCTTCTTTCACAACATAAACTGCAGAAGAGCTGCATGCAGAGGTTCCCAGGTTGCAGTCTCTCCAGGTAGGGCAGAGAAAGACCCCCTAATTCTGAAATCACTGTAGACCACACTCAGCTAATTGGACTAAGGATCTGACTCAGTTTAAGGCATCTTACAATGTTCCTCAACTCTCCCCCCCCCCCGTTTTTCACCTCAAATAGCACACATTATAGCCTGGGAACTGAATGCAAATTGCCTGTACCTCTTGCCCTCTCTTTTCTTGTGTTTTTTCTTCTTCTTCAAGCACACTGCATATTTACCCAATCAAGGGTTGTTTAGCAGTTTGTTTCAAAGTATCTTTTATTTCAAAATATTTTTTTACACCCAAGAAGCTGCTCCGAGAAGCTTCATGAATTTTATCTTGGTTTTATTTTGTTTTAAAGTGTGCTGTTTTTGTTGCTCTAACCCACTCTGGGACCTTCTTGTGGAGAGCAAGTATGAAATCATCAGCATCAGTAACAGACTTAAAAGGGCAGAAGAACTATAAAGCAGAAGAACAGGTTTTTCCTCCTCTCAATCTGTGGGGATGTTGTACTTCTGCCTCAAACATGGTACCTTTGTGCTTCCATACTCATGTTCTGTCATAAAATACTGCATCTCTGAACTACATTAACCAGGAGGGGGGATTATTCCCCATTAAACAAGACAGCAGAAAAGTCACACTGGCTACACCTTTGCACAAACCTGAGCCTATTAGTTACCCACTCCTCTCTGAAGGGAGCCTTATTCATTTTTGTATCTGACATTTATCTCAGCTTGCTATCCCATATATCAGGCAAATCCAACATTGTTTGGTTTTTTTCTAAAACTCAGAATGATTTTGAATAACCACCAGAAATTCCCCCAGTGGGTGGAAGAAGAACTTGAATACATGAACTTTGATTAAATTGGGCACAACTTTATTGAGAAACATACCGTTAAAAACCATAAAGGCATGAGCCCTGCACAGAAACAGACCTTCACCCATGGTGGGATTGTTCAGCTGTAGTATCCTTTCACCCCTTTCGGACAGTGGCTGGCTATATACCAGAGCCCAGTCCATGAATAAAAGCAAGACAGATATGAGAGTCATTGCTGCAATATCTTCTTTGCTACTGCCATGAACAATAGCAATCCTGAAGTGCTATCCCACTTTCTGCTCTGGAACTCATCATGGTCCCCCGTGCACCAGAAGCAGCTTAGTCCTGCTGGCCACATGACCCGGAAAGCTGTCTGTGGACAAATGTTGGCTCCCTCAGCTGGAAAAGTGAGATGAGCCCTGCACCCCATAGTCGCTTTTGACTGGACTTAACCATCCAGGGGTCCTTTACCTTTACATTTTTACTTATTCCAGCTCTTGAGTGTCCTCTCATCCTCATATCAGAGATGCTGGTTTTCTCCTCCTACCTCAGACTGGTTTGTTCCCTGCATTCCCTGTGATGTTTGCTCATGTTTGCATTAAATCTTTAGGCAATTTCAAAATATGAAATCAAAAGTGGTAAACCAGAAAGCATGGTGCCAATGAAGTATATGGCATCTCCTCATAGCTAATTGGATTAGTTTATGGGTTGTTAGGGTAAAAAGCTTTAGTTAGTTAGATGATATACATGTACACCAAGATAGATTTATTAAAGGTCATAAACCATCACACTTCAATGCATGAGCCAATTTCTAATTAGAATCATCTCCAATAAAAATTGTTCTCAAGAAGGTTTTGTTCGTCTTCCACTGACGTGGCTGATACAGTCTTTATCTATCATGCATATAGCTTTGCTACCCAGATATTTGCAAGTGCCCATTATCAACAAATGCTGAAACTTCTTGAGTAGTAGATCAATGCTATAAAATTAGGTTCATATGGCTAGAGTACAAAGCAGCTGTGGAACTCCTCTACCAGGTACATCACTTGGCTTCTGAGAGCAGCTGATTAAACCCTACCCTTCTTGGTGCACCGTTGGGGACCTGATGCTGAAAATACTGAATTCCTTAATCCATCCTTAGGCGTAGTGCTATGGCAGGGATGAGAAACCTGTGGCCCTCTAGATGTTGATGGACCCTGAATGGGTCCCTGAATTCCACAGGTTCCAAGGATGGAGCATATTCCAAAGATGCTGCCTTAAATATTTCCCCAGCAATACTAACTGCCTTTCATCCCTGGACATAGTGGCTTCTCCTTCTGCAATGGTGTCCATTATGATTCCAGGTAAGTGAACTGGTAGGTCCAGAAAACAATCTGTGACCCAACAAGCTGAATGCAACCCAACAGGGATATGCATTGTGTCCTGGTAAGTGTTTGGCACTCCCCCTCCCCAGGTTTGTTGTCCCCAGAAAGGAGCCAAACACAGGAGATACATTGAAGCCTTAGTGGGTGATCACCATTCATGCCCCAGGGTTCAGTTTTGCCTAGTTGGATTATACCATTGCAACAGGCCTGATCTGATCCAAACACACATATGAGATAGGGGTAGCATCCATAATATTCCTTCAAGATGTAGTTTCCCAGTTATTTATCCTGACGTTCACAAATTGGATGTGGGCTTACAATCTGTTAGAGATTTTTATAGCTGAGTGTCTGGGCAATGCTATGCATTCATCATCTAATAGATAAAACAGTATTTCTTCTCCTTAAACTCGTAATTGTTCTTCTGGGAAGTTGTACTTATTAAACAGCTGAGAGTGCCAAAGAAGCAATCCATTTGACAATAACTCACTAGGTGGAAGAGAGTATTGAAATGGTGAATAGTTTCTGGAAGTGCAGAGAAGAGAATCGCCCATTGCGTTCATCGCCCAAACAAAAACACAGAACATTAAAATGGGACTGAATTAAGTCTGCAACTTTGCTAAATAGCTCACCTGCAGCCTATGCCTGGATGATATTTGAGGTACCGAGCTCCTAGGCATGGTAAAGAGATTTGAGGCTTTGGACACTACTGCCTCCAGTTTACTCTTTGATTTGGACAACTTCACCCTGGTTCAAAGCACAAGGACAGTGGTCTCTATCCACTTTCACTTTTCACTGCCCCCACACCTTAATGGTGTGCTGATTACTCACCCACCCAATCACTTTGGATCCAGAGAGGTGGGCAGGCTCCATGGGACTTTCACACTGATGAGTCCTGAGACCCTCGGGCTGAGGGTCCCAAGTCCTCTCAGGCTGATGAGCCATGAAAGGTTGATTAAGGCAAGTTTCTATTCACTATTGCAGTATACACAGTTTTTCTCTCAGCAAATCTATATTCTGACAAATATTTAGGACCTAACCAGGAAAAAAAAATAGTCTTACTAGGCTGAAAAAAACCTTCACTTCCATGGCTGATGAAGAATGTTTCTACAAAGGTTTCTCTTTGACTCAGAAGATTCCTAATTGCAACCTCACTTTGTTGGCAGGGAACCTTGGATGTGGTGGTCGTTTAGCAGGTGGGCTAGATGAGAGCATGAATGCCTCAAATAGTACTCTTTAGTCCTATGAGGTGTTCTTTTTAAGAGGATGGAGACTGAAGTTGGGACAAACTCATTGGTTGTTTCTGTTTTTTAAAATAATATAACAACAACAACAACAATCTTTATTACAGTCCAGAGACCCAACAAATCGTTACAAAGCAATACACAATTCATACAGCCTACCTCCAGGTTAAACAAGTATTTTGTTCAGAATATAGGGATCATTGGTTCTTGCAACCACTGATAAAAACTTTGCCACTGCTAATGTTCTTGCATTTGTCCAGTCTTCCAATAGGAACCTGACATAGTGAGCCTCTGATTTTCCCGGGAAAGGTACCAGCAAGGGTAGTATCTGTTCTGCCCTGGCTTGCTCATATTTTGCAGTGTAACAAAATATGTTTTATGGAATTGATGTCTTGAGCACATGAGCAAAGTCTGTCCTGGTAGGGAACTCCTCTCAACCTGCCATCCAACACTGCAGAAGGAAAGACGTTTAGTCTGGTTTTGGTGAAAAGCCTTCGGTAGTTTGGTACTGTCAGGTTTTTAATGTAAGATGTTAACTTAAAGACATGCCCATATTGTACTCCTACTGCCAGCGGACTACAGACTCCGTGTTATCGAGATCGCAAGTCACTGTGTGCATTATCCCATAATCTTTGCTTTAATATCTTTTGGGTGCCTTCATAACCCAGGTAATACAGTTGGGGGGTGTGTGACAGACCAATAGAGGTGGCTTTTTTAGTCATGGTTTTCTGCCATTTGCTGACAAATTCCTCATTGGTCAGGTGTTGGTACAAACCCTTCCCTAGATCAAACACTGAAATCCCGAGCCAATGTTTTAGGGCAGCCCACCACGCTTTAGTTGAAATTGGGCATTCACCAGCTTCCAACAGAAGTATGGAGTTGGGGACACAGTTGGGTACCTGCAGCAGAGATCATAGAAATTTTTCCTGAAAGCCATCTAGCTTTGGCAGGTCCCTACTATGCCAGACATTTGCAGCGTACAGGAGTTGGGAAACGGGTTTTGCGTTGAAAACCCTTAAGGCTACTGGAACATATTTGACGCCCTTTGTGGAAAAGAATCTGAATATGGCTAGCTTTGTGAATATTATAATACCTGTATATATTTATAGAGCATAGATAATTCTCTGCCTTTAAAAAATGGATCTGCACACAAATTATGAGTCTAATATTCTATATAGAGAATGGATGGAACTTTGCTTCTTTTCATTTACTTGTTACTTTCTACTCTATAAGAAACATTAAAAACTAGCCCCCAAATCCCTACCTTTGCTGTCTTTTTGTTGGTTTTACAAAACAGAGCAAGTTGTTTCATATTAATAACTGTAAACTTAAATAAAAAAAACACCTGGTCATATAGTACATAGAGTGATATGTACAAGAACAAGAATATAGTAAAAGTCATCTGAAGAGTTTCACAAGTAGCGTTTCTACCAAATTACATTGGGTTAACTGCACTGAGTGAGTTTTGGAACATTTTTCAAGTTTGCAGAAATATCTTAAGGAAGAAGGGCTTTAGTAAAAATGTTACCTGGCTTTGGGCAAATGTGATCGTAATACAAATCCACTTCTGATCAAGTTTTCCCAAAGCTAAAGCTTTTAAACTGGATTTATTAAACTTCCCTTTGCCTCCAGTCATCTCTGGTACATTGCAGCCTTCATACACAAGATTCACTATAATCTGAATCACATTGGGCTAATCTAAAAGGGGGATTGATATGCAAGGCAATTTGAGAGATCTACATTCCAGAATTATTCATTTATTTTATTCAGCAATTTTTCATACCGTATAATCATCTGCATATCTATACTTGCGCAGTGTATAATAAAAAAAATTAAAAATCAGACAGAAATTATAATAAAATGCAGCATGTTCACATAGTTTCTTGGTACTATAATATGGGTCACCTTCAAGAGAAGGTTTGTTGGAACAATTGAGTTTTAAGATGCTGTCTAAAATGCATGATTAGGCACCCCACAGCATGGAAGACTCATTATTTGTGTTTATTTAAAGATGTATTTATGAATTGCCGCCTTGCAAAATATCAGGCCAGTGCACAGCAAGAAAAAAAAAGACATTTAAAAGCAATACAAAACAATAAAAGACTGGCTAATCAAGAAAATTACAGGCGGTGCCTAAATTTAATGGGCAAAGAGTACAATAGTCTCCAAGTGCATTCATTATTGAGTGCACTATTTCCAGCTGATGGTATTGTGATCTTGCATGAACTATCAGTCATAGCTCAGTTGCTTCTTATCACTAGTCTGGAGGAGAGGCGTGGTTGTGATTCTCTCTGTCTCCACCATACACTGCTCCAGTAACAATAGAATGGGGAAGATCTCAAGGGAAAAGATGTTGATGTGCTCGGCTCTCATCTTGCGTATTCCAAGGGTCAACATCCACAACATAACATTTAAAGTACATTGAGGCCACATTAACAGTTGCAGCTCCCCCCACCCTCCGCAAATCCTGGGAATTTCAGTAGCCCTCACAGAGCTACAATTGACCAGCACACTTTACAAACTACAGTTCCAGGGAATCTTAGGGGGAAAGCCATGACTCTTAAGCGTGCTTTCAAAGTCTGGTATGCTTTCAGAGTCATCCCGAGAGGCATTCTGTATCCAGGGCAGCTGTCTACCAGCTCCATTTGGTATGCAGGCTGAGACCCTACCTGCCTGCAGACTGCCTCGCCAGAGTGGTGCATGCTCTAGTTATCTCCCACTTGGACTACTGCAATGCGCTCAACGTGGGACTACCTTTGAAGATAACCCGGAAACTACAACTAATCCAGAATGCAGCAGCTAGACTGGTGACTGGGAGCGGCTGCTGAGACCATATAACACCAGCCCTGAAAGACCTACATTGGCTCCCAGTATGTTTCCGAGCACAATTCAAAGTGTGGTGCTGACCTTTAAAGCCCTAAATGGCCTCGGCCCAGTATACCTGAAGGAGCTTCTCCACCCCCATCATTCTGCCCAGACACTGAGGTCCAGCTCCGAGGACCTTCTGGCAGTTCCCTCACCGCGAGAAGCAAAACTACAGGGAACCAGGCAGAGGGCCTTCTCGGTAGTGGTGCCCACCCTGTGGAACACCCTCCCATCAGATGTCAAAGAGATAAGCAACTATCTGACATTTAGAAGACATCTGAAGGCAGCCCTGTTCAGGGAAGTTTTTAATGTGTGACATTTTAATGTATTTTTAATCTTTGTTGGAAGCCACCAAGTGTGGCTGGGGAGACCCAGCCAGATGGTTGGGGTACAAATATATTATTATTATTATTATTATTATTATTATTATTATTATTATTATATCCCTTATCAGAATAGGCTTTGTTTATGTTCCCAGGATGTCGATTGTACAAAGCATATCCTACTGCATTATGGGCAATATGAGCAAGCAAGTGAGCAAATCCGAAGCCTCCCATATTAACTATATTTTGGAAGATGGGTCAAATGATATTACACTGGCCGTGGCAAAGTTTCTTTCAGAGTTTATAAGAAACAAAGATCATTATGCCCTAGATAAAACAAAATGACTACCTTGGCTTCTTCCGTCTGTCTGTCTGGTCATTTTAACTGTATCTAGTTTTGAAATTGTTTTGTGGGTCTTTGGACTGCAATAAAGTTTTTGATTTCTTAAAAAATATCCTTTCCTGCCAGAGTAATGCCGGATGGAACGGTGATGAAGGTCCCCAGAGGACCTTTTGTGTAATATAAGAGCCAGTGCCTACTCCCATTACAACTGTTCTTCTCAAAGGATTGGCTCTTCAGCCGTTCTTGGAAGGAAGGCGTTCTTAAGACCATAAGTCATAGATGGGGAACCTATGACCCCTCCACATGTTGTCAGACTCCTGCCCCCGCCAACCCTAGCCAGCATGATGAATGATCAGGGATGATGGAAGTTGGAGTCCAACATCTGGAAGGTCACAAGTTCTCCATCCCAGGCATAGGTAAGATATACCTTGGGGTTGCCAGCTTCCTTCGATTTCCCTGTACTTTGAGCAACATACAAACCTTTTCATTATGCCGTTCATGTCATTGCTGCTTAGTTCTAACCACAGCATGGGAGCCTAATTTCATGATGCATGCAACAATATTACACCATGTTGGTAGGTTTCACAAAATGAATACAATGCTGCCTGAAATTGTGCACCCTATTATACCCCCCTATCTTTGATCTTTCCAATTTCCCAATCTCATTTCCCCCCCTGTGAGATGGGATTAGTTTATCTGATGTGTCAGTAAATAGGCTACATTTGTATTCATGCTGTAGATGCTGACAGACAAGATTTTATTTTATTTTTTTAAGAATCACTAGCCTTAGCGTCTGAGTACCCATTTATTTTTTTTTCTCTTTTTAGCTTGACATAAGAGATAATATTGCCATGGAGAGACTAAGAAAATAATCGGAGGGAACCAAACATATCTGATCGTGAGATTTCATTTTATTTCATTCCATTGCTCTCATCTGCATAACATGCACAATAGGCTGTAATAAAATGCTTTGGTGGAACGGAGAGCCTTCCCTTGACCTTTTCTGGGCTAGCCAACTTATTTGGAATGCTTTCAAATTTTCATTCATATTCGTTCACAGCTTTACAATGTCAGAGGCACAGACCATTGCAGAGTTCAAAATCTTTCTCGCTGTCATGCAAAAGTTTAATATGTCAACTAAAACAATAAATCAGGGTTGCATCTGACTGAGCCATAGATTAGATGCATGGAAAGCAATTGATTTAAGCTGATTTCAGCGGGTATCTTCTTGGTATGACTTAGGCAGCAGTTCTAAACCCATATACCTGAGAGTAAGCCCCATTGAGGGACCCGGGTGGCGCTGTGGGTTAAACCACAGAGCCTAGGACTTGCCGATCAGAAGGTCAGCGGTTCGAATCCCCGCGATAGGGTGAGCTCCCGTTGCTCGGTCCCTGCTCATGCCAACCTAGCAGTTCAAAAGCACATCAAAGTGCAAGTAGATAAATAGGTATCGCTCTGGTGGGAAGGTAAACGGCGTTTCCGTGCGCTGCTCTGGCCACATGACCCGGAAGCTGTACACTGGCTCCCTCGGCCAATAAAGCGAGATGAGCGCCACAACCCCAGAGTTGGCCACGACTGGACCTAATGGTCAGGGGTCCCTTTACCTTTACCTTTAAGCCCCACTGGATTCATTAGGACTCACTTCTGAGTAGACATAGCTAGAGTATGCGGTTAGTTAGTTAGAACTCCAACTCTCTGACCCTATTGTGGAGATACCAAGGCACAGAAACCTTACAAATGTGATGAGTGATTGCCAAACAGTGTGCTGTGAAAAGGGATGAACCATAGAATTCACCACAAGGGTCATCTAGTCCAACCCCTTGCAATGTAATAAATGTAATAATCTTTTTGCCCAACATGGGCTTGAACCCATAACTCAGAGATTAAGAGTCTCTTGCTCTACTGACTGAGCTAGTGTACCTTGGAGGGGGGGGGGACAACCACTATGATGGATGCATCGACCACATTCAGCTCATTGGAGAAGAAGGCCCTGTGCAAAATTGACCCGCCCCCTTCTCTGCCCATATATGGACAAATGAATGGCATCATCCAAAGGGCACACCAGTCTCTGAGCTTTCATTGCAACTGAAAGGTACAGAGTAATCTCAGATGCATTGCTATTGTCTATCATGGAATGGCTGGATACAGAGGAATAGTGGGAGGCACGGTCTAGGGATGCCCCACGGGAACCATGAAGGGAAGGAGACTCAGAGCCAGGGGATTGGTGGTGGGGCAACTGCATTCAGAAGAGGGAGCAGACTGGGAGGAGGAGGTGTTGGAAGCTGAAGAGGTTATAGGGTTTAGTGGGCAGGAAGAGGCTGTGGCAGAGAGCAGTCCAGACTCAGAGGTGGAAGGGGAGGGGGGCCAGGAGACATAAACAAGGCAGTTGTGGGGTGCATGCTCTAGTTATCCCTCGCTTGGACTACTGCAATGTGCTGTATGTGGGGCTACCTTTGAAGGTGACCCGGAAACTGCAATTAATCCAGAATGCTGCAGCTAGACTGGTGACTGGGAGTGGCCACCGAGACCATATAATACCGGGTCCTGAGAGATCTGCATTGGCTCCCAGTATGCTTCCGAGCACAATTCAAAGTGTTGGTGCTGACCTTTAAAGCCCTAAACGGCCTTGGTCCAGTATATCTGAAGGAGCGTCTCCACCCCCATCATTCTGCCCGGACACTGAGGTCCAGCTCTGAGGGACTTCTGGCGGTTCCCTCGCTGCGAGAAGCCAAGTTACAGGGAACCAGGCAGAGGGCCTTCTCGGTACTGGCACCCACCCTGGGGAACACCCTCCCATCAGATGTCAAAGAGAAAAACAACTACCAGACTTTTAGAAGACATCTGAAGGCAGACCTGTTCAGGGAAGCTTTTAATATTTAACAGACTATTGTATTTTAATATTTTATTGGAAGCTGCCCAGAGTGGCTGTGGAAACCCAGCCAGATGGGTGGGGTATAAATAATATATTATTATTATTATTATTATTATTATTATTATTATTATTATTATTATTAAACCCAGGGAGTCTCTCCCTTCTGTTGTGGAGAGCTCCCAACCTCCTGGTCTCCCAGTACAGACAGAGAAATTAAGAGGGCAGAGTAATGAGAGACAAGACAATGGAGCCTTAGGCTTCTGGGGAAGGAATCAGGGGAGGGGCCTTAGAGAGTGGTGGGAAGGCAGCGACCTTCAGTTCTTGCAACTGACACATTGGGGCAAGACCTTCTGGGAAGAGTTGCTGTGATCACCAGGCCTGCCTTGTTTTGGTTTCTTGAATAAAGAGTTAATTTCACTGACATCAGTAGGTTTTTTTAATTGTTGACCTACTCCTGACTCTGGCTTCTGACATCCACTATGACCCCAAGGTCTCATTCCTGGTTCATCACTGCCAGTTCACACGCCATGAGCGTATATGTGAAATCAAGGTTTTTTATCCTAATATGTATCACTTTACACTCGTTTCCACTGAATTGCATTTTTCAGTGATGTTTCTTTGTGAGATGCATAATGTATCATACATAAATGATATATATTATAAAGTTGCTTTAATGATTGACTCAAGCACCTGCTGCTAAGTTCAAAGAAAGCAACTAGACTTTGAGTGAACTGAACACTGCGCTTAGAAACTGAACTTAGAAACTGAAAAGAACTTACACTTTCAAAAGATCTTTAGATAATGTATGTACAGTGGTACCTCGGTTTTCGAACAGCTTAGTTCCCAAACAACTTGGAACCTGAATGCTGCAAACCCAGAAGTCAGTGTTCCAGTTTGCAAACTTTGCTTCGAAAGCTGAATGTGTTCCTGAATGTGTTCCTGAATGAGCTTCCGTTTTCACTGTTGCGCTGCTAATTTGCACCCCCCCATTGTAATTGAAGTCTTCCGTTACCAATTGCAGTGTTCTGAGGTGGTATTTGGAGCTTATATTTGGTGTTTTTGTTTTTGCCATATATTTTGCATTTTTTGTTTTTGAGGCTTTTTTGGTTAATTTCTTTTTCTGACTGTATGTAACCCAGTTCAGCTACTGATTGATTGATTGTGTGATAAAAGCCCCCCATCCAAACAATGACTATCACCAGTGCAGGTAAGAAAAAATTAATAATTTTAATTTTTATCATCTACAATACTGTTTTACTTATTTTATAGTACAGTACATTGATTATTGCATTCATTTCATGGATCAATGGTCTCATTAGATAGTACAGTTCATGTTAAATTGCTGTTTTAAGGGTTGTTTTTAAAAGTCTGGAACAGATTAATCCATTTTGCATTACTTTCTATGGGAAAGCACGCCTTAGTTTTGGAATGGACTTCCAGAACGGATTAAGTTTGAGAACCAAGGTACCACTGTATACATTTCCTGAGGCTCAGTAGCTCTCGTTAATTGTGGGTTTCATTAGGCTGACTATTGCTTTCCAGGATGCAATCTGCTCTCGACTTCTAGAAACTATAGTGGGCAAAAATGTCAGTGATTACCATAAAAGAAAACCATAGTTTCAGGACTGTCCATTAAAAAAAGCTACAGGTAGTCTTGGAAATCCTGGTATTTTCTGACAGTATTCAATAGAGGTGTTGACAGTTCTGTAGTTTTCCTGCCATTTT
This sequence comes from Podarcis vaucheri, assembly GCF_965113315.1. NCBI lineage: Eukaryota > Metazoa > Chordata > Lepidosauria > Squamata > Lacertidae > Podarcis > Podarcis vaucheri. The sequence goes on along the minus strand of NC_138762.1, from coordinate 95,128,456 downwards.
GTCATCCTTGCTGCCCTAGAGACAGTTTGCTTTTTAAAAAAAAAACCAAACACAATTCCTTTTGGTACAAAATGGATATTTTGTCTCTTTTGTGATACCTCCACAATTGCTAGTTGAAGGCATACCAGGTGCTGAAATATGTGGTTACCAAGAAGATTGTGTGCTAAAATGACCTGTTTGGAACAAAAAAGTTTGTACCACATCATAACAATTTAGAAGGGAGAACATTTTGAGAGAATATGACACATACTAATCCATTTGAGGTGTGCTTTTGATCTCTCGGCTGATAGGCATTCAGTTAATCTCCCCTTTTTCTATGTAAATCTGATTGTTTCTGGGTGTATTTTTGATCCATTTTGGAATGAATGAATGAATATAAATTTCTAGAATGGAATGATTATTTGCATCTCAGATATAAAGTATTAGTCATTTAAACAGATATCTCAACTCCTGCATTCAAACAATTGTTTTATTTAACATCTGTTAATTGGCACTACCTCCCTTGCAGCAAAATCCTATGTCATTTGGGTCTTACTCCCAGTTAAATGTGTGATGTAGAATCACAGCCACAGTTTGGAATGAGAGGCTGGAAGCAGCAAGGGAAGTAATTATGTGACAATGTGGTGCTGCTATGACTGGATGATGGGGTACAGTTGCAGGCCTCCCTGAATGTCCTCACTCCATCAATGGCAGTCAGCTGCAGGGTCTTCGTGTGTGTGTGTGTGTGTGTGTGTGTTAACAAAGTGGGCACATTGAGGAAGAAACTTGCAGTCACTCTGGCCATTTTTGCTTCCCCAAGTGATGTGACTCTGTCCCACATGAGATTCTGAGAAATGAAGATGGCCAACAGAACTATCTCAAGCTCTGCCATTTACCTATTCTGTTTGAAAATGCAAGACATAGCTGCACTGCCATGCCACCTGCTAAGGGGGAATAATAACTGGTATGCTGTGAGGAGGAAGAAGAAGAAGAAGAAGAAGAAGAAGAAGAAGAAGAAGAAGAAGAAGAAGAAGAAGAAGAAGAAGAAAGAGTTCCCTGCTATTCCCCCCCCCAAAAGTTTTTATACAGGCTCTTGGGTGTGCTGGAGCCTTACAGCCTTGAAGAAAGCAGCAGGAATTATTTCCTTCCTTCCTACAAACCACCTGCAGCAAGGAGAGAATTAGTTCTTTTATCCCCCCCCCAAAAAAAAGTAAAAAGGGGCTTAGTCTTCTATCCATTACTTGTGGCAGGAATGAAGAAGCTGGGGTGGCCGTGGGTGGGGGAATGCAAGTGATCCAGGGGTGGGGCCTCCAGAAGGCATCTGACAGGAGTGAGCCAGCAATAAATCACACTGAGCAAGTTGAAGTTAACTCTTTCTTTTAAAAAAGCAAAAATAAGATTTGCATAGAAGTGTCAGTCCTAATGAGCACAGCAACTCATATCCAGCAGGTCTTCCCCCTCCCCCCATGAAGCAGGTCTGAGACTGAAGGTTCCCGCCTCCCCACAGCTGCCTAAGTCCCCTCCTCTCCAGGGCTTTTCTCAAGCAATCTGAGACTGTGCCTGTGTGAAGCTCACTTCTCCTCTGCTCTCTTCATGCCTCTCCTGGTACTGACGGAGGCAATTGCCCAGCGGCTTGGTCTGCCATACTCTTGAAGCTTTCAGAATACAGCATGACCACTTCTTAGGGATGGAGGAGAAATTCACTTTTGTTTGTCATGAGAAGCTCCTTAACACGCACTTCTCAAAGCAATGTGCAAAACACTGCTATCGTCTGTATGTTAAAAAAATTGCACTAAAATGCAGGAGAACGTTCGTGAGCATTTTTTTTTAACTTGCTGCAGAAATGTGGAGAACTGGTTAAGATTTTTTTAAAAAAATATGAGAAACAGAGAAATCAAAATTGTCAGCCATCCATCCTAACACTTGCCACTGCTTCATCATGAAGCTGTTATTAAAGAGAAATCTATGGTAGCTGGTTGAAAAGTTGGTAATCCCTGTGTGAACTGCAACTGTAAACTTAGAACAGAAGGACTTGGGTTTTTAAAGTGCCTAATGCTTTTAGAAAAGTATTCAATGCATAAATAACATCACATCTGTGATCTTCACCCTGGCTGCCTTTTCACATTTTTATGGAATTTGCAAGCACTGAAAGTGCCTTGTTTGAATGTCTGCTAGCTCTTCCCATAATTCACTGTAAAACATATCGGAGGCAGACATGGAAGACTTGATGAACTCGAGAAGTATTTTCCTCTCCCCCTGCTCTGCTTTTTATTTATTTTTTAAATTACCGTATTTTTCGCTCTATAACATGCACCCGACCATAGCACGCACGTAGCTTTTAGAGGAGGAAAATCCGTAGGCATGCCACCCGTAGGCATTCCCTCCATAACACGCACAGACATTTCCCCTTACTTTCTAGGAGGAAAAAAAGTGAGTGTTATGGTGCAAAAAATACGGTATTTTCATTGAATTTTACATTGCAAATTTTAATTCAAATATTAAACATCAACATTTAGGATACCCTGAACCCTTTGACTTCCCTCCGCCTTTCCATGGTTACCACTGTCAATCTTTTTTCCCTCAATTGCTTCCCTTAATTTTCTCTATTTTTAAAAAAGAATCCATTTCTACCATAATTTTTCGTACTTTGCAAGCATTACTCAAATCCTGTCAAAGTTTTTAGTCGTTTACAGTGTTCTCTTATGTACATTGTAAATTTTCCCCATTTCTTCTCAAAGTTCTTCTCTTCCTGGTTTCTTATTTTCCTGGACCATTTCAGCATAGTCCATCATCTTCATCAACCATTTGTCTCTGGTCAGGACTCTGCCTTCTTTCCATCTCTGAGCCAGCAGTATCCGCACTGCTGTCATTGCATACATAAATAATCATTTCTGCTCCTTTGGTATCTCTGTACCTAAAATACCTAGTAAAAAAAGCCTCTAGTTTTTTCACAAACTTTTTTTTAAAAAATCAACTCATTATAAATCATTTCCCGGAATGCTTTTGTTATCTTGCACGTCCACCACATGTGCTAGAACGTGCCTTCCTTCTCCTTACATTTCCAACAAAGCAGTTCTGTACATCTTTGCTAATTTTACAGGTGTTAAATACCACCGACACATCATTTTCACATAGTTCTCCTTCAACGTATCATTCTGTGAATTTTAAGTCCTCCCTACATAACTTTTCCCAAGATAAGAATCAGATATTGTGCCCAATATCTTGGGCCCATTGTATCATTCTTCTCTACTTTTTAACATCTAGACTGATGTTAGGGAGCTTGAACCTTATATTATGACATATTATGACATTTTGGTTGGCCTAATGAGGGTATTAGCTCTTATATAAACTTCTTGTAGCCAATCACTATATCTCTCTTATGTGGATGACCACATGCAAATCAGCCTTTTGTAGCTTCAACCGTGTAGAGAAGGGCATTTTATTTAATGCAGTATGTCATCTCTGCTTGTATAAGCTTTAGAACTATAGTCTGAAATGGTGAAAATGGTTGATGTAGAGTTTAGAAAACATTCAATACATACTATAGATAAACTTTCTCCTTCTTATTCAGCCTCTGAATGCCCTTTAGGTCTCATGTTTAAGTAAGACTGGTGATATAAGAAGGCATCATTTCCTGTTTCAACCTGTATTCATCACATGTGATGCTGTTTCTGTTCCGCTGCAGTTCATCTTCCACAAAAAACCAGGTTATTTATCTCGCTGTCTGCTGTGGCAAAAATACGCAACTTAATTACATAATTTGTATTGTTTTTAATTTCTTCCACCCCAAACATTCAATGCAAAGAAAATGCAATACAAATGGAGAGAGTGGAAGGGAAAGGTGATCAAGGAAGTATCATTTGCGGGCAGAAAATCACAACAGCAGTGACTATTGATCATATTCGCTGGATTGATTTCCGTTCTGGAAAAAGGGGACATTGGCAATATTTACTCCCGCTCCAATTTTCTTCAGGCTTCTCTAACATCCCTAAACAGGACTAGAGGCAGCCGTGGTCCTCATCAAGATTCCCTTCACAGTTTTCTTATCTACCCTTTCCCTCCCCTAGTGTATGGCTTGCCTCACAGTGGGCCAAGCTAGATGTGAGCTTAAATATATATATAACAGCTATGTATCTTGGAGCACTTCCAGTCACATACCTGTACTGGCAAAATCAGGTTGCACAATTAAAGCTGATTTGGATTTCTTGCACAATAAACTCACTTTCTCCAAAAGACTGGACTTTGGATTGGACGAGGAAATGCATTGAAAAGTGTGCCTTGAAGGAATGATTAATAGGAAGATGTGCAAATTAGGATAAATATAGGATGAATGCTCAGTTGTATAACCTCCCTACAAACAAATCAGAATGAATGTTCAATAAAGACTGGATATAATTTAAGCGCCATGTAAGCTTTGTTCAAACAGTTTGCCTGGGGGAGCCCTTTGTAACTATATAGGATTTGTATGATCTTACACGTTCTATATTTCCTTTCTGTCACTGCCAAAGATGTGGATTATCATAAATAAGCAAGTAACATTAAAACATGTACGTATAGCAGCCATTAATTATTCCTACAGCACTTCAGCTTGTAGCGTCTTTTGCAGTTTTTAGCTTGTCCTTCCCACAAACATGCATAGCAGTGCAATACTATTTTTATTTGAGGGCCTTAGCATTGAGATGTACCCTGCATGCTGCTCGCTAAACAGGGACCGACCTGAACCCAATTCTGCCATGCTCAGGTTCAAGACTACAATCGTTGTTGTTGTTGTTTAGTCGTTTAGTCGTGTCCAACCAGAGCACACCAGGCACTTCAGTCTTCACTACAATCATTAAACCACCCAAAATATTCTGAGGAGGAAAAAAGGCTTTTGAGAACAGCCCAAAACTCTCCATAAACTTGTAACATATATAGAAACTCCCCCCCCAACTTGTTCTGCTTCATGTTTAAAAAACGGGATTAGACGTCCTTGCTTGAATTCTAAAGCAGTTCAAAAGGTCTTGATGAAGCTCAGCTTTAGGTTGCATAGAATTTGAATTATGGAACTATTTCAAAAGGCATTAAGGACAGAATATACAGAAGAACATTTCATTCTGAACGCGGAGAGAGGCTTCAGATGAGACAGGAAGATATTGCCCAAAAGAACATCTGTACTTTTGTCAGCCTCCACTTTATGGGGGGGGGAAGGGGGGGAGAGAAAGAACAACTCCACTAACTATCCTTTATTTAGCAGCTCAGCATTTTTTATCTTCCCTGCCGTGAGCCAGTGGTGACCCCTTGCAACTATAAGTAATTAAATCTCACAGATGCAATAAGGGCCTATGACATTCTCAAAAGGAGAATTAAAAATTAGAGCTCTGGCAATCTCACCTCAGAAAAAGAAGTTTCTGAAAGAACCAGTTTCCCCTTGACTTTTTAACTCTTAGTTCAGTTTTTGGCAGAGAGTTCCCCCCCCAAAAAAAAAGTTGCGTAAATGTATGAAAGGGGGCTGCTTTTGTTTTTTCATAACCATCATCATGGCTGTCCTTAAATGTTATTCATATATATTAAATGTAACAGAAGCATGAGTTGGTAAGTAGAGACTTAATTTTAACACACTGTCTCCATCTTTCACAAGAAATCAGAGACATGCAACAGTGCTGAAAGTGGGAAGATTTAGGACAAGAGACAAAAGAAAGTACCGTATTTTTCTGTGTATAAGATGTCCCCATGTATAAGACAACCCCTATTTTTTTGAACCCAAAATTAAGAAATCAATATTCTTGATTTCTTGAGTTGTTTACCTATTTTTTTTTTTTTTGGGGGGGGGGAGATCGCTGCCGCCAATTGCTCACCAACGCCAATTGCCCGTCCCCCATTTGTCTTATTCACTATCCATGCATAAGACCCCTCCCCCCATTTTTGCTTAACATTATTTAGCAAAATACCGCCATCCTGTACATGGGAAAATACGGTACTTTTTCAAACAGCACATAGTTAAATGATGGAATTTGCTCCCCCAAGGAGCAGTGATGGTCACTATCTTGGAGGGCTTCAAAAGAGAATTAGATTCAGGGAGGATAAAGTAGTCCATGGCAACTAAGCCTGATGGTTAGGGTCTACATCCATTCTTGGTGGCAGTATGTTTCTGAATACCAGTGGCTGGGGACTGCAGGAGGTGAGATGGTTCTGGTTTCTCTGGTGTTGCTTGCAGGCTTCCCATAGGAATCTGGGGAACTTGCAGTCCCTTAGGTGCAAGCAGCCACGGCAAAGTCATACTGAATTACTGTGATCTGTGTGTACATACAGACGACACAAAAACATTCCACGTTCAGAAATAGGCAATATGATTAAAAGGGGGTTGAAAACTGCGCTTACGTTCAAATAGCTTTGGTGATCTAATCAGTGGCATAGCGTGGGTTGTCAGCACCCGGGGCAAGGCAAGTAATTTGCGCCCCCTAACCTGTGGATTTGCGCCCCCTAACCCTAACCCCCAGATGTTGCACCTGGTGCGGCTAGCCCCCCCCCTGCACCCCCCACGCTACACCACTGGATCTAATGACTTAGAATGGCTTGCTGAAAAAGCCTCTCCTCCTCATGGAGGGGAGGTGTTGTGGGCAGGATGCGATTTCTGTCTCATGCAGGGGGCGTCATGCCCCCTGCCCCACTCACCTGGCTGGCGCACCACGTCCACAGGTAAGCGCCCAACCGGGTGGCTTGTCGGAGGTGTGGTTTGCGGTTTAAGATACCACTGCGCCAGCCATTCCGCCTCACTTTTCACCTTCTCATCGCGAGTCACCCACCCACCACTCCCTTAGGGCTTAGGGCTTAGCTTTTCGCTTGACCTTGCTATGGACCTTTGGTTGGTCGCCCAGGTTGCCCAGGGGACCTGGTTGGAATTTTTCCAACTGGCATTAGGCCTTTTGGTTTTTTCGCCTATCTCGTAGCAATCGTCACAACTTTCTTGGTATTTGGCGGTTAGGCATTGGAATGTGTTGTTGGTGTGTGGAAGGCCTAGGTGTGGCCATCGCCTACCCCTTCAAATTTGGGTATTCCGTTAAAGGAATCTGGCGGTCGTGGATCCTGTCCAATGCCTGTGTGGCGGGGGGCCATGGCACGACCCTCAGTGACATCAGGGGAGAGCTTATAGTTATATTAGCATCAACAGGCTCCACCTACTGGTGAATAAACCCCCTTTAGGCTCACCCCTCTCCGAGTGGGTGGAGTCAATCTTTCGTGGTCCAATGCCTAAGCCAATACCTTCTCACTTGCTGTAATCAATAAAGTTGTGGCCTTTTCTTGCCCATTAACCTTATACACTGTGTCCATGTGTCTTTATTCCACAAAGCGAGGATCAGGTCCTCGAACCACAAGCCAGGCTTGTAAATTAATATGGAAAAACGTGTCAGCAGCAGTGCATGAGAAATAGACCTGAGCAGCACTCCAGCTTCATGTCAGGATAGGATAGAATTCAGTATTGTGGTCTTTCAGTTGTTCCATGTGCACAAGCAATCCCCCCTTTCCTTCATCTGTGTGCTGTTCTGGGGAGTTCTCGATACACACCCTAAGCCAATTTTGGAAGCACAGGGCCAGGGGAGGAGATAGGCGAAAGCCCTATTGCATATGCAGGCTTGCAAATCAGCTATCATCCTCCTTTGTGGTTACACACCCACACCCTTCGAAGAAGTGAGGGAGCTTATGAATGAGGCCAGTTCTTTCCCTGTTTTTCCAAGCCAGAAATCTATAGTTGTGTTTGGGTCAGATACTGGCAGTACCAATAATGTTTTGTTTTGTTTCATTGCTTAGCCCAGTACATTTTTGCAGTACTTCCACTGCCTACGCTTTTCCTCAGCAGGTAACCAGATAGATGGATGGTAAATTCCCTAATCTTCTTGCTGGTAATATCTCTATTTGTTGCAAATAGAGAGTGTTATCTATTTTCTGTGTGCATCCTCCCAACTCTAGTTCCCACCTACAGGATACAAACTATAAGCTGTTCTGAGTCTTGAGCCAATCAACTACTGTATCTCCATGTTTCTTCCCTGCCATGCACAGTATTAGAGGAAATAGCTTGCAAAAACATGTATTTAAGGCAAAATTGTGTATAAAACTATTAGGCTAAATGTGCATGAAAGTACATGTGAATTTTCAACTGTGTTGTTATTATACTGCAAGATTTTGTTGAAATGAGGCAAGCTGAACTAAAGATTGGAAAAAATGAGAAAAAGGCAGAACCCAAACTTGATAGATTTTCCCATCCCTGCTGCCATGTTCAATATTAGAAGGAATTATGATCCTCGGTCATCCTAATTCACTTATCAGGTCTGAGCATCTGAATCTACATTTCCGATTTTTTTACAGAATATAAGTGCTGCTGCTCATCTAAGGGAAAACAGAAGTGCCAAGTCTTCAAGTAACTGTGATCACATGCGTTTAGCAAACAGGGAGGGATTGATCCTCATATGTAGTTCTGTGCACCTGGTTTAAGTATGTGTTTGTGAAGCAACTTCAAGGATAACTACAGACAATGTTTTCAGCCCTGTTGCCCATTGTTATGCACTGCAGTTCTCACCCTGGGCCAGCAGGGGGATATTGTAGATAGTTTTCATTCAGGTCCGCATATACAAATAAGGAATTGAAAGTAACGTTCAGTGATTGGATAGTTACAGAAAGTTGTTACTGTTGCTTTGTAGTTGAGCTCTATATAAGCAGGTTGGCTGAACCCTTCAGCCCAGTTCTGTTCTGGCCAGTGAATAAACAAGAGCTGTCTGAAGAATCGCTGTGTTGTCTGATATGTTCACCCACAACTTAACATCCATAGTTTCTGTGCAACAGGAAAGATATGAAGCTGAACAAAAGCATTTTTGGGTTATTAAAGTATTCTATTCAGAGCATACAAGGGTGAGTGGATGGCTAGTGAATCGAGTCACAGAGTACATTATAGTGGAGGTTTAAAATCACCTGTGTGGGTCCTTTTCCAAGGGCTTTGTCCTCCAATAATCATTTAAATATGAAGTATAATGAAACAAGGCACTTCTAATTGATATGGAATTTAATAGGAATTTTATGCTAGGATTCAATTGAAGGTTCATCCATAGTGGACAATGCAATTTGATAGGCATAAAATAGAATTAGAAGAAATTGCATTTGGAGCTGAGAATTAAAAATCCATGTTCTGTAATAGAAAACTAAATTAACTAATATTCACTTTTTCTTGATGGCAGAAACCTCTACCCCGGTGCTGTATTCCATTACATCACCAATCTGAACTTTCTGATTTGTTCTAAATTGGATAGTTTTAATTGGCCCGAACCTGCACACTTTTTGTCGGAAACAATTCAGCTGGAGCAAGAGCAGAAGCTCTCAGAAGAGAAAAAGAGATGAACAGACAAGTAAACTCCACAGTAGCAAATGTAATTTTAAATGATGCACTATATTGCAATAAATAGTACATTTTAACACATCAGTGACTGTGTGATTGGGTTTTTTTTTGCAGTAGTCTTTCCAATTAGTTTCCAGGCCCAAGTCAAAATGCTGGTTTTGACCTATAAAGCCTTATATGTTTCGGGACCACAGTACAGTGGTACCTCAGGTTACATACGCTTCAGGTTACAGACTCAGCTAACCCAGAAATAGTGCTTCAGGTTAAGAACTTTGCTTCAGGATGAGAACAGAAATTGTGCTCCGGCGGAGCAGCAGCAGCAGGAGGCCCCATTAGCTAAAGTGGTGCTTCAGGTTAAGAACAGTTTCAGGTTAAGAACGGACCTCCAGAACGAATTAAGTACTTAACCTGAGGTACCACTGTACCTCAAGAACTGCCTCTCCCCATATAAATTGACCCAGATCCTGTGATAATCATCTGAGGCCCTTCTTTGAGTGTGGAGGGCAGCAACATGAGAATAGGCCTTTTCTTCAGTAGCTTCCCAGTTGTGGAATGCTCTCCCCAGGGAGACTCACTGGACACCTTCATTACATATCTTTAGGTGGCAGGCAAAAATGTTTCTCTATAACCAGGCCTTGGGGCAACTGAACATTTGATGGTCTTTTAAATGGCTTTTTTTGGAGGGGGTGTTGGTTTGTTTTCGTTCCTGTTTTATTATGTGTTTTGTGTTCTCGTTTTGTATTTTTATGTTGTGAACTGCCCTGTGATCTTCAGATGAAGGATAATATATACATTTAATTAATAACAGGCAAATTCTGATTAAATAGGGCTAATGCCCTTTCATCAAACCTTTGACAGTGGAATAGGTTGCACCTTTTTGCCTGCACAGTTGTCAGGATTTACTTGGACTTATAACAAAGCTGGTGATTGGATGTTGCAGGGCAAGAAGACGGACAATATGGTTTCCTGTTCTAGCTGAGCCTTTTTCTGAGCAATGCTGTCTTCCTGAGTTTTGGCATGTGCTCATATCCTTTTAATGTCCTCTGGTTCTCTCCCCCCCCCCCCGCCTGCTCTTCGATCCGGCCTCCTGCTCAGTCCTTACTGTTAGGTTTTGCCTATGGTGTTTGTCCTTCAACTTGATGACACAACTCATAGCTTCTGGTTCCTACTTCTAGCTCATCTTTGAACACTGCTTACAGCACAATACTGATTACAGTGTAATTGGTCCATCTTCACCAGCAGTTACCTGTGCAAAAGTGAGTGCCTAGACAAAGATCAGTAAATGTGAGATGTACCACAGAAGAGGAAAACACAGGGTAATCCAAAGTCCACTATTCCTTCACTTTCAGCTGCTTGCCTGGGACCCTGAAACACTTGTCCTCACACAAGAATTGAGGAGTGTGTAGGGTTGAGCTTACCTTATGATTGTGAGTGTGGCTGAGTTTTTCTTTATTTCCAGTGAACCATTCTCCAACACTCTGCAGTCTCCTCAACTTTCCATGGGCTGAGTTATATCACAAGATCTTCTTCTAAGCTTTCAATAACAATGAACAGTTTTCAAGCACACGTAGTATGTAGCCTTCTTGGCTTCCCATGCTATGAGGAAAGGCCAGCTGAGAATGTGGACCACAAGAGGACGGGGGGGGGGGGGAGAGATGCTCACAAAACCTCAGTAGAAAGGGAAGCACGAGAAAAACTCTGCACTCCATCCATTATAATTTCACTGATACTTTTCTCTTCCTTTTGATACTTTTTTGAATTTTGAGGTTATTTCTTTGTCATCATTAATTTGATAAGAATGGCTTAGCAGAGAGGATAAATATTTGGTACATCTTGTCTAATTCAGATACAGAAAAGGTCATAAGCAGCTGCAATGAGCCAGTCCACCTAAGTCTTAAATCAGCTACTGCTTGGTGCCAACTTTCAAAGGCCTTCTTCAAAGAATTGCCCTACTGCTTTGAACTTGGACCATCTAACCAAAGCTGCTAAGACTGTTTTGGAGTTGCAGATTGGCTTCAGACAGCAGTTGTAATTGCCCTTCTAAATGTCTATGAAAAAATACCACAGGAAGACAATTTTTCTCAATATGACTTATATTAATGAAAGTTTCCTGCTTTTATATAGCTTGAGGTAAAGGATACAGTTGCTGCTTATTGGATGCCACCCATCTCTCAGATGACAGCGAGTTGATGAATTATATTAGCAAATATCATTCTAGGTACCTTTAAAATACCAGGGATGCCGGTAGCGCTGTGGTCTAAACCACAGAGCCTAGGGCATGCCAATCGGAAGGTCAGTGGTTCGAATCCCCATGACGGGGTGAGCTTCCGTTGCTCGGTCCCTGCTCCTGCCAACCTAGCTGTCCGAAAGCACGTCAAAGTGCAAGTAGATAAATAGGTACCGCTCCGGCGGGAAGGTAAACGCTGTTTCCTTGTGCTGCTCTGGTTCGCCAGAAGCGGCTTAGTCATGCTGGCCACATGACCCGGAAGCTGTACACCAGCTCCCTTGGCCAGTAAAGCGAGATGAGTGCTGCAATCCCAGAGTCACCTGCAACTGGACCTAACGGTCAGGGGTCCCTTTACCTTTACCTTTAAAACAAATAAAGAAAAGAGAAGTCTCAGACAAGTGTTTCTTCAAGCATCAGTAGATGTGTTGTTTCATTTGAATTGTCATTGTTAAATTGTGTTAAATGCAGGAAACTTTGCAAAAATATGTCCCTTTTCAATGATATCAAACAGCATTGGTAAGGGAATTAGCAGCAATTTAGCCGGGAAGCACAAAATTCATACACTGGAACAAAACAGACAAGAATAGTTACAAAGTACGATGGAGGGACTGCTAAGTAAGTTTTTTAGTCAGCATAGTTTGCTTTCAAGCAGATGAAGGCTTTTGGATATTTCCCAATATTTAATCTACCTTATAAACAACGATCTGAGAGTTTGAAAGTGAAGAAGCATTTCCACCTAAGGACTTCATTTTTCATGTGTGATCTTTGTACCTACGTAGGTATACATGTTGACGTTGATGTGAATACTATAAATGTAAACAGAAAATGTATTGATCTGCCAGTTTTCTTGTGTTTGAGGTCGTACAGCCCTCTTTCATGTGAATATTCGATGCCAAAGGAAAAACAAGTCCAATAAGCACATTTGCCTTAGGCTGGATCTCCACATGAAGAAGGTTAGGAGGAAATAAGTTCTGAGATGATAAAATGGATTGTATTATTTCTTTCGTTTCATTTTTGAATTGTTCTTTAACCTAAGAGTTCCCAGGAAGGTATACAAATTATGTGCTGATAAAATACCACAGGGCGCTATACATCATCATGGTAGAGGCTGATCCCTTGGGATATCCTCCCTGCCTTCTTGTTGCATTCACCTCCCTGCCTTCTTATTCCTTCCTGCCTTCTTGTTGGTCCAGGGTGTCACTAGGGACAAAGCTATACAGCTGCAAATAGAACATTTCAAATGTGTTGTAAAGTGCAATATACAAATGCAACACTAGATGGCGACAGTGAGCTATGCAAAATTCAATGTATTTATCAAAACGTGTTTTTTAAAAAAGCATTTTTCACAGTGTTTTTTTGGGTGTGTGGTTTTTTTGTATATGTGTGTAGATTCCACCTAGCTGTCAGCTTCTTCCTCCTCCACTTCAGTGTTGCTTTTGTAAACTCAACAAGGAGATGGATGGGGACAAAATTAGAATTGACTCTGCCTACCACTGGCTCTGCCTACCACTGACTCTGACTCCACCTACCGTTGACCCTACTTTCCTACATTTCCCAGTGGGCTCCAGACAACACTCCATGGTCCAATTAATCTCAGATCCTGACATTATCACACTGCATGTACCCTCACCAGTGCCAGGTTAGCCAATGAATGGTCTGATAGCAAGCAGTTCCACCCTCACTGGCACTACAGTTCCTGTCTGTGCTCTTTTAATGTAGCACATGGGATGCCTTTCATCTTTGTCCATGGCCTTTGTGCCCTGCTGCTTCCAAGTCATGCTTCAGTTTCACAGAAAAGCACCCCGGGTTTCATAAACCATTCACGGGGGATGCATCTGCAGCTAAATATATTGGTTTATTAACCTGACTGAGAAAATCAGGATAGGGCTTAATGCTGCTCAAGTATTAATTGTCTGCATTATCTATGAATTGTCGGATATAAAAGAGGGATATTCTCTATGTCCAAGTGGTTCTGCTGCTATTCTTGCATGACTATCATTACTCAAAATTGGCCATTTACAAGTAGTGCTGAGCAATTGTGATGCATTTGTAACTTCAAATGTGTTCTTCTAAGTATATGATTGGGAATTGCGCCTGGAAAATTATTGGCCCAGAAAATTGGAGGGCACCGTTATAATTTCCAGTGAATGATGATTTGTGGAAATAAACAACAGAAAGGATGAATATGCATGAACGCCACAGAATGTGCCTAATTAGCAAGGGATGACATTTTGTATAATTACCACTGTACTCCAAATATCACCAAAACATCAGGATATCTCAATTAAAACAATTGCCTAATTTTCATTTATTTAGAAAGACGCAAGGGTATGACTGTATTGCAAGCTTGCATTTCGCTCTTGCTTCAAGGAGCTTTGCCCGATGAATGCTTAGCATATCTTCCAACAAGAAGTACAGACAGTAATCAAGCTATTAAAGGGCACATCCAGATATAAATTATCTGAATAGCCTGAAGTGAAAATGCACTTACCGTGTATTCTTCAGACACTGTTGTGCTAGCCCAGGACATTTTGCAGAATCCATACACCACCCTTCCCCTCTTGGAGCTATTAGTTTTATTCTACTACCCAGGGCCCAGTCCCTGCCTTCATTTCCTCCCACCCTCCAGTGGCTAGATGTTTTGTCTTTCTGCATAACATCCATGGTACGGGCATCTAGGAACTGACAAATCTTCTAATTTTGGTGTCTCTCTGTTTCTGTCCTTTCCCCAATATTTGGTTCTGTTCTCCACATTGCAGTTTGCAGTAAAAAAAAAAAAAAGGTTCTCATGATAATTCATCTGTATTTTAGTGTGCATTTCTTTAGAAGCTCAAAGTTTTGGCAGCATTTGGAGTATACAGATAAAGGTAAAGGTACCCCTGACCGTTAGATCCAGTTGTGGACAACTCTTGGGTTGCGACGCTCATCTCGTTCTATAGGCCAAGGGAGCCAGTGTTTGTCTGCAGGCAGCTTCTGAGACATGTGGCCAGCATGACTAAGCCACTTCTAGTGAACCAGAGCAACTCACGGAAATGCTGTTTACCTTCCCACCGGAGTGGTACCTATTTATCTACTTGCACTTTGACGTGCTTTCGAACTGGAGGCAGCAGCTGGGACTGAACAATGGGAGCTCACCCCATCGTGGGGATTCGAACTGCCGACCTTCTAATCAGCAAGCCCTAGGCTCTGTGGTTTATGTAAAGGTAAAGGTAAAGGTACCCCTGCCCGAACGGGCCAGTCTTGACAGACTCTGGGGTTTGTGCGCCCATCTCACATCTATTGGCCGGGGGCCAGCGCTGTCCGGAGACACTTCCGGGTCACGTGGCCAGCGTGACAAAGCTGCATCTGGCGAGCCAGCGCAGCACACGGAACACCGTTTACCTTCCCGCTGGTAAGCGGTACCTATTTATCTACTTGCACCCCGGGGGTGCTTTCGAACTGCTAGGTTGGCAGGCGCTGGGACCGAACGACGGGAGCGCACCCCGCCGCGGGGATTCGAACCGCCGACCTTTCGATCGGCAAGCCCTAGGCGCTGAGGCTTTAACCCACAGCGCCACCTGCGTCCCTTGTGGTTTATGTAATTAGACATAATTATATATTTTCTAATTTAGACTTTGAAAATGGTGTATCTGCTGGAAGTCCAGGATAGGGTTACAGAATAAAGGCACTGTATACCTCGCTCTTTCCTTGGGTGGAATGAGCAACTTTCCTGGTGGGGCAGAGGTGAAGTACAAAGCATGAACCAGAACATAGCTATCCCATGAAATCTTCTGTGATATTTGGGTGAGGAAACGTATGACAAAATTCAGAGAAGTGTGGATAGCTGTGTTCAGGGATAGCTGTATTCTGGTTTGCGCATTTTTTAAAGAAGTGCAAATGAGGCAGTTTTACATTAAAATGTAAACCAAACCAAATTTATCCCCTGTGAACCACTGGTGCATTTACATAGCACTAATTTCACCCCTTCCCCTCCTAGTCAGAAGTGGTGCTGTGATCTAAACCACTGAGCCTTTTGGGCTTGCCAATTGGAAGGTCTGCAATTTGAATCCTTGTGATGGAATGAGCTCCCATTGCTCTGTCCCAGCTCCTGCCAAACTAGTGTTTTGAAAGCACACCTGCGGAAGTGGTACACCCTTGTGCAAATTAACTGAAACAATCATGTTTTCTATGCCACATTGATCAGTCTATCAAGCACCCACAAAAGAAGATGTTTTGGGGATGCTTCAGTTATGGGGTCAGAAGCCTGCAGCCAGTAGAAGGAATGATGCGCTCGCCATAGTATATTGAGGTTCTATGAAAGAGAGTTATTCCAGAGCTGGAAAAGAGGTATCCTGATGGTCCTGGGATATTGCAGCAAGACCTAGCCCCCTGTCACACATCAAAAGTGGTGAAGAAATTCATGACAGAGCAGCAAATGCAGGTACTTGATTGGCCAGGAAAGTCCCTGGACGTAAATCCCATTGAGAATTTGTGGGCTATATGCAAAAGTCGCCTCCGTACTATAGACTGTAGGACTACAGAGAAGCTCATTCAGGTGCTGATTCAAGTGTGGTACAGGGATCCAAAAATCAACAGTGACTGTTCAAAACTAGTAGACTCCATGCCAAACCGTGTTCAAATGCTGCTTAAAAATAGTGGCGATCATATCCATTACTAATGTACATATATGTGAGTTTTGTACAGTAAACTGTTGAATATTGCAGAGCATACACAGACTGTCCAGAAGCAGTCAGTTGCAAGCTGGCAGGATGAAGCAACAAGACGCTGCTACTAGTAACTTGGTTGCTTATAGGTTTATTATTTACAACAGACTCACAAATTACTATATACAAGATACAGACACGGATCTTAACTCTCTCTTAACAAACTCCAACTAACTCTCAGAACAACACTGACCAACCAAACACAGGAAAGTCACGAGTCATTGTGCCTATGTGGGTGACCTCGACCAATAGCAGAATTGTATTCAAGGTCCCATATCTCTAGGCAGAATAACTCCCTCTGCTCAGTCTTCTTGGCCTTTGGCCAACTCCTTAATTGCTTCTGTGGGAAGCTGCATTAGATAGCACGTAGTCAAAAATCCCAACATAAGCTACTGTACTAAATTCATTGTTTGTTTCAATTAATTTGCACAAGGGTGTACCGCTGTAGTGGGAAGGTAAATGGCATTTCCGTGCACTCTGGTTTCCATCATGGTGTCCTGTTGCACCAGAAGCGGTTGAGTCATGCTGGCCACATGACCTGGAAAACTTTCTGTGGACAAATGCCGGCTCCCTTGGCCTGAAAGTGAGATGAGTGCCACAACCCCATAGTCGCCTTTGACTGGACCTAACCATCCAGGGATCCTTTACCTTTACCTTTACCTGTCTCAGCTGTGCCCCAACAGGAAAAATCCTGAG
Organism: Podarcis vaucheri; assembly: GCF_965113315.1. Lineage (NCBI taxonomy): Eukaryota > Metazoa > Chordata > Lepidosauria > Squamata > Lacertidae > Podarcis > Podarcis vaucheri. Next base: position 95,111,490 of record NC_138762.1, on the reverse strand, counting down.
AGCCAGTGTGGTGTTGTGGTTAAGAGCGGTAGTCACGTAATCTGGTTCGCATCTCCGCTCCTCCACATGCAGCTGCTGGGTGACCTTGGGCCAGTCACACTTCTCTGAAGTCTCTCAGCCCCACTCACCTCACAGAGTGTTTGTTGTGGGGGAGGAAGGGAAAGGAGAATGTTAGCCGCTTTGAGACTCCTTAAAGGGAGTGAAAGGCAGGATATCAAATACAAACTCTTCTTTTTCTTCTTCTGAGGACAGAGCAAGGTTTACAGCTCCTTTCTTTTCTAGCACTGTTATACTCTCTAGAATAATGATACACACTTTCAGATTCTTTTCATCTAGTTGGGCTTCCAATGTATATACCATTTTCTAAACCTAAACCTCAAATGAGACAAATTCATCATGCTAGAAAATAACAGTGTGGAAGAAGCATTTGCAACAAGCTGATTTTTGCTGAAAGCCATGCCGTGTAAAAGGTGCTTAATATTTTACTTCTTAGTGTTCAGCTTTATAGCCTGTGCTTCCCACGTCTCCTTTTTAACAATTCACAATGTTTATCATTGCATTCTTCTTTAATATCTGGTATACAAATTAGGCATGAAAGGGATACCTACGTGCCTATGGTGATGTGGGTTTCTCTTGGCACGACTGATGGCATATAAATAAATAACAATCCTTTATAGTAGAGATTGGTGTGACTAAGTGCAGCAATTACTCATTTGTATGCCTTGGACAGACACAGGTCTACACACGCTAAGAAAGAGGAAAAAACATTTGACGCTTGGGTAAGAATGACTACAGGGTTTGTCCCTCAACTATGATCTCCTGGAACAACTCCTGGCTGACCTCTGACCCTCGTTGACAAGGCAGGTTGGTGGAAGCACCACAGCTTTTTGGTAGAGCATTCAAAGGTCCCAAATTCGATCCCTGACTTTCCTCTTGAAGTAAGAGGAGTGAAAATGAAGCTAAGAAGCTCAAATCATTATATAAGACTGACACCATTCTTTGGAAACTAAACCAATGTCCAGACTTTAACATTCAAAAACTTTACTTGCAGAAACTGATTGATGAATTGAAACATCATATTTACAGTCACATGCTTCTCCAAGCGTGGGCTAGTCTCTTCTTCTAACTTCCAAACAACTGTATTTTCCTCTCTTTCCAGAGCTCAGCACTCAGCCTTCTCTATTTCAGTTAGACCATGCCTTGAAATTCTTATGAGAAATTTCCATTTTCAACTTCTCCTGCAGCTTTGCTTTCTTCCTTTCAAGCAGAGAAGCAGCACTCCAACACTCTATTTGACTTAACAGTGTTCACAGTGGATTCTCAACCACTGTCAACCCGCATCACATAAAATGGAGTCCCTCCTTCACTAGATGCCTCCCATGAGACCGACATTAGCCAGTCCCATGAGAAGTACTAGGGAACGCTCTAGAATTCAGTTACCAACCAATCAAATTTAAATACATAGTAATGCATACAAGCACTTACAATTTCGGTGAATTAAATTACTATACTTACAAATTCCCAGGTATTTCCCTCATTGTGTTTTTGCACACTTGTCAGAAAAGTTACCTCAAATGGTTACGTTTGAGTTGCTGAGTGCCTTCATCTGTACAAACAACAGACATACACAGCCACTCCAATTTTGGATTCAACTGTTCCTTTTCTCAGAAACAGCAGTGGCTTTCTTGAACGTGCATTGCATCTTACAGCTACTTGAGCTGTTCTCATCTTTAACATGATTTCCCCCCTTATCAAGTGCCACAGCGTGTCATGCAACTGGTCCAAGATATTTTACAGTTTCAGATATACAAATCTCGGAAAGGAATAAGATTGAAATGTGCTGATAGAGGGCATTACCCCAGCCTCTTTATTACAAGAGTATTGTCATTGAAATTGGCCTGGAACTAGTGTTGGCTTAAATAAAAATACGGTACCACAATACATCCACTCCACTGGAAAGCCTTTAAAATGCTGCTAGGAGAAGGAAGGGGAGTTTAATGTTTTGTCACACAAGGAATATACCTCTTTCCCTACAGCCCATACCTTCCGAAAGCTCACTGCAGTCTGTTCATTTTCTGACATCTCATTAGTAGTTGCATTTCTGCTAAATATACCCAGGTCTCAAACTGGAAATGTAATGAAGCTGAAAATTCTGAGCATTTCCATCTTTTATTTCGAGAGATCTGCAGCTATGGCAATCAAGCCACATTTCATGCTTTCAGAGACCTTAGATGTTGATGTTTTCCCACTACCAAAGCGACTGGCTGGTTTCATCTTGGAAAATAGGTATTTTAACACCATTTTGTTAATGAGTCATGCTTTACAACATGACTGTAGTGGGAATTTTGCAGATATAAATAAATGAGATAGAGAGAAAGTAAGACTGAGCCGGTATGCATTCCTTCGAACTAAATTGTCCTGTAAAATGTGAAAGCAGCTACAGTTACTTTGTTAGGTTAATGGGTGGTTCTTTCCATTCTGGAAGGCTTTGAACTGGAGCTTGGAGCTCTAAGGGAGCTATTGCTTCAGCAGTGAAGCAGGTGGATCGGAGCATTCATAAAACTGCTGGAGGTTCCTCCCCTTCCAGGCTTTCAAAGAGCCAGTGTGGTGTAGTGGTTAAGAGCGGTAGTCACGTAATCTGGGAAACCGGGTTCGTGTCTCCGCTCCTCCACATGCAGCTGCTGGGTGACCTTCGGCTAGCTACACTTCTCTGAAGTCTCTCAGCCCCACTCACCTCACAGAGTGTTTGTTGTGGGGGAGGAAGAGAAAAGGAGATTGTTAGCTGCTTTGAGACTCCTTAGGGCAGTGATAAAGCGGGATATCAAATCCAAACTCCTCCTCCTCCTCCTCTTCTTCTTCTTCTTCTTCTTCAACCAGGTCTTCCCAAGTAGCCTCATTTGCATCTAACTGGTGGCACTGGAGCTCCTACCTGTGATAGATCCTCAGGGTTGCTGGGTAGCCCAGAGATCATCTGGGCATCCTACTGACACTCCTGTTTCAAGGAGATCCCAAGTTGCAAGTCTGGGCAGGGCTGAAACCTGACAGGTTCACATATCACATGAACTTGTGTCACTTGATTTCCCATCATTTAATTACCAAGTCATTATTTTGACATATTCTCAGAACTTGCATTTAAATATGTAATCTGACTCCAGCGAAAAATCCAGTGGCATTGGGTGATGTAACTGTACCCATTGGTGTTATATCTGTGGCGGCTCTTGTGAGTTTTCAATTGATGCTGTTGTTCTTATTCAATAAGTATGTATATAATGGGCCATAGTGTTTGGAGTAAGCAAACCAGTGGTCTGTAAAGTTGCATAGTCAGGTCTAAGGCAGGATAATGGAAAGAAAGAAAAATGGGAGGACATGGGAGCAGAGATTATGGTCATGATCCACAGAAATGCTTGAGTAGCAGTAAAAACTTGGATTTTTCCACGCAAAAAGAATTCTATGCTTTCAAACTCACAGGAAAACAGGGAGGTGCCTTATACGAAGTCAGACCAATTGACCAACTATCTCAGTAATGCTGACACTGTCTGACAACAGCTCTCCACCATTTTAGCTCATCTTAGATTCAAACATGAGCACTCTGTGCATTATAATGTCCTATGTAGGTAGTAATATGTGAGGGGGAAGTGGTGATGGACGTGCCAAGCTTTATTGCTCTCCTGAGTTCATGAAGGTTCCTTGTGGAACTTAGATCCCTGGAAGGTCATGCTTTCCTTTGGCGATGAGGCCTAAATTTAGATAGAGCACAAAGTCTATGAAAGAAAAAATGGAAAATAGAATAAAAATAGGAATTTATCATCTTCTCTATGAGCTTGACCCAAGACTAATGCATGTAGTCATATATAGCTGGCATTCAAAGTGTGGTCCCATCTCCTTGGCCCCTGAGGTCAGCAAAGGTTCAAGGCAAGATCCAAGGGTCATGTGAAATGCTTTGTTCTTTAGAGATGAAATTGTCCCTCAGGGCTATTCAGGGGCAAATGTACACAATGGTAACCATTGTGTGGAGAACAGAGATGAGTACATTTACCCCTCAGATCATGTACCAGATCAAACATTATACAGTTTTGAAGTTCAAGAAGTGTTGGCCTAATAGGATAATGAATTCTGTAAGAACTCTGAGCTCAAAACCCTCCCGATCATAAACGTTGCTACTTGAGAAGTGCGGAATCTGACCAGGTATCCGGTCGGAAAGGTCAAAGATCAGAAGGGGGGAAAGTTCTTAGAAACAGAAGAGTCTTTTGCTCACAATAACTAAACTTAAATGAAGTCGTGAAGGTGCCTTTTCTATAATGTTAAACTTAATGCTCTGGCTGAAATCTTGTTCCCATTGAAACCAATGACAAATTATCATGTTTTGAGGTATGTGTTCCTTGACTCATCTACCACTAACTCATAGCAACTACACACGATGACTTCTTTAATAAGGTCCAAAATGAGACCTTGAATTTATTTACTATAGCAGTGTTAATCACTCTTCTTTCCTGTTTTCCAGGAAAGTCATAGTGTCTGAATACAACTTCTTTTTCACCTGAATTTCTGAATTCAGGAAAAGATGGGAAACCAATGCATGTGCAATGTTTCAATGAGAGAAAATAATTGGGTTTTGGCTAGAATAAAGGAAAATGTCTGGGAATTCTTTCCACTCTGCACAATTTGCATCAAGATGTCCCTTTAAGAATATTCTGTGTGAGCCAAATACAAAGAGTGGCATCTAACATTGTCCTCTCCCAGTTGTTCCCATATGTGGAAGCATTTCAGCTTGTCCAACAGAACGATTCACCTTCTCCTTTCCCTGTGTGCTGTTCTGGGGGGGGTTTACTGACCCCCCTGAACAAATTTTGAGGGGTAGAGGGGAGAAGGAGGTGAATCGCCATTGCAGAAGTGAGACCTTGTGTTGGGATGATGGGCTGGTTAGGTGAATCTTACCCAAATGAATGTAAAATTTTGTTCAGCACACTGTTACTGCTGTAATAAGATGCATCAGATGGACTGCAAAAGTTTGGGGTTGTAAAGGATCTATCTGAAAGATAATTCTGCAATATTATGTAATCTCCTAACACTTGAAGCCCAACAAGAAACTCCTTTCCAGATGTTACTTTTTGTAGTTCACAAGATTTAGAACAGCAACAATGTAGGAGCTCAGCTATGAAGCTGTATTGGGTGACGACATCTTTCAGGCTGGCAAACCCAATGGAGCCAAACAGTAGGGAGGCCTTTCAGATACGTTAAGTAGGTCCAGAGGGAATTAGAAACTTCATGCACTGCAGTAAGGTATTAGAGATTTCATCTGGTCAACATTTTAAGTGAACTGTCGTGATCTACATTTCCTATTCTGAGACAGGTCAGAATGGAGTTATCCTTCAGCTTTCGTACTTCTTGGAATGTTTCCAGCTCAAAAACATGTATACAAAATATTTACTGAAGGGCATATTTCAGGGTGAAGTGTTTTCCAAAGTATGTATTTGGGTGGTGGTGGGGAGATGTACGGAAAGTAATCTGAATTTTTATACATTTTTTTTTAAAGTATAGGTTTCTGCAGAAATGTAATGCAACAGACTTGGAATGCAGTTTTGAGGGGGAAAGTGGTACAAAATTTGAAGGATAGCTGTGTTTTGGAATGTGTATCAGTTCAAGAAGTGCAAGTTAGGTCATTTCTCATTAAAATACAAATAAAATCAACTTTCACATCCGCCCTTACTTCCTCTGCACATTTCTTTTTGCCAGATAACTGGGGAACCAGCTGGCATTTCTCGGAGTCAGATTTGGCTTTGGGGACTCATGCTTTCTGATCCTCTTATTGAGGTGTCATAACAACATAGTACATGCAGTGAGCAGGATAGATGAAAAGTGTAAGGACTTTGCATTTTGATCTATTTCATAGGGTGCCATAGTACACGTACACTTGCTCTCGTAAGCTCATTATTTTAGCATTCAAGTCTAATACATATGCCAATGCCTTATCAGAGCCTCTGAATGTCAATTGACTATTTACTTTCCCCCCGTTTTACATTTCCAGCACATGTACGGAAAATTACAGTGGGTTCATTTCCATCAAATGAAAGTTACTTTTTTGACTTAAATATCATTTAACACATTACAGTTTAAAGCAAGGGAAGTAAAAGGAACCCAGAAGGGCATTTGATATGCTATGTGGTCTTGAGCGTAAGAGGATTAGAGCCTATTTGATATTAGTACATAAATTACACGCAGGAGGAGACCTCAGTCACTGGAATTTTCCATAAAATAAAATAAGGATGGCTCTTTTTAAAAGCAAATGTGATTGAACTTTCTGTCATGCAAAATTCAGCTGGCTGAGATTATTTTAACAGTTCCAGTGATCATGGCATTATTTTTTTAAAAGCAAAAGGGATCACAACACAAAAATTCATTGATATACCCAGCGACTATTTTTTCCAGCAGTACTGAGAAGTGTCACAGCCCACTCCTGTATGAGGGCAGCGTCTCATTAGCTGCGATTGCAAACTTATGGATCTTCAAAGGCACACACTGAGAAGCCCTCTATGACTGTAGTAATCTCTGCAACGTTTTGCAAAGCAAGCCAGTCCCCCAGCCTGCCACGTGTGATGGAGCAGGTGAGTGATTCTGTGTCAGGCTTCAGGGAATCCTATCCCTCTCATGGTGGGATGCCAAGAAGCAGATAAACAAGAAGAGTTCTTACCAAGTAAAAAGGTAAAGGGACCCCTGACCATTAGGTCCAGTCATGACCGACTCTGGGGTTGCGGTGCTCATCTCGCTTTATTGGCCGAGATAGCCGGCGTACAGCTTCCGGGTCATGTGGCCAGCGTGACTAAGCCACTTCTGGCGAACCAGAGCAGCACACGGAAACACCGTTTACCTTCCCGCTGGAGCGATACCTATTTATCTATTTGCACTTTGACGTGCTTTCAAACTGCTAGGTTGGCAGGAGCAGGGACCGAGCAACGGGAGCTCACCCCGTCGCAGGGATTCGAACCACCGACCTTCTGATCAGCAAGTCCCAGGCTCTGTGGTTTAACCCACAGCGCCACCCGCATCCCTCTTACCAAGTAGTTTATTCAATATTCACAGAGACGAAGGAATGTGGTCTCTCTTAAATAATGGCGTTGCTCCAAGTAAAGTCCCACCTCCTCAGCCCCTCCTATTCTATGTCAACCCTGCGCCAGCGGATCTGTGCTTTCTGCCTCTGAACTCTCTGTTCTGCTACTCTCAAGGCACGCCTGGTCCTTGGAGGGGGGTGGTCAGTGTGGTATGTAAGCCACTGGTGCAGTCAAATGCAACATTCCTTATTTCCCTAGAGTGGGCACATGCAGGGGGACATCCAGTCAGTGTAACTTTCTGGTCCACTGGTCTGGAGCTTCTTCCCCCTGCATGTGATCTGGGAGATGGGCATGGCTCTGGCTGACTCTATAAAAGAGCCGAGCCATTTTCTCAGTCTGTTTTGTCTTTCTCTTGTTGTTCTCTTGCTGTCATGCTGCTCTCTTGCAGCCATTTTGTTACCTTAACATAATTTTGCTGTCTGCTGGCTGTCAGCCAGCAGCACATGAGTTCAGACTCCTTATGAGATGAAGTCACAGTTTCTTTCTGTAACTACCAAGTAAAGCCTACCTTTCAGGGATCAAATCGTGAACTGAAATATGTGAACTTTTTGTTACTTTACTCAGAAAGACTCTTGTTTTTTTATTCTTTTAAGAGGGATTAAAGGGGACACCAGGAAATAATCTTAACTAAGAGATTCAAATGAATCTGCAAACTAGCTTCCAGCTAGATTGAGGGGAATCTGCTCTGCTACATTACTTAATAACGTGAGTGAAGGAAGGATAATATTTATTCAATATATCATTTCCTAGGCAGCCCTGTTTAGGGCAGCCCTGTTTAGGGTAGCTTTTAATGTTTGATGCATTACTGTATTTAATATTTTGTTGGAAGCTGCCCAGAGTGGCTGGGGAGGCCAGGCCAGATGGGCAGAGTATAAATTATTGTTATTATTATTATTATTATTATTATTATTATTATTATTAAACATTATCACAGTCAGGAATGCTTTCCAAACGCAATGAGTGTGTCAGCTGTGTCTCCCCTAGTGCTTCTTCTTCCTGCTCCTCTCCCAATATTTCCCAGCTTCTCCCCTCTGCAGCATCTAAACTATGACCTTCTGCAAACCACTGTTCTTAATCTATACTGTCCTCCTCTTCTCAGGAAGGTTCAGGAAGAGTGGGAGCGGTCCCCACCATTCCTCCTCAGTCCAGTCCCCGAAACTCTGACATCCTCCACCAGTGTGGAAAGGTAGATGTACGAACCCCCTCCCGACATTGGCATCACTGTGCTTACCTGGACGGGGATGGGACAGCATGGTGGTGAATTTGTCACTGCACAAATGCACCGGAAGAGCCAATCTGCATGTCTTGATGCTATGTCCAAGCAGCCCCAACCTCAGCCCCATCCTTTCCCTATCTCATCCAGGTAAGCCGAGTTAATAATAATAATCTTTATTGTGGTCCAACGACCCATAACATGGCTTCAGAATAAAATACAGATTCCTACAGACTACACCCCAGGGAAGGGAGACCAAAGCGTTATTTGTTTAGTCATGGGTATGTTGATCTTTTATTCATATGACTACTGAAAGAAATTTTGCCATGGACACTGTGATATCATTGGACTTGTCATCCAAAAGATATTTGATATAGTAGGCTTCAGATTGACCCGGCCAATTTGCCAATAGTGGTTTAATCAATAGTTCCCTAGCTTGATCATATTGTCCGCAATGCAATAAAATATGCCTCATGCAGTCGACGTCCTGAGAGCACACACAGATCCTATTTTGATAAGGGATACCTCTCAGTCTGTCGTTTAACACTTCTGATGGGAAGACATTTAATCTGGTTTTGGTGAAAAGACGCTGATATGTTGGTGCAGACAAATTTCTAAGATATGCAGGTGTCTGAAACTCGAACCCATAGTGAATTCCTACTGCTAATGGGCCACAGATGACATGAGCTTGAGATCGGAGATCACTATGTGATATGTCCCAGATCCTTTGCCTCAGAGATTCAAGGGCGGTATCATAGCCCAGATGTTACAGGAGAGAAGGTGGCATATCAATCGAAGTGGCTTTTCTAACCATAATTTTCATCCATGAGCGGTAAACTGAGTTGATGCTGATGTTGGGAGGCTGGCTCCGCCCACCACACTGGATGCTACAGGCAGTAGGTCTGCTGCCTCCTGGGAGTTCTGTGCTGTTTGTCTCCTCCTATGCTCTACTTGTATGTTTGCAAATCAGGAGGTGGGATTCATTCTGGCAGTTGCATTCCCTCCTTGACAGCATTCTGTGGGACCACATGCCCGGGGTGGGTGTGGCCAGAGATAAAAGTGGGTGGAGTAATGGCTGTAACTTTCATTTACATTCCAGCCATGCAAAAGTCAGAGAAGTTCTATGCAGCTACATAAATATGCATGGAGGGTTCTTTTGCACAGCTGTTGAATATTTGGCTGATGGAAAGCACATAACATAAACTTGTGATTATGACACTTATTTTTCAGTCTGTGAGCAGGCTTGAGCAAAATTCCGACCTTTCTAGGCTGCAACTCATTTCTTCTGTTTCGGTGAATTAATTTGATTAAGAGTTGGGCTTTTGTTTTTTATTTTATGATATTAATGATTTTATTCCACACTGCCATATATGAGTTGTGGTTTATAAATACCTATTACAGTGGTACCTTGAACGGAATCTGTTCCGGAAGCCCATTTGGCTTCCAAAAACGTTTGAAAACCGAGGTGTGGCTTCCCATTGGTTGCAAGAGCTACTTGCACTCAGCGGAAGCTGCATCGCACGTTCAGATTCTGAAAAATGTTCAGAAACAGAAGCATTTACTTCCAGGTCTTCAGCGTTCAAGAACTGAAACATATGACAATGGAGGCATTCAGAAACTGAGGTACCACTGTATTCTAAATGGCTAAAATTAAGTAAGTTGCATTCAAATGCATTTGAAATTGTACTTAATAAAAAATAACCTATCTTGGTTATATTTATATTTTATTTGTTGTTGTTTAGTTGTTTAGTTGTGTCCGACTCTTCATGACCCCATGGACCAGAGCACACGAGGCACTCCTGTCTTCCACTGCCTCCCACAGTTTGGTCAATATTTATATTTAATTACAATAATATCTATTGAACCCCAATGACCTGATGCACCTTTCAAAATAAGTATATTCTCACCACATGTTTAGTCTAATGTCTAGTTTGCCCTGTAAATAGGACAGAAGCATACTGACATCTCACAGTTAGTGATGCTCAGCTGGAAAGAGACAATAGAGTGAAGATATTAACTAAACTTAGAACTCTATAACTACAGCCAGTGCTATTTTTCTAGAAGAAGAGTGTTGGAACTCACCCTTGTTCTCTTAGAATGTCAATGACATCGACCTCAGAGGTGTTGGAACTGAGTTCTTGCTGGGGAAAAAAACCTGACTACAGCTCTGACTTCCAAAAGCAATATTTGGAAATTGAGGCCTTGAGGGTTCAATGCTACCTTTTGCATCCTTCCTCTGTTTATGGGAATTGAAAACAAGTTGGCTTGAGCAACCTACATTTCCTACTCATGTCAGAAAGATGCCAAAGGAGACAAATAAATGCAATCTTCTTTTCTGCCTGAAACAGCTGCCTCCACAGTGCCCTTTGGGTATTCTGTACCAGCTGTTTTCTCACATGACACATTTCAGATTCTACCTCAAACATCTGGTGTAGACCACATCTCCCTAATGCTTACACATCCCCATGATTGACATTTTACTTCAAGTTTTCTTTGAGGGAAGCAAAGAGTTCTGCATTAATATGTTTGAGGAAAATAAACGAAAAACACTGTAACACCCTCCAACATTTCTCTGATGAAAATACAGACATCCTATGCAACTGCAACAACAACAGCAACAGCAACAGCAGCAGCAGCAGCAGCAACAACAACAACAACATTTATACCTCACTCATCTGACTGGGTTGCCCCAGGCACTCTGCACAGCTTCCAACACATATAAAACCAAAATAAAACATTAAACATTTTAAAACTTCCCTATACAGGGCTGCTTTCAGATGTCTTCCAAAGCTTACTTACCTCCTTGGCTTGGGAGTGGCATAACTCCATACCCTCCAACACATCTCCAATTAAAATAGGGATGTCCCAAGGAAAAGCAGGACATTCGGGGATCAAATCAGAAACGGAATGGCTTCCATAAATCTGGGACTGTCCCTGAAAAAGAGGGACACTTGGAGGGTCTGCTGTAATGGACAAGCTCTCCAGTCTTTCAAATTACATTAAAAATGTATTTATTGAGCTGTGATATTGCTTCTTGTTTGCCTGGACAGAGGATCAGAAAATGTGAGTGGGCTGTAGGTCTATGTACTACTGATTTTTTTGTGGTTGGAATGCATTGCTACAACAGTGAGAGTTACATCTGTTGCTCTGCTCACTTTTGCATATTCCCCTTGGAAGGATGTCCATGAAAGTATGAAAGCTTCAGTCTGAAAAGGTTCCTCAATACTGATGCACACATATTTGATCTCAGGATTTACTTATTTTTTGAGGTGGGTCTCTTAAAAAAGAAAAGAAACAAAGTTTTGTGCATGCAAAAATGTCCCAGCAATAAAGAGCGAGAAACTATATATAGGTTACCAGTGCACATGGAGAGTCTTGGCTTGGTTTGTTTATTCATTCTCCCTGCTGCAGCTGCTATTAATTCCTCTTCCATCTTCGTCTCCTCTTGTGTTCACAATATTATAAAAAGTCTGGGTTTATTTCTGTGCTGGGTCACTGATCAACTTGACATTTCACATCCACCTACACACACCCTCAGGAGAGTGGTGCCGACTCTATGATTCTAACACACAGCCCAACGTCTCACCTTTGGCTTACAAATTCTTGCTTTCCCTACATGGACATGCTTTCACAGCTAATCTGGAAAGTGTGCAAGCACCTCTGTGCCAGTTACAGCCTTCCTCCCACCACCATGTGCATTGCTGACATATCTTATAGTCAGATGGTGTATTAATGAGAGCTATGGACAACAGCTTCTTTCCAGGTGGCTGCCAAAGTACAAAATATCAGAAAATTGTAAGAGTCCTTGAGTCCTTCCTTCCTTCCTTCCTTCCTTCCTTCCTTCCTTCCTTCCTTCCTTCCTCCTTTTCTTCCTTCCTCCCTCTCCTAAATGTACAAAAATCAGGAGAGGGGTTGACCACCTCTGAATCTTGAGGAAAATCCTTTAATGGCACGAGGAAAACATAAACAAAAGCAGAAATAATCATTTTAGTGGTATGTAGCTAACAATTGGGGGGGGGGGGGCCAAGAACAATCCATGTCAATTGTGAAGTTGTTATGTATACGATATAAAAAGAAAATAGAGGAATATAGAATTTATTGAACCTTTAAAATATTCAAAGTACAAACATGTTACAGAACAAATTGACTTTGTACAAGCAAGCAGACGAATTATGACAATAATATCTTGTTGTTTCTTGGAAAAAGCAAAGAAAACAGGTTGCTTGGGATTCTCCTCAGTGGTCTTCCATACCAGCCAGGTTAGGTTAGGTTAAGCAATTCCATCCTATCAGGTGCTGCCCAACGGTTCTCTGGAACATCCATGCATCGGAAATATTCAGTGATAGAAGAAATATGTAGGAGGCATCCATGCCCTGTTACTGTTTCTAATCCCCAGAAACACACATCTTTGATCTTTGCGCCCTCAGCCTCTGGAGTTGTTGGCTTCTTTCCTTCTGGGTGACTGCTAAAGGCTGTGTCTCCATCCCATGCCCAGCCATCTCCATCTTCGGCTCTCCATGAAATATACTGAGCATGCTTACTTGAGTATTTATGTTTCAACCCACTTTGGCTGACCCCACTCACTCCTTTCTGTTCTAGCTTCAGCTGTTAGTTCTCCATGGAGTGAGAGTGTTGGGGCAGTTGTTCATGTCTTGAGGAGCTTGAGGCAAGCTAGGGTGAAAGGGGGCAGCTAGTGTTGGGCACATGTCTGGCAGTACCCAGCTACACTGGTGCTTACCTTCAAAGCCACAAGGCTGAGGATATCTGAAGGAGTACCTGATCCAATCCCAACCTGTCTGTGCACTGAGGTCCTCCTCCAGGTCCTCCAGCCATGAGAGGTAAGCTGGGTGGTCATCAGAAAGGGAACCTTCTCATTGTTTGTGGTATTCACTCCCAAGTGAGGCCCATCTGATGCCATCACTATTATTCCTTTTGCACCAGGCAAAGGGATATTTATTCTCCAAGGCTTTTAAATGACTCAACATGGTTTTTCTTCTCTTGTAAACCAACATGAAAACTCCGCTGAAAGGTGGCACCTACATATTTCAAATGAATAAATACAGAATGCCGTGCTACCTCTGTGTCCAAGGTGGGACATGTAGGAGGAGGAACATGGTGAGGTCTTTGACTCTGCTGAAAGAACTCCCCTCAGAATTTTTGTTAATTTTATTGAAAACCCTTCTTGCTTTCCCCAAGTGCCTGTTTACGAGTGCCATGTCCCATAGACTAGAGATCCCTACCAGATTTTTTACTACAGGAAACACTGAGGTAAATTTGGAGGTTGATACCCAGGCAAAGTATCGAAGGAATAAGACACGAGGCTTGCAAATCACAAGAGTTCCCACACCACACAATTAAGCATTGCCATCGTAATCTTGTAAAGGTGGTAGAGGTCTCTTCATAGAAAAAACAGAATTGCTTCAAGAAACCTACAAAAAGCTTTATTGTAAGCCAAGACTATGTATACACCATACATTTAAGGTGCATCCCCCAGAAGAATCCTGAGAACTGTAATTTATCCCCTCACGGAGCTATAATTCCTGGCACTATCAATGAACTACAGTTCCCAGGATTCTTTTTGGCATGTGTGCCTTGAATGCGCTTTAAAGGTGTATATCCCCAAACAGCAGAAGTGATTTGAAGTCTGTGGTATGGATGCACCCCAAATGTTTAAATTCCTTTCTGCTCAGGCAGACATTTTAGATAAGTCTGAAACAGGATTTTATGGGGGGAGGAAAGTTTTGCGGCCCTCCAGATGTTGCTGGCCTTCAATCCCCATCAGTCCCAGCCAGCATGCCCAATGGTCAGAGATAATAAAGTCCCCAATCTATGCTTTGGGGAAATATATATGTGCATGTGTATCCATCATGCTTCTTCTATTCACACTTCACGATACCTTTGAATGCTTTATAGCTGCAGAGGCTACTTTTAGGGGGGTTGCAAATATCCTGCAATTTTTCATCAAAGGTCAGAATGTGTTTTGCTTTTGTGGGTTTCTGCAACATATGCAGAACTCGCCATCGAAGGGACAAACAGTTTGCTAGCTGGAGGGTTGTTTATTTCAATTGCTGATTGCATTTGGCTTCCTTTCTCTATAGATATAAATCATCAGAAGGGAGCTTGCAAATCAAGTACTCAAGCTGTGAGGCAACATGCCTAGACTAAAATGAAAAGATGCCTCAAAGACGCTGGAACAAAATAGGAAAAGACATTGAAATCTGACCTCAGAACATAGGATACTGCTAAAAATTCCCAATACTCATGATTTCTTTTGGTTGTAATATTGAATGATCATCTGCAGTCAGAACACACCTGGCTCTTATCAAAAGCTATGGGAGAGCAAAACACCACATATTGCAATGATGAGAGAACATCTCTTGCAGTGGCATAGCATGGGAGGTGCAGGGGGGGCGGCCGCACCGGGCGCAACACCTGGGGGTTAGGGTTAGGGGGCGCAAATCCACGGGTTAGGGGGCGCAAATTACTTGCCTTGCCCCGGGTGCTGACAACCCACGCTACGCCACTGATCTCTTGGATTGATTTGAAATTGAGTCAGCTATTATGAGCATCTTTGACGACTAAATAAAAAGTGGGTCCACCCCATGACTCCCAGAGTTCCTGCTTGCATGACACCAAATCACCACCACCACCACCTTCTTCTTCTTCTTCTTCTTCTTCTTCTTCTTCTTCTTCTTCTTCATCATCATCCTGAATACTCACAGAAACTGCATAAAAGCCTTTAAAAAGCCTTCCCAAGAGGATGCGGGTGGCACTGTGGTCTAAAAAGCCTTCCCAAGGCATTCAAAATAAAGGATGATCAGGTGAGTGGCAGGGGAGACACACAGAGAGAGTCATTGCCAGCACTCTGGGAGACAAAGTCCAGGATTAAATAGCTGTCCACTCCACAAGACTCTGGACCAGGGCCAGACCAAAATAGTTTGCTGCCTGAGGCAAAGAGAGAAGAAAGGGAAAACAAAAGGAGAGGGGGGGAAATGACGATTACAAAATTTATCACCCATCCTTCAACAGCAGGTTCCAGGGCATGTTAGAGTTAAAAATTCAGTATCAGAAACAGTTATACAGTGGTACCTCCGGGTAAGAACTTAATTCGTTCTGGAGGTCCGTTCTTAACCTGAAACTGTTCTTAACCTGAGGTACCACTTTAGCTAATGGGGCCTCCTGCTGCTGCCGCTGCCATCACAATTTCTGTTCTCATCCTGAAGCAAAGTTCTTAACCCGAGGTACTATTTCTGGGTTAGCGGAGTCTGTAACCTGAAACATCTGTAACCCGAGGTACCACTGTAACAGATTACAGTTACATGAAAGGGTGTGTCCTGAAATAACCACTCACTTGGGGCTCTGGGTGGGTGACATTTGCCGCATGGTGTGGCCATGGTGGGTCCATTGAGGCAGCCATCTTCTGGCACGGCCGGGGGAGGGGATGGTCACCTGATAACACCCACCTCTGGCTGCAATAATAATAATAATAATAATAATAATAATAATAATAATAATTTATTATTATTTGTACCCCGCCCACCATCTGGCTGGGTTTCCCCAGCCACTCTGGGCAGCTTCCATAGAAACCAAAAATACACTAAAATATCACAAATTAAAAACTTCCCTGAATAGGGCTGCCTTAAGATGTCTTCTGAATGTCAGGTAGTTATTTATCGCTTTGACATCTGATGGGAGGGCGTTCCACAGGGCGGGCGCCACTACTGAGAAGGCCCTCTGCCTGGTTCTCTGTAGCTTTGCTTCTCGCAATGAGGGTGCCGCCAGAAGGCCCTCGGTGCTGGACCTCAGTGTCCGCGCAGAACGATGGGGGTGGAGACGCTCCTTCAGGTATACTGGGCCGAGGCCGATTAGGGCTTTAAAGGTCAGCACCAACACTTTGAATTGTGCTCGGAAACGTACTGGGAGCCAATGTAGGTCTTTCAAGACCTGTGTTATGTGGTCTCGGCAGCCGCCCCCAGTCACCAGTCTAGCTGCTGCATTCTGGATTAGTTGTAGTTTCCGAGTCACCTTCAAAGGTAGTCCCACGTAGAGCGCATTGCAGTAGTCCAAGCGGGAGATAACCAGAGCATGCACCACTCTGGCGCGGCAGTCCGCAGGCAGATAGGGTCTCAGCCTACGTACCAGATGGAGCTGGTAAACAGCTGCCCTGGACACAGATTTGACCTGTGCCTCCATGGACAGCTGTGAGTCCAAAATAACTCCCAGGCTGCGCACCTGGTCCTTCAGGGGCACAGTTACCCTATTCAGGATCAGGGAGTCCTCCACACCAGCCCACCCCCTGTCCCCCCAAAACAGTACTTCTGTCTTGTCAGGATTCAACTTCAATCCATTAGCCGCCATCCATCCTCCAACCGCCTCCAGGCAATGGCCTCTCAGGTATGGGAAGGCAGGAGCCTCAAAGTCAAAAGAGACAGGGGCTTGGGGGCTGAACCCACCACACCCCTGGCCTATTTAAGGGGGAGGCCAGATGCACGCCACTCTCTTGGCTGTACGGTCAGAGGAATAGGGCGTGTCCTGAAAACACACATCCCAGGTGTCGAAGGTAAAAAGGTGCATCTTCAGCATTTGCTAAGAGCGGCTTATATTGTAAGCCACTTACAGGTATTTTCTGCTAGG
The DNA here is from genome assembly GCF_965113315.1 of Podarcis vaucheri. Taxonomy (NCBI): domain Eukaryota; kingdom Metazoa; phylum Chordata; class Lepidosauria; order Squamata; family Lacertidae; genus Podarcis; species Podarcis vaucheri. Next base: position 95,094,537 of record NC_138762.1, on the reverse strand, counting down.
AAGTGGTACGTGAATATTCCCAGTTGACAGCTCTTCTTCTTCTTTTTTAAAGTTCTTTTCTTTCCATAAGTTTACCTTGACTTGTATTTCAATTATAGAGAGAAGGGAGACATTTGGCTAGTGTGGTATATCTATATCTATATCTATATCTATATCTATATCTATATCTATATCTATATCTATCTATCTCTTCAAGTACTGTTCTTATCCAGTTAGTTAAGTTCCGTAATAGATCTGTGATGCCCTTTGAAACATTACACAACTTAGAAAGACAGATTCCCACCTCCGTCACTGTGAACGTGGGTAGTGCTATGCCTTCCCTACTCCCCGTGCTGCTATGGGATTATCACTTAATTACAGATTTAACCTTGGCAGCTGATGTGCATTTCAAATGATATTGAAATCCAAAAGCTGCTACTGTTCATGGCTTTCTGCCAACTCCTGTTGCTTGAAGTGGTCCAGCGTTTAAAAGGAACCCAAATCTCAACCTTGTGGGGAATCTAAACTCTGCACAAAATATGCTGCATAATCTGTCCGTTGGCAGTTTGGAAACTTTCACTTCCATGAAAGACAGCTCAGTCACCATGCAGCACCATCAGCAAAGTGAGGGCTAGATCGTATCTCTGCACGTGTTATTCTAATGGTTTCATGCTAATTACACTATCATCATAATCGCTGTGGTTTTAGTTGTTGTTTTATGGGATTTCTTAGCCGTCCTTCACCGCAAGGTTCCAGGATAGGTATCAACAATATAAAATTAAAAGCACTTGAAAAAACTTACAGTCAGAAGACTGGGATGGTCCTCTCTCTCTCTCTCTCTCTCTCTCTCTCTCTCTCTCTCTCTGTGTGTGTGTGTGTGTGTGTGTAAATAAATATATATCTGGTCTCACAGCCAGGGCAAAGAGTTGTGTCTTCTGCATATGATGAAAGTTATACAATATTGTTAGAACCACCTTTCTAATTCTGCTTCCTGGTGGTAGCAATAAAATATAAAATGCCCCAGCACTGCTGAAGCCCTCTACTATGAAAATTGTCCAGTGAGCATGAATTTATCCCAATTTCATCTTCACATCAATCCTGTGAAATGTCTTCTATTGAGAACCGATGACCTGCCCAGGTCATCATAGTTAAACAGGGTGGAAGGAGCCAGTTGCATTGCTCCTTCTGGCTTCCCCATGTATCAGTTTGCTAGAGAGTAGTGCTGATAACACCAAGGTTGCAGGTTTGATTCCTGTATGGGGCAGCTACATATTCCTGCATTGCATGGGATTGGACTAGATCAGGGGTCAGCAAACTTTTTCAGCAGGGGGGCCGGTCCACTGTCTCTCAGACCTTGTGGGGGGCCAGACTATATTTTGAAGAAAAAAAATATGAACAAATTCCTATGCCCCACAAATAACCCAGAGATGCACTTTAAATAAAAACACACATTCTACTCATGCAAAAACATGCTGATTTCCAGATTGTTCGTGGGTTGGATTCAGAAGGCTATTGGGCCGGATCCAGCCCCTGGGCCTTAGTTTGCCTACCCATGGACTAGATGATCCTCAGGGTCCTTCCAACTCTAGAATTCTATTATTTTAATGCAAGGAGGAGCCTTTTCTACTCATATAGACTCAGCATGCAATTAGGAATCTGGAAAATCAGAGTTCTTAATCTTCAGGGAGGAGGAAGCGGAGGGGCTTAGCTCAGTAGCAGAGCATCTGTTTTGCATGCAGAGAGTTTCCCAGCATCTCCAGGTAGGACTGGGAATATCCCATGTCTGGAAACCTACTACCAACTAGTGTTGCCAGTCCTGAGCCAGATGGAACAACGATCTATCTCAGTAGAAGGCACTTTCTATTTTTCTAAGTTGACATAAGATGTGCAAAGATTGGGCAGAGCTAAATGTGTGGCCCTGCAGTCCTTGCCCACTAATAATAATAATAATACAGAATAATAATACACTAAAACATGTACACGTGAAGAAGACATCAGTTAAATACACTAGCTCTCATTACACATTGACAGTTCTCAGTTTATGCCTGCAAAACTTTAAAACAGACATCACAGCTTCCTTTTGCCATGTAGTATTAGCCTGCATTTCCAATTTACGCAAGAGTAGTACATATCAGTGACTCAACTATTGGTGGAGCCTCAAGGTCACAGACTTAATGAATCTATATGATCCTTCTGGATCCTGATTGAATGTGACCTTTGCAGCCCCATTCTTCATAATTAGAGATGCTTGAGGAATTCAGTCATTGCTAATGCCAGTACATACTGACCTGATGTGCTCTCTCCGAGTAACACACAGGCTGAAATTTGGTTCTCCATCAACTTCATGACTGTGGGTCAAGAATCTCTTTACAGAGAGGTGGGGCTCCAGCTAATCAATTGTCCACACCCAATTTCTGATGTGGGCTTCTTCAGAGGGATCTCACTACAGTTATCTCAGATGTACCTCTGGAACCCCCTGAAGAAGCCAACAGCAGAAATCGGCTGTGGACAGTTGATTAGCTGGAGCTAGTTACAAATCCTACCCAGTCATCAGAGCAGTACTGCCTTATTCAATGTTAAGATTCTAAAAAAATAGCATTTTAAAATTTGTAAATAAATTAAAAATGTGTACTTATGAATTGCCTTGCAGACTTTTCTTTTTAAAAAGATGCAGATTAATACAGAAACGGAATGGAATAGAGTTATGGGTGAGAAACGAAATACCGTATTTTTCGCCCTATAGGACGCACTTTTCCCCCTCCAAAAATGAAGGAGAAATGTGTGTGCATCCTATGGGGCGAATACAGGCTTTCGATGAAGCCTGGAGAGCGAGAGGGGTCGGTGCGCACCAACCCCTCTCGCTCTTCAGGCTTCAGGAAGCTCTGCGCAACCCTCTGGAGCCTGGCGCCAAGCCTTCGGAGGGTTGCGCAGAGCTGCCTGCATTCCGAAGCTTCGGGCGCGCTGAAGAGCGCTCCCGGGCTCCGCACAGCTGTCCGCAAGCCTGGGGAGACCGGCGCAGCTCCCTAGGCTTGCGGATAGCAGGCTGTTCTGGGGGCTGGGGTCGGGGGAAGCTCAGGCTTCCCCCGCGCCAGCCCCGTGCCTGGAGGGGAAATATTTTTTTTTCTTTGTTTCCCCCCCCCAAAAAAAAACACTAGGTGCGTCCTATAGGGCGGTGCGTCCTATGGGGCAAAAAATACGGTAATTCTTTCTAATTCACCCATCCCTGGTTATAATGCTTATTTTCAACACATGGCCATATTCAGTTGCCTTTGGTTGCATTTTGTTTGTACTATTGTGCTTAATTCCTGCTGAGCAGACCAAAGCTCCATCATTCTGAAATAAGTTCAATCAAGGGTCTACCTTTGCCTTCTGACAACAAAGCGTCTGCCTCTCTTTTGCAATTTCCTTATAGCCCCTCTTTATCTTTACCTTCCAATGTAGTTGTAGAATATCAGACATCCTTCTCCCTGCTGTTACTCATTGCTCATGGAAGGCTGCTGCAAGTTGATCCACATTCATGAGAAAGAAGGGTTAGGCTGAAAGTCTGTAGCCACACTAAGTGTATGGAAACTGACTGTATATGAGAACTGCTTGACTTATTTCATTCGTGTTAGGGAGGCAAAGAGTCAATTGGGTGATCTGGTGATACTGGACCAAGTATGTTCCCTGTTGTGCTACGAACTATTCATATACTGAAGCCAATTGAACTGTTGACAGGGTTGCGTCCTTTATCACACCTGTCAAGGTATAGTGAACTGCAGCCAACTAGTTGTAAGAATGGATTTACCGGTAGATACCAGGAGATGATATATTGTTTAGTTATTATTTTTCCTTGCTCACATTAGCAAGATCAGCAGAGTACCATCATTTGTAGTTTAAACTTCGAAGCTAAGACAAGTTTGATTTAACCTTCTAGAAACAATAGTCAAGGTATTGCCCCTTTTCTCCCCCTTAAAAATAACAATCACAGACATACACTGTTTGGTGAAGAAATAAAAGTAGTATTTACTTACGCAATCTAGGTATTGAAGCGGCTATCACAGTAGCAAAATGAAAGCAGGTTTAGAACTACTATCTTAGTTACAAAAGTACAAAATGTAATTTCAAAATGGTGCCTGAGCTGCAGAACTCAAACATACATGTGTGGTCAGCTTGGAATCATGATGAAGAAAGAAGCCCAGATAGGAAGGAAGGTTCCTGCCAAGGCAAACAAAGGAAGTGATCACACAGAGCGAATTTTACAGGAAAGCTCTGTGAGCCTCAGCTCCTTTCTCTGCCCATCTGACAAAGCATGAATTGTTGGTTTGACTGCAATAATGCCCCACACTAGTGAATGTTACTGAGACACTCCCCACCCCAAATAAATATTTGTCATTGCTTAAAAGTCATTGAGATGATTTCATCACATTACCGTATGAATAATGACTGGTATCTTTTGTGGGTTTCTGCCTCATGTAGCAACCTTCATGAATCATAGAATCATAGAATCATAGAGTTGGAAGAGACCACAAGGGCCATCGAGTCCAACCCCCTGCCAAGCAGGAAACACCATCAGAGCACTCCTGACATATGGTTGTCAAGCCTCTGCTTAAAGACCTCCAAAGAAGGAGACTCCACCACACTCCTTGGCAGCAAATTCCACTGTCGAACAGCTCTTACTGTCAGGAAAGTTACCACCAAATGAAATGGCTGGACTGATTGTCTAGAAAGACCTCCATTCTGTCTCTATTACTCCTAGAATGGGATGAGATTCCTGAGCAGGTATTGCTTAGTGGCTAGCCAATATTCCATATTCCTTTTGCCACCATGTTCATTGAACACAAGCACCAAAGCAGCTGGATATGCAGACAGGAAACTTGCAGATTCATGATCCTTCAGATTATTGTTCATCATAGAATCTGAATTCTGGAAGCATCCATTTTCCACACACACATCTCTCTCTTTTCTTCAGCTATCAAACCCTGTTTGGTCTTGACAAACATGAAACATTCTATGCATTACAATAGGGAAATACTTGTTTCATTTTTTTTTATTTCGTACAATGCTTTGTGTATCCCAATCCTCTTTTCATCTCAATTTCCAATATTTTGACCTTGTTGACTCTGTCTGTCTCTGAGTGTGTGTCACTATAAAGTCCATGATCTATTACAGTGTTTTTTAAAAAAAGAAAATAAAGAAAAGCAGATCAATGGGAGTTCCTAAAGGCAAACTGAGAAATATACAATGACAACAACAATGATAATCTATAACTCTCTGTCCTGAGGCACACCCCCTTCTATCTGGAAAAATTCATTCATCTCAGCAGTGGCTTAGATTGTCAGAAACTCCTAAATTTGGCTCCGATTATATGACTGAAGAACCAATCATGGAATACCTCATACAAGCCATCTCCTTCACCCCTTTTTCCAGAAATGAATACTGTGATTTGTCTTAATGCTAATGCTTTAACAATCTTCCCCTTAATAGTAGGGAGCAATGGCCCTCCTATATGGAAGGGCAGCTATACAGAGAACTCCACACAGGTAAGAAAGGGAAGAGGGGTGTTCTCAGACTGTTCCCCCACTAACCCCTTTGTCATATATAAAACCTGTATTTCCCCTTACCTGTATGCCTGGGGCAAAGTCTACCAGACCCCAAGTTTCATGGTCCAATATCAGCCACCCTACAGAAGTTTAATTTAGTTCTTCTGTTGGATCAGCTTCTTATAAACAAGCATTGCATTCCAAAAAAGTTTCGTATGAAAGTTCAATTACTACTTCCATTTCTATTAATGTCATCGCAAAATCAATCTGCCCATTTATATTTGTTCTGTTGAACGGAGAAAATAAGTAGAACCAGAAAGAAAGTCTCTGGCATCTGATTTAACATTTTTTATTATCCTTGGCAAAAGTACATTCATAAATGAAGACAGAAAAGAATCACCTTCATGGTAGCTGAATTACTAACCTTGCTTTAGAATTCAGATCTGTTAGGTCAGGTTGGCCTGCTCCAACACATGTGATGTCACTGTCGATTGGTTTTAAAAAAGAAAGAAAGATGAAAATAAGATAGAAGGGGGGAAAGGAAGCAAGGAATTTCAAAGTCAATGTAGCTGACCCCGTGGCCACTGATTTTGAAGTACCGTATTTCTATTGAAACCAATATGACTTGCATCTGAGTAACTATGCTTCAGTTTGAGTTTATACTTGAAAAAAGCAACCATGTTTCTCTCTCCATGAAACAGCATGTTCTTTCCTGATTCACTTACCTGTAGCCTAGAAGTGAATCTGTCTTATTGTCTCATTCATCAGTGTAATGGTTGTGCCTCCGTATATCCAAATAAATATCTTTGCTATGAAAGAGCCAAATACACAGTGGTCTCAGTCCAGCTAAAATTAGCCTTGAACAAGTCCCTTTGAGGACACTGGAATAAGTTCTTGACAGCATTGGAACAAGTTCTTCAGCATTAAATTCAGTCTGATTTCATTCAAGATGAGACTAGTGGTGATACCACCAGCCCTTCTGCCGCCCATTTCATTTCAGGTCTCAATTCCCCCAAACAATAGCTCTCTTCCAGCACTTGTTCTAAATTATTTGTATAGAAACACAAAGATTATTTGCTTAAACCACACAGTCTAAGCTTTGAGCATCCAGCTTAAACCTTCTTACTGTTAAGGTTCACATGGTGTTCTTCACATGGGAAGAACAAAGGCTTGATAACCCTCCCAAAGTAAGAGGGCTTGACCTATCTAAGCCTGGCAGGACAGCCCATTCCATGGTCTTAGCCCCTTTCATACATTAATTAGAGTTAAGCATGTTGGTTACGTAAGGTTGATTATCCCACAAATCTCAGGTGAGAGAATAGCACAGCAGCATCTGTTCCACATTGAATCTACCAACTAAGCTATTGTACCATTAGATCAGTTGGGCTTTCAGACCTAGTTATATTCCTGATGACATCACTAGCCTGGAAAGCATCCATCCTGGTGCCATTTTGTGTTATTACATACACTGAAACTTAATTTCCTAGCAACTAGGAAAATTGTAGTCTTACTGAAGCATGAGATCCTCATCTGCATTGCTTTCACTGCCTCTGGTAGGTAGATATGTTGCAGGTGCTGAAGGAAGTCAGAAGACTCCAAAATGGGTCTCAAAAAAGAGCAGAAAGTCCACATCTGGATGGTAGATGTAGACATAGCCTTTATCTATCCCAGTACTAGAGTTAGTAGAAGAATGAAGTACAGTGCATTTTTTTGGTTTTTAAATAATGAAGGGAACCAGACAGAGGGCCTTCTCAGTAGTGGCACCCGCTCTGTGGAACGCCCTCCCATCAGATGTCAAAGAAATAAACAGCTATCTAACTTTCAGAAGATATCTGAAGGAAGCCCTGTTTAGTGAAGTTTTTAATTTTTGAAGTTTTATTGGTTTTTAATATTCTGTTGGGAGCCACCCAGAGTGGCTAGAGAAACCGAGGCAAATGGGTGGGGTATAAATAATAAATTATCATCATCATCATCATCATCATCATCATGAAAGGTCGGTACTCATATCTTGATAAAAGTAACATGGGTGCCAGCACAAAATGGCTGCCATGAGTGACAAAAATGACACTACTCCACGCTGAGGAGTACCATCACACACAAAAAAGAGAATTGACAAAGTTTGCACTATATGCGCTGGCAGCTAAGAAGATCAGGAGAAAAGAACTAGATAAAATAGTGGTCAATTACAAAGGTGATTCGAACATTTAAGCTGGCACATTCTATCTGAGAACCCCCTGCTATTCTATCATATGCAACAAATAATTTCTAGGTGACGTGACCGTGGTTTATTGTATTTGCAGTACCTGATGTTTTTTATGTTTTTTTATGGTTATTGTTGTCTTTCTTTCTCTTTCCTTTGTGAATGATGCCATGGCCTTCGGCTAGTGCAATGAAGTTTGTGGTGATGATGACAAAGTTTTTTCCATTCTAACAGCAGAATAGGTCTTTCAGTCAGGAGAAGGACCTACATCGCGACAAAAGATGCCATGTATAGATATGCCTTATAGAAATACAATATAGAAATATAGAAATACAAAGATGCCTTATAGTGTCTACCCTTTCCTGGTTTCCCGGCCAAACAACCGTGGTTGTAGACAGAGAAAACTACATTGTGTCATATCGTATTGTGTCACTCCCAAGGCATACCAGGAAGTGTGGCCAGAGGGAAGATGAGGAGAGTCTTGCGCTGTTTCCTGTTGGCCTTGGGGACAATGTGACATTGGAAGACCCTGGGAATGATGCAACATGACATGGCATTAAGGACATTTCCAAGGCATACCAGGAAGTACAGCTGACAGAAGCTGTGGAAAGAGCCTCATGCCAATGTAAGCAGCACACAGGTCTTCTATTAAAACGTAAGAGGGGGGAACTTAGAAAACTCTCAGCCACCTCATAGCTTTAAGAAACACAAGCAGGGCACAGCCCCCCAATTTTGGGATAAATTTATTTTGCCCAATTATCCTTTTTTTAAATATCCCCACTCATCCAACGAATGGTTGAAAAAGACCTTTTCCAAATACATTGGACTGACAATTTTGATGGCAGCCCTTATTGAGTATAACATTATGTTCCATTTGAAACCTCCCTTATTTTGACATGTTGATTTAGCAATCTGACTCGATCCATAAGAAGACACACAAAGCATTCACATCAAAGACATCTAAGCTGGTAAACAATGTAGGATTTTAAAAAGCTGCACAATAAACCTCTTTATATCCACTGAATGTAACACAACAATTGGCTGTTGCTGGCATTATGCATTCAGTAAAGAGACTGTGCGATGTTGCTTTTCACGGCCCATAAATACAAGAAATAATAATGGTGTTAAATCAAGCTGCATGCTTTGCGAATGAAAGGCCTTTATAACTTTAGCACGCATGGTAGCTATAGGAGGATTTCTGCAAATAATGGTAGATGGTACAACTAGCGCAGGAGCCTTTTTTTTTGCAGCAGATTCAAGGCCATCACTTTCCTAACAGGAGAAAGAGTCACAAGCTAAAAAGCCATACACCATAGTCAAGCAACTGCTCTTTTTACCTTACCAGACACTAGAGCTGGTCTCCTTTTGTTTGATTCCAGTGGCCTGGCTGAACTGTAACATGGGCATTTTGGATGACCACCTCAAATGAAGCAAAATAAGGACAAAATGGTTTTTGATGGACGATTCAGGGACTAGGAGGTTTATGATTGCAGTGAGAATCCCTGCAAAATTCCAATACAGACTAGGCTCAGACCAAGAACAAACTTGCTTCATTTTTTTTAAAGAAGATATTTATTAAGAGTTTAAGTATTACAGAAAGCAGAAAAAGGAAAAACAATAAAAAATTAACAAAACATACATTACAATACATAAAAAAGAAAAAAAACATAAAACATAAAATAAAAACAATACAACAATACAACAAAAAAGAAAAAAACATTAAAACACATCCGATATTCCATATCTTTACCTTTCATTTACTTGTTTCATCGACCTCCTCACACCTCCCTTTTTGTATTCTAGCTCAATTAACTATTTCAGCAAATTCTTTCCATCTTTCTCAATTTTTGTTCTATAATTTATCTTAACGGTCTAACCTTAAATTTTTTCATTTTGGCCCATTATCAATCAGCTTTTACTTAGTTCTTTATTACATTTCTGCTAAAACCATATAGCTTCATTCCAACATCCTTCTAACATTCATTAATTTTGCAATGTTTTTGTAAATATACTTTAAATTTTTTCCAATCTTCTTCCACCAACTCTTCTCCCTGGTCTCGGATTCTGCCAGTCATTTTCGGCAATTCCATGTAGTCCATCAGCTTCATCTGCCATTCTTCCCTGGTGGGTAGATCTTGTGTCTTCCAGTGCTTTGCAATAAGTATTCTTGCTGCTGTTGTAGCATACATAAAGAAAGTTCTATCCTTCTTTGGCATCAATTGGCCGACCATGCCCAAGAGAAAGGCCTCTGGTTTCTTAAGGAAGGTATATTTAAATACCTTTTTCATTTCATTATATATCATTTCCCAGAAAGCCTTAATCTTTGGGCATGTCCACCAAAGGTGAAAGAATGTACCTTCAGTTTCATTACATTTCCAACATTTGTTATCGGGCAAATGATAAATTTTTGCAAGCTTGACTGGTGTTATGTACCACCTGTAGATCATTTTCATTAAATTCTCTTTTAAGGCATTACATGCCGTGAACTAAGAGCAAACTTGCTTCAAACACAACTTTATATTATGCGGAGTCACTCCCACATGCTTGCATACTCTCCAACATTCCTACGATGAAAATAGGAATGTCCCATTCCATAATGATAATTTTACTATTTATACCCCACACAACTTACTTCTAAAAACACAATGAAACATTAAACATGATTAAAAAAACAACCCTGCCCTTATACAGGATTGTCTTCAGACAGCGTGGGAGTCATATAACTCCATACCCTCCAACATTTCTCCAATGAAAATAGGGGCATCCTAAGGAAAAGTGGGGCATTCCAGGATCAAATCAGAAACTGGGATGGCTTCTCTAAATCAGGGATGTCCCTGGAAAATAGGGACGCTTGGGCGGTCTGTGCTTGCTGACTCATTCTCACATGATTCTTCTGCTTCTTCTTCTTGTTATTATTATTTAAATTTATACACCGCCCTATACCCACAGGTCTCAAGGCAGTTCACAGGTGTTTAACAAGTTGCAGGTGCAAGACAAACAGACCCAAAATTAACCAGCACACCTAACCTAACCCTTTCTTGTCCTTCTTTTCTCCAAATGCACAAACCTTCATACATTAACAGTATAGTCCTAAAGACACCAGGGAGGAAGGTTGGTGTATGGAAATAACCTTGGCGGGGGATGTGTTGAGTGCTTGAGGAACTCAGTTATACCACTTCTCCATTACAAAAGAGTCGTTTTGCTCTGTGACTTACGTAGGAAGTGGTACTAGCTATTGAACTTTGATGATTCGGTGTTGAATAGCATGGCCTTGTGAATTGTCAGCTCTGAACCATTGTGAATTGAGATCCTTCTGAGTTTAAAAAATCAGTAAAGATGGAAGTCTTCTCTCCAGGGTTTCAGAAAGGTGATGTTCACCAATCTACTTGGAAATGCCAGAGACTGAACCTGGAACTTTGTGCATTCAAAGCTGATATTCTACCACTGAGCTATACTCCTTCCTCCTCAACCATTATAAGAATTCTCTTCTTGCATGAAGAAGAAGAAGAAGAGTTTGGATTTGATATCCCGCTTTATCACTACCTGAAGGAGTCTCAAAGCGGGTAACATTCTCCTTTCCCTTCCTCCCCCACAACAAACACTCTGTGAGGTGAGTGGGGCTGAGAGACTTCAGAGAAGTGTGACTGGCCCAAGGTCACCCCGCAGCTGCAAGTGGAGGAGCGGAGACATGAACCCGGTTCCCCAGATTACGTGTCTACCACTCTTAACCACACCACCACGCTGGCATAAAAATGGCAACCTTAGAAGCAGTCGTCCTTAACACTGCATGGTGTCTTCAGGTAGCAGCATGTGATTAACTAATTCATCCATTCAGTGGGGGCAAGTTGTTGAAGTAAGGGTAGCGAAATTGCAGCTAAGACACTCAAATCATCGTTCTATCTATCTGACACCATTCTTTGGAAATGAAACCAATGCCCAGACTTTAACATTCAAAAACTTTACTTACAGAAACTTATTGATGAATTAAAACATCATATTTACTGCCACATGTTCATCCAAGCATTGGCTTAGTCTCTTTTTATAACTTCCAAACAACTGTATTTTCCTCCCTTTCCAGAACTCTGCACTCAGCCTTCTGTATCTCAGCTAGGCCATGCCTTGCAGCTCCTATAAGAAATTTCCACTTTCACCTTTTCCTGCAACTTTGCTCTCTTCCTTGCAAGCAGAGAAGAAGCACCCCAACACTCTGTTCAACTTAGCAGTATTCACAGTGGATTCTAAAACACTGTCATCTTGCTTTGCATAAAATGGAGTCTCTCCTTCACGAGATACCTCCCATGAGACCAACGCTAGCCACAGGAGAACTACAAGACGATTCAGTTACTAACCAATCATATTTAAACACATAGTAATGCTTACAAGCATTTAAAGTGCCAGTGAATTAAATTACTATACTTAAGTCCACTAGGGAAAGTGGGACAGTCAGTAAGTCCTCAGGCATCACTCACTTGCCTGCCAACTTACTTACAATGACCTCCATTGTTGTGTGTTGTTTAGTCATTTAGTTGTGTCCAACTCTTCATGACCCCATGGACCAGAGCACGCCAGGCACTCCTGTCTTCCACTGCCTCCCGCAGTTTGGTCAAACTCATGCTGGTAGCTTCACGGACACTATCCAACCATCATGACCTCCACTACTCCTCCCCAAATAAGCCGAGTGCTGTTGAGCAAGATCAGAAAGGGGAGCAGTAAGGGCAACTATATTGCCCAGAGGACAGAAAGCTTCTCTGGCCAGCTGTAGCAAATGAGAGCTTGGAGCTACTATATCTAGATAGATTTTAGTGGATCTCAGGCTCATGTGGTAGCCAGCCCTCCATCTGCCCAGGTCATCTGAGTTGGTTCAGATGCTCCTAAGAGCGTATACTTATGGGCTAAGAAACGGAGGGTGGTTGCTATCTCACCATTATATGCTTTAGCATAGATGAAGTATGAATAAAACTAGACACCATTAATTCTATCCTAAGATAATATGCTATATAATTCTCAGTACAATAGAGCAACTGTGGGAGTTGTAAAAAACAACACCACAAAAAACAAGACCCCTGTTTAATTGTTTGCAGCTCAAGGTTAAGTACATCAAAGCTGTTTGTTCTACCTAGTTTTCTTAATCAGTATGAACAGTGGATGGTGTTAGGGCCTCTTCATTCGTTTCAGCAATTTTATTTGGGGTCATGCCATTTGCTTCCCTCTTGACAAGTTTACCGCTACCTTTAGTCGTTAGTCATGAAATATTGGTATTTTTAATAGCTTTTCTGCATGCACGACCTCTTTTATATGCCTCAACTTTTTTTTCTCATCTCAGTGTATACACTTCTTTAGTTTCATTGCAAAGGGAAGCAAACAAAGGAAAAGAAGAAGAAGAAAACAGTCTCTATGAGACTTTGCTGACAGCTTTACAAAATATATGGGTATGCAACGATAAATTATTATCAGCTTTGATACACCCTCTACGCGAAATGGTTTCTAGGTAACTAACGTTTTAATCCAATGAAGTATTTTACAGGTATAGGCAATTTCCAGGAGAAGACTATATGTAATATTATTGTATAGTCAGTCTTTGACTTTTAAATTGACTTTTTAGTACATTTTAGCACCAAGCACTAAGCATGTTTTTTTTAATTTGTGTGTAAGAATGTATTGTTCTTAATATTTCCAATAAACTTCCTGTTTAGATTACTGCAATGAGCTTTACACGAGGCTGTCTCTAAAAATGATCAGGGAACTGTAGCTGGTCCATAACGGAGTCATTTTTTACTTATTCTGGGATTGACCATATTACACCTGTGTTTTCTCAGCTGTACTGGCTTCCAATCCTTTTACATGCCCAATTCAAAGTGTTGCTGTCCCAAATGGTTTGAGGCCGTCTTCTTCCACATGTACCTATCTGAGCCTTAAGATCCTGTTCGTAGGCCATTCTCCAGGTGTCCTCACCCAATGTGGTGAGACCAGTAACCACCAGTGTGAGGGCATTTTCAGTAGCGTCACACCCTAGTTATAGAATAGTCTTCCTAGAGAGGCTCACCAAACACTCTCTTTGTTTTCTTCTGGACACCAGGCAAATACTTTTCTGTTGACGAAGACCTTTTATGACAATTTGCTGGTATAGCTCTTTCTTTGTTTGTTTTCAAATCTGATTTTGGGGTGCAATGTGTTTTGTTGTATTCATGTAGTCACCGCTTTGGTTCATGTGTATCCTTTCTATTTCAATTGCCTTTGCTTCCTTTTTTATTATTAATTGTAAGGTAGTCAGAGGTATGTTCTGGGGCAACAAACAATCTCCACAACACTCCCTCTCCCTCTCCCTCTCCCTCTCCCTCTCTCACACACAAAATTACCATTTCATAGAGGGTTAAAAGAGATGAATACAGGCTAAACACAGTTTACATTGGGGTGCATATAACAGTTTGGTAAACCAGTCTTCTGAATTTTCTGCCAAAATGGTGAGGTTTATTTTTACTATATTGCAGCAACTGATCTTAGGAAGCCATGTGACTGTAAAAATCTCTTCACTGCTTAATGTAGTGTACCCAGCAAACACCGTGACAGGAAATAAATGAGCCGCTATCAGGGGTAGCAACGGAACTGACGATTCACTGTGCTAGAGAAGAAACTAAAAAACATATTTTTAAAAAAGTTTTTTTCTCCCTTTAGCTTCTCAAAATGTTTAGGGGTATGCGTCCCCCTGCATCCCCCCAGAAAAAAAGCACTGGGTGTACCACATACTCCGGCCAGTGTGGTGTAGTGGTTAGAGTGTTGGACTAGGACTTGGGAGACCCGGGTTCAAATCTCCACTTGACCACGAAGCTCACTGAGCCAGGCACCACCTCTCAGCCTAGTCTGCCTGACAGAATCGTGCATATGCCACTTTAAGATCCTTGGAGAAAAAGTGGGATATAAGTGCAATATATAATATAAAATACAGAGACTTGTGACCCACCAGATGTTGATGAATGACAACAGCCATCACCACGCTGGCTGGTTAAGATCCAGGAATCTCCAGAGGCCCACAAGTTCCCCATCCCTGACCTAAGAGAAAACCAAGTGCATGGGTGCTGTGGCTGCTTTTAAGCAAACACCTCTGTTCACCTCATGACATGGGGATGAAACTGGGAAAGGTAAAATAGAAGAGAATGCCTGCTGTTTGCTCCTCAGGCATTATAATTCAGCAACAGTTTAGAAGGATATGCATGTTCGTCAAGACCATCTCTGACCACCACAGACAGTACAACGCCTGACATTCTTTTCAGACTCTGGAGATCACATCAGCTTCATTCCATGAATATGAGAGATGGATATATTTTGTGCCTCACAAAAGAAAAAGATTTTAGGTGTGAGTTAGGGAAAATATTGGGAAAACTTTCCCTGTTTTACTACATGAATTTTTAATTTTTTTAAATGTTGCCATGCTGAACTGAGAATATGAAAAACTCCTGTGTAGATGCAAGAAGGAATTGTGATGTGCAAAAATACAATTCAGCTGGGTTGTGCGAAATTGAACAAGAAAAGAAGAAAGAAGCTGACTAGGTATTTCTTGACAACCCGACAATATGTTCAGATTATATACTAAAACATCTCTCTTTAACACCATGGAAATTGCCTCACAAAACAAAGGCCATATGCCCTTCTAATTTTAAACACACTTTCTGTCTTCTTTTTATTACTCCTTTGTATTATGCATCTGCTTTTATAGATTCAAGACTAATTTTGTCTTGGGCCATTATGATGTTAGTATTAATTTATAATGTGATGGTGACTTCCACGGAGATGCATATACTCATTATTTATTGCTTTTCACCTGAAGGCAGCTCATTTCCAAAGTTTATAGCTTTCAGGTCATAAATTCTAATTTGCTTTTTGTTCTTCATTGCCTTTGTTTATGGTTTCATTGGACTACTGTTCCCTTCTGCAATTGTTATTATATTGCTTATAGTAGGCCATTTTATCCATCAGAAAGCAGTTTGGGGTTAATTTCTTTAAAGAGAGAGAGAGAGAAAGAGAATTGGTAGGGCTCAACCCTACCAGGAAGCCACTCCCATTGACCTTCCTACTACTCTAAATCAGTATCACCCCAACAAGAACTAATTAACTGGTGGCGGGAGTCTGATCTAGACTGGACAATTTGGCACAGCTCTGATTACTTCTATTTACACATCAAAACGGTGGTTGCTCTCCTCCCCATCCACTAGGGGCTTATTTGCACTTCCTCTTTTCCTGCTGCTGTCCCCTGGGGAAGACCTCTCTTTGGGGCTCAGTTGGAGCAAACAGCACTCCAAATGGATGTTTGTTCAAATTTAGCACTAAAGAGTGGGTTTTCCCTGGGAAAGGAGCAGGGCGACGGGAGAACTGCTCAGACCGATGCCTAGAAAGTGTGGGTTAAGTGGGAAGCCGCTCAAAGACATCCTTTGTGCATGAGTCTTAGGAGGAAAGACCCTCTAACCAACTTTAAGGCACAGGAAGGAGGCAGATGGGGACAGTGATGGATGCATGCCCTCCAACATTTCTCCGATGAATATGGGGGGTTAATAATAATAATAATAATAATAATAATAATAATAATAGCCTGCCCATCTGACTGGGTTGTCCCACCCAATCTGGGCAGATTCCAACGAATACGAAAGCATAGTAAAACATTAAACATTAATAAATTTCGCCATAAAGGGCTGCCTTCAGATGGCTCGGGGTTGGATAACCCCATAACCACCAACATTTTGCCAATGAAAATAGGAACATCCTAAGGAAAAGCAGGACATTATGGGATCAGATCAGATACTGGCATGGCTTCTGTAAATCTGGGACTGTCCCTGGAAAATAGGGATACTTGAAGGGTTTGTGGGTGTTCATAGGGCCATGTAGAGAATATTTGAAGGGGGAAAACCCCACTAAAAAGAATAGATTCCCTTTTAAAAGTTTGATGAAAATTAATCAGGAAAGATGCTCAGTTTAATTTTGGAAGTATGTTGTCCTGGAAGTATGTGCTTATTCCAACCAGAAAAAACATGTTCTCCAAATGTTTATCTTGATTCTGATACTTTAAATCTTGCCTTTGACCTTCAAATATCACAATGCTAAATACATTCTCAATAGTGTTATTCCTCAAGTACCCAGAACCATTACCTTGCATATTGTGTACATAACAAAAATGCAGCAGGAAATGTCTTCTGAATAGAACATAATCCCGTTTTGCAATCCATTCGTGCTCAGTGTTTGTTTGAGTTCAAAACAAGTCTTTGAATGACACCGGGATCACACTCCTAAATGTATTATGCACCTGCATTGAAAGGCTTTCATAAATGCACAACCCCATTCAAATCTGAATGA
Source organism: Podarcis vaucheri (assembly GCF_965113315.1). Taxonomy (NCBI): domain Eukaryota; kingdom Metazoa; phylum Chordata; class Lepidosauria; order Squamata; family Lacertidae; genus Podarcis; species Podarcis vaucheri. The sequence goes on along the minus strand of NC_138762.1, from coordinate 95,077,497 downwards.
ATGGACTATTTGGATGCTACCATTGCAGATTTCAAGATTTGGGATACAGTCTTTTATAGGCATTTCATAAATCTGTGATAATGTTATTTTATTTAGTTAAGGGACCTTCTATGTCACTTTTCACTGTATGTCTCTAAGTGGTTACCGAAGAATATAAACATAGTACAGCAAACCTTGGTTCCTGAACGGCTCCGTTTTGGAACATTTCAGCTCCCAAACACTGAAAACCCAGAAGTAAATACTCCATTTTTTGAATGTTTTTCAGAAGCTGAACATCCCACATGACTTCCGCTTGAATGCAGGAAGCTCTTGCAACCAGTCAGAAGCTACACCTTGGTTTCCGGAACGGATTGACTTTATACAAAATTTAAAACCTTTATTAAAACTTTGGAAAGTAGAAACATCAGAACAACATTCCTAGTGAAAACACCTCCTGAAATAAACCTCACATCTTAAACTTAGTAGGGGCAGTGCCTCTCGTATTTCTAATGGAAGGTTAGTTCCATAGATTTCGGCTCAGTACACTGAAGGATTGATTCCTAATTAGAATCATCAAATTGTAGAGTTGGAAGAGACCACAAGGGTCATCTAGTCCAACTCCCTGCAATGCACTGACATGTTTTGCATGTCATGCTTCTGGTCCATGGGGGACCACTAATAATTCTCCCACAGATAAGCTTGGGTAGGATGACCCTTATGGTTGTCATGAAATTCTACTCAATATTGATCCAGAGTAGATTTCAATGTATAATTAGCAGAAGCAATAAGAAATCCAGTTGCAGCAGACTTAACTTAAACCTACAATAACCTATAATAAGTCTAAACCTTAGCACTAAGCATACTATGTACAGAACACCACACCAGAAGGAAAAGAGATAGAAAGAGAAAGTGAAACCCAGGCTCCTTTGGGCCCTACAGTTACCGTCAGCATGGCCTTGACAGAAAGAGATAACAGAACCAGTTTAAGCCAGCTGTACTCAGCTTCTCTGAAGGAATAGCCCAAACATCATGAACCTTCTGCTTGCTTCTTTCACACAGAGAAGCTTCCAGAATCCTCTTGAATTACAGTGGTACCTTGGGTTACAGACGCTCCAGGTTACAGACACTTCAGGTTACAGACTCCGCTAACCCAGAAATAGTACCTCGGGTTAAGAACTTCACTTCAGGATAAGAACAGAAATCAAACACAACTTTCACTTTCTCCAGATTTTGCAATGCCGTTTCAAGGTGCAATAAGTTTGCACAAAAAGGGTTGGTCAGAACTTCATCAAACTAATAGAAGTACAGGCTGTGCAAACAAGCCTGAATAAGGAACACGGGCAATTTTCAACAGAACTGGAAATTGACAATTTTCTCAATTTTTTTTACTTGCTGTAACTGTGGCAGTTTTTATTGGATCAGTTTGAAATTTGCCATTTCCATCAGGCAGACCATACATGCCAAATACAAGTTAGCCATTTATATAAGCTATAGATGTTGAGGCAGATAATGACAGTTTTTAAAATTATTAATTTTTAATTATTATTTGCTACTCTTCTTAACTATAGGAACACTCCTGTGCTCTTACCAGAGAGTGTGAAGTTTTTAATGATACTTCTTCTGGCTTGCTCTTTTATTGATGCCCCTTGTTTTCTTTTGAAGAGCACCAAATTAATTTGATGCAGTCTGTTCCAAGGCTGTCTGAATAACCCTAAAAAGTCAAGTGACGTAACCCTCTAGTCTAAGCTCTGTGTCTCACGGCTATCTCTGCTGTGTGTAAATCATTGTCTTGAACTCTCCAAAGCTGACTGCACTTATAGGACTTCTCCAGCAGGGCTCTCCCTTGCTTTATAAGTGAACAGGGACGGCTGTGCCTTTAATCTGTATGTGGCAAATATTTCTTTCTGCTCCTCTCCCCCACAATTACAGCTCTGAATTGATAATCACTAATAGAAAATATGGGATATGGCAGTCAGAAGCAGTCAGCACTTCCTCATGAGTCACCCTAAGCACGTCTGCTTCCTTAGCAGAAAGTCTATTAACTACCAAATAAACATATGAAGTGTACAGTACTGCAAGCCAATCCGTGTAGACCTCTGCACTGTGTTTCCCCCTCCCCATCCCGTTAATGTTGAGATGTTAATGATGCTAATGGATTGCACTTCTGTTTCTAAGGGTCATCATGCCACCAAAGAATCACTTGAGCTCCAACTCTCTTACCTTGGGGCAAGATCATTTTCCTTATAGACAACCACGTTGCAAAAGCCCAGTCCAATATGAACATAAAAGGGCAACGAAACCAGTTAATTGGCTGAACAAAATGAGGATATGGTTTAATTGGCCTGTTTGGCATTCCATTTGTTTTGGTTTTTAAAATATTTTTTTTATTAGATTTTCCACAGTGATAACACAAACCAAAATGATACACAAAAACAGAAAAAGGAAAAAAGGGAACAATAAACAGATAAACAATAACAACAAACTTAATTCATCACAAATCCAACCTTTTAAACATCTTGGTTGACTTCCTCAAATCCCTCCCTTCTGAGTTTCCTTGTAATTAAAAGTAACAGCTTTCCAATATCATTATTAAACTAAAACAATTTCCAATTATAGTCCATCTTATTCACTTTTCTTAACATTCTAAATCCCATTTATTTAATTATAATTTAGTTTAATCCTAGGCCTATTTGTTTCTTTCAAGTAATTTCTAATTTTTTATATTACAATATTTATTCAAACAGTCCTTAAATTTCCTCCAGTCCTCTTGAAACTCCTCTTCTTTCTGGTCGCAGATTCTCCCAGTCAGGTCAGCTAGCTCTGAAAAGTCCATCATCTTCATCTGCCAATTTTCCACTTTTGGTAGTTCTTGTATTTTCCAATTTTTAGCAAGTAATATTCGGGCAGCTGTTGTGGCATACAAAAATAATTTAACGTCTTTCTTGGGCAATTCCAAACTTGTTATTCCAAGATGAAAGGCCTCTGGTTTCTTAATAAATGTATATTTCAACATTTTTTTCAGTTCATTATAAATCTTCTCCCTGGCATTCCATTTATTTATACTTTGTCTGCTGCTACGTTTTTGCCTTTTCGAAAACCGTATTGTGTTTTAGATGGCATATGTTTACACTTTTTATTTTTTGCATTAAATCAAATTTAATACAGATTCCACACAAAAAACCCATGTAGCATTAAGATCATAAGCTCTGAGCCCGGCTTCGGCTGGGGAGTGTGGGATATAAAAAATTTATTATTATTATTATTATTATTATTATTATTATTATTATTATTATTATTATATTGCTGAATTGCTGAACCATATCTAGTTCAGGCTGGGATTTCCAAAAATGCACCATCACCAAATGTGTAGCCACTGGTAGAAAGAAGGTTAGATCTTTATGTTTTATATTTTGTTTTGGTGGAAGCTGCTTAGAGGCATGTTTGATTTCAAGTGATGAATTAATTAAACAAATACATTAAATTAAGTAAGGTACCTCTGAATACCAATTGCTGTGGACATGCAATGGAGGACAATCCTTTCCTTCATGTAAGCTTAGAAAGCTTTTGTCTGACCACTGTTGAGAACAGGATGCTATGCTAAATTGCACTTTTCCATTGATATATAATTTTATGGTATTACTAAAAAGAAAGAAATAAGTGGTCTTATGAGCCATCAAACCTCAGAAATAACCTTTTCCAAAAGGTTTCCACAATTTTGGCCACTAGTGTATACACTGATCGAGCAGGCGAGTTCTCACGTTTTTAAAGAAAAATGGTTCACATATAATGTTTTTTTCGGCATACTTATCAATAAAGTACCAGTCTATTTAAATATTCTACTTATTTATGGGACATGGGAGGCACTGTGGGTTAAACCACAGAGCCTAGGGCTTGCTGATCAGAAGGTCGGCGGTTCGAATCCCCGCAACGGGGTGAGCTCCCATTGCTCAGTCTCTGCTCCTGCCAACCTAGCAGTTTGAAAGAACGTCAAAGTGCAAGTAGATATGTACCGCTCCGGCGGGAAGGTAAACGGCGTTTCCGTGAGCTGCTGTGGTTCTCCAGAAGCAGCTTAGTCATGCTGGCCACATGACCCGGAAGCTGTACGCCGGCTCCCTCGGCCAATAAAGCGAGATGAGCGCCGCAACCCCAGAGTCAGTCACGACTGGACCTAATGGTCAGGGGTCCCTTTACTTTACTTATTTATACAAGGGTTCAATTTAAAATGTATCAATTCTTTTTTAAAAATTGGAAACAATGGGAACTATAAATATGTCTGCCATAGGAGCCAATTCCTAAGGATCAAGGTCCCTTCGCCCCCCCCAAAATATTTGAGGCCCCCCTCTCTGAAAATGAAGATGGGCATTGCCATTCAGATGGGGGGGTGCTACATCGTGTGATCAATTATGTCGGGGCTTAACTGCCCTCCCAATATTTTATTCAAGTTAGCACCCCAGTGTCTGCTTATCTATATTTAAATTTATAAGCCAATCTGAGAGCAGGTCAGAGCATTTTTTTAAAAAAATACAGTGGTACCTCAGGTTACAGACACTTCAGGTTATAGATGCTTCAGGTTATAGATGCCGCTAACCCAGAAATAGTACCTTGGGTTAAGAACTTTGCTTCAGGATGAGAACAGAAATTGTGTGGCGGCAGTGCAGCAGCAGCAGCAGGATGCCCATTAGTTAAAGTGGTACCTCAGGTTAAGAACAGATTCAGGTTAAGAACGGACCTCCAGAACGAATTAAGTTCTTAACCCGAGGTACCACTATAATCATAAAGACCAGGCCCATATTCTTGTATACCTTCTAAGGTATAGATGGTCACATAAAATTGCCACCAACTCTTTATTGTCATTTATACAGTTTTGACATGATATTTCCCTTTGCTAATATGTTTTGACCATTTTATCATTCATATATATGAGGCACCCTCCTTTTTCTGATTCTGTGTCTGATGCATTTTTTGCATATTTTAATTGTTAATTTTTTTGATATGATAATAGACCTAGTAATGTATCTATTTGTCTTGAGTCCAATCTATGTGAGAATAGAGTCCGTCCAAACCTTGACAGCTTTCTCTGATTTCATAGGCTTATATGGTGGGGCAGAGGTAAAAGATGAGTCAAACCAAAACTATCCAGTTCAGACCATGTCACTTCTGGAAAATCAGCTCTGTGAATAGGAATGCTAGATGTGTTGGATAGTCTCAGAGCAGCAAGCTGTCAGTTTAATTCCACTTCATCTGTTTGAGGTCAGTGTTTGATGCCAGCACAAACACTTAGAAAGCAAGACCTCTTTTTGCATTGGCTTCATTCAGAGGAAGCAAGGCAGTCTTGAAAAATCCTTGGAAATGTGTTCTATTGATTTTGTAACTTAGGGCTGATTCGTGCATGCCTAGGCCTCATTTGAGGAGTGCAACATCAAGAGACGACTTCTTTCTGTGAATGAGAATTTCATTTCACCCAGTGCCACTTCAAATGCTGTCGAATTTTGACTCAGTAAGTAACACTGAGCCAGGGGAAGGGGAATTATGTATTTTTTCCTCCTGGGGAAAGGGTCATGGCCAGGCACAAACCCTCTAACGTACCTGAAGGAGCGTCTCCACCCCCATCATTCTGCGGGGACGCTGAGGTTCAGCGCTGAGGGCCTTCTGGCGGTTCCCTCACTGTGAGAAGCAAAGCTACAGGGAACCAGGCGGAGGGCCTTCTTGGTAGTGGCACCTGCTCTGTGGAACGCCCTCCCATCAGATGTCAAAGAGATAAACAACCACCTGACATTTAAAAGACATCTGAAGGCAGCCCTGTTCAGGGAAGTTTTGAATGTGTGACATTTTAATGTTTTTTAATCTTTGTTGGAAGCCGCCCAGAGTGGCTGGGGAAACTCAGCCAGATGGGTGGGGTACAAATAATATATTATAATTATGATTCCTCAGATGAAAATTGGGACATTTTTATCTGAGGAACTGCAAGGTGTTTCTGGCTGGAGGAAGAGCAGGGAGGGTGGAAATATGTATATGGGCACTCTGTACATCCTCAGATGTGCTACTACCACCTCTTCATTACTTTTCACATTAGCAGATGGGACCCTAGCACTGGGAACCAACCCTTCTTCCTAAGCCTGCCCACCCAGCTGCCTCCTCTCCCCCATCCTGCAAGCCACTGAAGTCTCACCCGCCACTGCTGCTGTTGGCTCCAGTCTGCACTGTGGCACTTTTAAGCCCATGGAAGTGGTAGGGGAGATGGGATACAGTGGTGCCTCGCAAGACGAAATTAATCCGTTCCGCGAGTCTCTTCGTCTTGCGGTTTTTTCGTCTTGCGAAGCACGGCTATTAGCGGCTTAGCGGCTTAGCGGCTATTAACGGCTTAGCGGCTTTAAGAAAAAGGAAACAAACTCGCAAGAACTCGCAAGACGTTTTATCTTGCGAAGCAAGCCCATAGGGAAATTCGTCTTGCGGAACGACTCAAAAAATGGAAAACCCTTTCGTCTAGCGAGTTTTTCGTCTTGCGAGGCATTCGTCTTGCGGGGCACCACTGTAATGACCTTTTTGGGAAAGGAGGAAAGAAGAAAGAGATTCAGATTTGATGACAGGGTGGGGAGATTTGGGAGATGGGCTCAGTAAAGGGGGAGAAGGAGAAGCAGGTCCAGTCATCACTGTGGGATGCTATTTGCAATACGATAATCTTTATTGTCATTGTCCCATACAGAACAACCAAATTGAAAAATCTACATCAGATATTCAAAAACCAACAAGCCTGCTATCCCAACTATCCCAGCCTGGTTAGCCCCTAAAGACTCTGATACCCCATAATCATAGCTGTCAACGTTTCCCTTTTATTCAAGGGAAATTCCCTTATTCCGAATAGGATTCCTCGCAAGAAAAGGGAAAAGTTGACAGCTATGCCCATAATTGAATACAATATACTCACATAGAGACTACCTTACACTGCGCTTAAAACCAAAATTGCATTTGGATAGAAACTGTTTCTCAGGCGGCTAGTCCTAGTGCTAATAACCCTGTACCTTCTCCCAGAAGGCAGAAGCTGAAAGAGATCATTTCCTGGGTGTGCACTATCCTGAACTATCTCTGCAGCTTGCTTATGGCACCTGGAAGCATAGATTTGATCCAAGGTGGGAAGAGTGCACCCAATTATTCTCTCCGCAGTCTAGCTAAAGAAAGTGAATGGTGAAAGTGGTGAATGGTGGTGAAAGTGGTGAATGGTGAAAGTGGTGAATGGTGGTGAAAGTGGTGAATGGTGCCCCCCCAATTTTAATCCCCTGCAAAACGATGGAAGAATGAATAAAATGAATTGTGTTAAAAGGGACAGGATGAAAGAGGGGAGGAAGAAGGGGCGCTTAAGGGTGGCATGGATTTTTTTGCGGGGGTAGGTCTTTCTTATTGGTTTTCCCAGAAGGGGAAGACTAAATATGTAGGGAAAGGTCTGCCTACCCCTTGTCCGCCTTCCTCTCCATCACCTCTTCCCCCACTTTTGCCTCTCTACTGATCACACATTCCTTGGATCTGTTTACTTAGGAGGTGATGCATCTAGAGGTTAGGCTGGTGACAATATTCTATAGCTTCATGAGCCCACTGAATGCTTGGCTTTTCATTCGGGCTTCTGAAAGATATAATATTGGCCTGTATAGTAGGAAATTGGCATATTATTGAGGTTACATGGCAGAAAGGAGCCTGGTGGTCTGGAAGGAAGGGGAAATGCTGTGGACTGCACCTGAGTTTTCTTCCATAATCAAGGAATGTATGCATATTTGACCCACTCATAGCTGTCAACGTTTCCCTGTTTTTAATGGAAATTCCCTTATTCCGAATAGGATTCCTCGCAAGAAAAGGGAAAAGTTGACAGCTATGGACCCACTCCTCCTTCCTAAGTTTTTTTTAATAAATATTATTAATTATTCTTTACATATTTATATCCTGCCCTGTGGAACGCCCTCCCATCAGATGTCAAAGGAATAAACAACTATCTGACTTTTAGAAGACATCTGAAAGCAGCCCTGTTTGGGGAAGTTTTTAATGTTTGATGTTTTATTGCATTTTTAATATTTTGTTGGAAGCCACCCAGAGTGACTGGGGAAACCCAGCTAGATGGGTGCGGTATAAACAATAAGGTATTATTGTTGTTGTTGTTGTTGTTAAGCCAAGCCTTCTTTCCTTAACAAAGCGGCTTACAAGAGCTATCAGCGACTAAGAATTGCAGGCTGCAATTCACACTAGATTCCTGCTGTTGCAGGTGTGTGCCAATTAGGTTTCCCTGCACAATTTTCTCATTACCATGATTAAGCATTTCTCTTTGCATCTGACATTTGCTTGGTTACTGCGCCACTTTGCCTAGGAAGAAGCAATTTGTATCACCACAAACCGGTCTACACTGATGTGAAATAACCCCTTTCCGGTTGCCATAGAGTCCATCTCAAAAGGATCATGATCAGAATTAAAAGACCCAATACTGTTTAGGATATTCTGTGTTATCAAGATACTTTATCAAGGCTTATCTAATGTTTCTGTGTTGCAAATGCATTCCCATGGCAATTAATGTTTACGCATTTGAAGGTGTTTTGCATGGAATATTTTCCGGTGTCCGTTTTCCTCCATGGTATCTTTTCTGGAACGAAATCCACCGAAGAATCTGCTAGTAGCACGTTTGTCAGTATGCAAAATAAAGCAGATTTTCAGGGAAAGATTCTCAAAGCTAAGCCAGCAGCAATCTAAATTTCTGCACATAGATTGTTCCTGGGAGGGTGGATTTTCAGTTCTAAATAGTGTGCAAAATACCTGTGCTCTTCTATGCAGAATAATTCATGCTCTACAGCAAAACAATTATATCAGAAATGCTTCAGAGCTGTAAAAACAAGCCATTTCCATTATAGCTCCTAGACAGAAAAATACTTTTATAACTCATACATACAACTCACACATCCCATACATTCCTATATTTATTTATGCAGTCCTTTCTGGTAATTGCACTTGAACCAGGCTATTGGGGGGAGGGGCTTTTACTATTTTAGCATCTACAGAAATGACAGCAGCAGCTAAAACTTTTGATAAGACATTAATAATATAATATAATATAATATAATATAATATAATATAATATAATATAATATAACCCCTTCATGGATCACTGCCTTGCCGTGGCGAAGGGGCTTGAAGAACTCAGAGAAGCTATGAACTACGCCGAGCAGGGCACCCAAGATGAACAGGTCATAGTGGAGAGTTTTGACCAAACGTGATCCACCTGGAGTAGGAATCGGCAAGCCACTCCAGTATCCCTGCCAAGAAAACTCCATGGACAAAGACAACAGGCATATAAAAGTTATGACACTGGAAGATGAGCCCCTCAGGTCGGAAGGTGTCCAACATGCTACTGGGGAAGAGCGGAGGACAAGTACAAGTAGATCCAGAGCTGATGAAGCGGCTGGGCCAAAGCCGAAAGGACGCTCAGTTGTGGATATGCATGGAAGCGAAAGGAAAGTCCAATGCTGTAAAGAAAAATATTGCATAGGAACCTGGAACAGATCGTGAAGCTGAGGCTCCAATACTTTGGCCACCTCATGAGAAGAGAGGACTCCCTGGAAAAGACCCTGATGTTGGGAAAGATGGAGGGCACAAGGAGAAGGGGACGACAGAGAATGAGATGGTTGGATGGTGTTCTTGAAGCTACTAGCATGAGTTTGATCAAACTGCGGGAGGCAGTGGAGGACAGAAGTGCCTGGCGTGCTCTGGTCCATGGGGTCACGAAGAGTCGGACACGACTAAACGACTAAACAACAACAACAAATATAATATAATATAATATAATATAATATAATATAATATAATATAATATAATATAATATAATATAATATAAAAGGGTATCCTGTTAAAGGGATCTGGGGAGTGGGGTAGATTCTGTCCAAAGCCTGGATGTGGGCTAAGGCCATGTCACATCCCCTGTGGGGACTCCTTGGGTGCCCCTATTTGATGTAAGTCATAGAGCTCTTCCTCATGGTGATTAACCCTTAGTTGGACTCCCAGCAGATGGGCTGGAGTTGTGATATAGCCTTGCCTCACCCAATGCCTAAGCCAAATTGCTCACCTCTGCAACCAATAAAGTTCTGGCCTATTTGAACCCACAAACCAAAATAATTGTGTCTGTGTCTTTATTGTCCATTAGGAAACTGTGAGTCACGGGGGCCTTGGCATGCAATTCCCTATTAGATGCTCTCTTTAGATCTTCCTGTGATTCACCCCTCCCATTTATTATATATTTTTTAATTAGCTTTAGTTAATTCTTCATAAATTCTTTGGACTCCCACCAGTTTGTCTACACTAAGCAGCTATATTTCCAGGATATGCATTTGGCTGGAATTCTTGGCTAGAACTGTGGGTGGGGGGGCAGGAACACACTTTCAGTCCCCACCCCTGACACCTCTATTCAGTTCCTTGTGTTGAGCAAGGACGTTCTGCAGGGGAATTCCATTACTGTTTGCATTCATGCAGCGTCAAACACTTGTCTGTGGCAAAGACGAGTGTCCTATCAGTTGATGGGGTTACAGCACTAACTGATCACCTGATCAGCAAACGTGAATGCCAAGCTTGGTGCTGTATCTCTAAGTTGGCAGCAATGTGTATTCTAAGGTAGATACCCCAAGTTGCTCTTTTCTTCTTCTTTGCAATAAGTGCTCAGCATTTTTCCCTTTGACTCTGTTGTACATGCGTCTTTAAAGGTACAACACGAATATTTCTTGTATCACTGGGCTGTTAATGAAGCAATAATCTGAACTGATTGAACATTACCAGCACGATAAGAAGATAATAATTGAACGTGGCAGACAGTCAGAGTTGTTCACATGTTATCATGCCTATGCAGTTCAGATAACAATCTTTAGAAAGGGCGTGATATCACAACAAATAGAGGAGTGCCTTCTTCAAAAACTTGTGACATGATTACAACAATCAGCTAATTTGCACTTGCTTTGAGCTGTGTTTGCTATGTTTGCTATCC